>NC_079220.1:44965187-45293937 GCF_029633865.1 Lampris incognitus | reverse complement strand
TTGGATTGGTTGGATGGGCACTTCTTTGAGCAGATTGAGTTTCTTAGAAATGAAGGCTATTCCATGCGAGAAATTGCTAAGAAATTGAAGATTTCCTACACCGGTGTGTACTACTCCCTTCAGAGGACAGCACAAACAGGCTCTAACAGGTACTATTTAATGAAGATGCCAGTTGGGGACCTGTGAGGCGTCTGTTTCTCAAACTAGAGACTCTAATGTACTTATCTTCTTGCTCAGTTGTGCAACGCGGCCTCCCACTTCTTTTTCTACTCTGGTTAGAGCCTGTTTGTGCTGTCCTCTGAAGGGAGTAGTACACACCGGTGTAGGAAATCTTCAATTTCTTAGCAATTTCTCGCATGGAATAGCCTTCATTTCTAAGAACAAGAATAGACTGTCGAGTTTCAGATGAAAGTTCTCTTTTTCTGGCCATTTTGAGCGTTTAATTGACCCCACAAATGTGATGCTCCAGAAACTCAATCTGCTCAAAGAAGTGCCCATCCAACCAATCCAACTTGTGGGAGCTGCTTCTGGAAGCGTGGGGTGCAATTTCTCCAGATTACCTCAACAAATTAACAGCTAGAATGCCAAAGGTCTGCAATGCTGTAATTGCTGCAAATGGAGGATTCTTTGACGAAAGCAAAGTTTGATGTAAAAAAAATCTTATTTCAAATACAAATCATTATTTCTAACCTTGTCAATGTCTTGACTCTATTTTCTATTCATTTCACAACATATGGTGGTGAATAAGTGTGACTTTTCATGGAAAACACAAAATTGTTTGGGTGATCCCAAACTTTTGAACGGTAGTGTATATATATATGTGTATATATATATATATATAATGGAACATTGTGTTTCACAGCGTAACATTTTGGGAGATTTTTTTTATTATTATTATTCATATGACTCTTGTAGTGGAATAGAAGGCATGAATTGTTTGAAGCATACTCGTGTTTTAAACTTTTGTAATTCATGGGGATTTGAACAAACTTTTTTTGTCGTACATTTTTCTTGGATTATTACAGTCTTCACAGTTTACTATGGATAAGAGGTGATGGAGTCCTGAAAAGGTGTAATACAAAATTGCAATATTTACGGTATCATGATAT
Organism: Lampris incognitus; assembly: GCF_029633865.1. NCBI lineage: Eukaryota > Metazoa > Chordata > Actinopteri > Lampriformes > Lampridae > Lampris > Lampris incognitus. The sequence continues at coordinate 45,292,828 of NC_079220.1, read as the reverse complement.
TTAAAATCTTGCAATTTGAATTGACTTGGCACTAAAATATCGCTGTAATATCAAATTGGGAAGTACCTGCCAATTCCCAGACCTGCCGGTAACCATTTACTGGTTTACCTTTTTGCTATAGCAACAGAATAGACAGAAATAGAGGGCTCTGTGCATTTTTTTTTTGCCATGGCAAGTGTCTGTCCCATTATGTTAACATGTCCACTCCCTGTTTTGGATGCTACAGCCCCTTTTTAGTCTGGCTGATCACTGAGACATCAAGTTGATTTTTGTGTGATAATGACAGCCTGCAAATTATCAGACCTCAATTTCAAGTCCCAACCCCAAAGAACTTCATCCTTGGAGACTTGACCCTGCTCTTTTATCAGATACTTCCTTTAGCAACGTTGTTAGTCAGTCTATTGATTTTTTTTTCTGAAAACTAACAAAACTAAAGGTCTTAGCCCCAATTTACTATGTGAAACTCTTAAAGCTGTCCTTAGAGGTAGGATAATCTCATATACTGCACATATTAATAAGGTACAAAAAGAGCAACAGAGTGAAATATTAAAGTCTATTATAGACCTAGATAAATGTTATGCATTGACTCCATCTCGAGAACCAAAAAATTGAACTTCAGACGGAGTTCAACCTCCTATCAACAAAGGAGGCAGAGAAATTATTACTTAAAACACCTGACAACCTATACAAACACAGAGAAAAAGCAGGGCACTTCCTAGTAGCTGAAGATTTGGTTAGCCTCACAGTTGATTCCCCAAATAAAACACCGACCCATCTGGTATTAATAATGTCTTCCGCTCCTTTTACTCCCAACTTTATAAATCAGTCACCAAGCGACAATTCTGGAATGCTAAATTTCTTCTCAAATCAAAACATTCCAAAACTATCAACTGAACATGGTAATAACCTGGAAACCCCATTAAAAAATATCTGAGATAATGGAAGCCATTAAATTAATGCAGAGTGGAAATTCCCCAGGGCCTGATGGCTTGTCTGTAGAATTTTTTAAAGAAGTTCTTCAAACAACTTGCTCCTCTACCTCTTGAAATGTTTGATGAATCTCTGCAGCACGGCACATTACCCCCAACTCTCACTTAAGCTTCCATATCTCTAATACCTAAATAAGGCAAAGACCCGGATAAGTGTTGATCATACCAACCTATCTTACTCCTTAATGTGGATGCAAAAGTGCTTGCAAAAGTCTTGGCACATAGACTTGAAACTGTTCTACCCACTATCGTATCATAAGAACAAACAAGAGTTTATCACAAATCGTCACTCGTTCACAAATTATATCAAGACTTCTTGATGTAATTTTCTCTCCACCTTCAACGCAAGTCCCAGAAAGTATAATCTCCCTGAACGCTGAAAAGGGCCTCAACTGTCTGTAGTGGGCCTTTTTTGTTGTTGTTTTTTTTAATATAAAGATTTAGTTTTGGTAAAAAATGTATCTCTTGGTTGTGTTTACTGTACTCTTTTCCACAAGCATGTGTGTACCAAAACAGTATGATCAAAATCCTTCCCTTCAATGCAGGGGACACACCGGGAGGGCCCAATCTCCCCCCTCCTCTTCACCATAGCCATTGAATCTTTGTATATAGCACTAAAGGCCTGGTATATCATACCAGGTGTTGGGAGCAGGGGTGTTGGGCATAAAATGTTCCTGTATGCAGATGACCTGCTTGTCTATGTATCAGATCCAATAAGTGCTAGACCACATTTTTAGAGACTTCTGGGTATAAGTTCAATACAAAGAAAAAGAATTATTAGTTTTTTTACTATTAATAAGCTGGCTGATGGTATAAGTCTGACTTGCCATTCACATTCTTTCCTCCTCAGCATTCAAATATTTAAGAATTAACATTTCCTCTACTATGACATCACTACTTGACAATCTCTAAAGGTAGAACAGCTTGCATATCACACTGGCAAGAAGAATACAATGTATTAAACTGAATATTGTCCCCTGATATCTTTACTTATTTCAATGTTTACATGTCTTCCTTCTTAAGCAAGAGAGGTAGAATTCTCTCATAGAACTGACTGTATGCCAGTGGTGCCCAACCCTGCTCCCGGAGAGCTACCATCCTGCCGTTTTTCACTCCAACCTTAATTTAACACACCTGATTCTACTAATTACCTACTGACCAAGACCTCGATTAATTGAATTAAATGTGTTAAATCAGGGTTGGAGTGAAAACCACCTGGAGGGTAGCTCTCCAGGAGCAGGGTTGGGCACCACTGCTGTATGCTTTCCTCCTTTGTGTGGAAAAGGAGGAAATCCTTATTGCAGAGGATCAAATCAGATGGAGGTATGGACTACCAACTATATTACGGGGCAGCCAACATGCAAAAGATTGCACGCTGGGCCTTTTTACCCTGAAACCCATTGGTATCAATTGGTCACATCCATGCTATTCTAGCTCTGTAAACGTTAATTATGACCGACTCAAACCCAGACAGTAAAATCTGATACTCATATCCACTTTGAAAATCTGACAGCAAATTAAACAACACTTTGGCCGGGGTAAACTTCTCCTTAATGCCCCAATATGTAATAATGACCTATTCAAACTAGTGATACAAGATTCTCTCTTTGGGAAACAAGGTTTTAGCACAATAGGTGACTTCTATAGCGAAGGTACATTTTCCAGTTTCATCAGTTGTGTACTGCCTTCAACCTCCAGCAGTCTGACCTTTTAAGATACTTTCAAAATCATAATTTTCTCAAATCAAACACACCTTCATTACCAGATGCCCCATTGGCCTCTGGCATTGATAAGCTACTACTGCTGAAAAAAAATTACAAGGTGAAATATTTCTTGAGTGTGCATTTTAACTTCTGGAGTGATTCTGAATTGCTGGTTCATATAGTATAGAGTAAGTATCATGTTTCTTGCTTAACAAGTTGCTATTAGTCTTATTCCAGCTGCTTGAGTATTAGTCCTTTTCTCTATACATCTGCTGCTGGTTCTTAGTGGGATCTTTTTCTAGCTGTAGCTGTCTTATTCTATTTACTTGTCTTATTTACTTAATCTAGCTGTAGCTGTTTTTTCACCTAGTGTGCCCTCAAATATTTCTTGTTGCCTAGCTGTTTTGACTTGGTTATCCTTTTAGCTTATAAATATATTCATTGGTAACTTGCTGTTTGCAGTTTTAATAGTATTGTGTGAGTTTTGATAGAGTTTTACATACGTGTCCAGTTTCTGGGCAATAAGCCTATTTTCAGTGTACCTATTTGGCCAATTGGGGGTTAAGTGGCCACACTCATGGCAGACAATTAGCAATCAGTGTTCTTTAAATCACTGCTGCTACTTGGATCAGGCAAACAAGCCTAGGTTGAACAAAGGCTAGAGTGAACAAAGGCAAGCGTGGCTTTTTCAAGCCAAGACTTTGTCAAGCACGGACTGCTCTTTTTAGATCCGGTCAGTCATCTGAATTTTTGTACCTAGTATAAACTATGTGTTTCCTTCGCATTCCTGTTCTTTCCTTTTCATAGACATAGATGTTGGGTTACTCCTCGGTGCTGTGACCCTACCAATCTCATCTATCCCACTCTCTCCACTCACGTTGAGCAAGTGGTGATGGGAGGGCTCTGGAATTGCCAGTCTGTGGTGCCGAAAGCTGAGTTTATCTCAAGCTACGCATCCTTGCTCTACCTCAACTTTCTTGCTCTAACTGAGACCTGGATCATGCCAGAAAACACTACCACACCTGCAACTCTGTCTGATCTGTACTCTTTTTCTCACACTCCCAGAGCTGGGAGGCGGGGTGGTGGTACTTGACTGCTAATCTCCCTGAAATGGAAATACTCTGTTTCCATTCCAGAATTCTCTCTGCCCTCTTTTGAATTTCATGCTGTTACTGTATCTTATCCAGTCAAACTCGTGGTTGTGTACTGCCAACCAGGCCCCCTTGGTGAGTTTCTGGAGGAGCTTGACACACTTGTCTCAGACTTCGCTGTTGATGACTCTGCACTTATCCTTCTCGGTGACTTCAACATCCACACTAACAAGCTAGATCCTCTTCTCTCTTTCCTCTCCTCCTTTGACCTTCACCTCTCACCCTCTCCTCCTACCCACAAGGCCGGCAACCAGCTGGACCTTATCTTTACTAGACACTGTCCTATTTCTAATCTCTGTTATTCCCCTCCAGCTCTCTGGCCACTTTTTCATGTCCTACTCTTTCTCTCTCTCTTCCCCGCCCTCAGCCCCTTCCCCTACCCACATGGTTTCCACCGGTAGACACCTCCGCTCTCTTTCCGCCACTGATCTTTCTTCCTTTGTTACCTCTATCCTTCCTACACCTGAATGATTCAGGGGAGGCAGGTGAGGCAGAGCCTCACCTTTCATCATGAAAAGAAAAAACAAATGATAAATATTCATATTTGTCTACTGATCTGTGCTATAAATGTAATGTATGTACAATCCCAACAATTTAAATCATTTTTATTGTCAAAATCGCTGAATTTGCATATTTCCTGTTCAATTAGAGGGGAGATACGCGAGTTGAGGCAGCGAGGAGTGGAGCCTCACCTCGGATTGCGCAATCCCTCACAAACTGGGTTGAGCGCATGCCTTTTGCTTTCTCACTGTTTGTCACCAATGTAATGTTTGTAGACACTTTTATTATATGTCCTCACTTTCCTTAAAATAGTTAATGTATTTCATGTATGTATATAACATATTTAGTCTTGCTGATCTTACATAAAACCGCACTGAAAAAGCATGAGATGAGGCAGCCAGTACCTCTGCCTCACTGAAGGGGGCGTATGCGTCAGCCCACGGGTTTACAGGACGGAAAGACTTCTAAAACTAAAAGAAGATAAGGAGGACTTTTACAACTGTAACCCTGTGGTTAAATTATAGGCCTTAGATATATTACATTGCACTATTAGATAAGAGTTTGGCCTATGTTTGTTATTTTGTATACCTTTTGAATATGAATATATTATATTGTTGATATTGTTCTGCAAAACAGTTGTTTACCAATGTGAAATGCATTTGCTTTAGTGGAAACTTACCTTGAATGTGATTGGTTGAGAGGGCAGCGGAAAACGTCAGCACGAGCAGACTGGACGGGGAGGAGGAGCTCTCGTCCCTTGTGTGAGCGAAACGGAGCAGTTTGATGTCGAGTTGTTATATGCTATTTTGCGGCGAGAGAAAAGTAATTGAAGTTTAGTGAACAGTGATGTGTGCGGGTGTCTGACCGAGACCCATCCCGGGAACGGTTTGTGTGGATTTGGGAGACAAACTGACTACTCGTCAGTCCCATATGGGGACCCAGCGACGTTACAGAGCGAGCTAGCCAGTCGGTGTTCGTTGCTAGCACAGCAAGACGGGCGAATGGACTGGATGCGGTAAGGGGCTTGCCCCACAGTGAGTCGGGCCGTCTTCTAGTTTAGCGAAGTAACGTTATCAGTACAGTGTAGTGGTGGGTTCATGCGACCATCGAGGAACGCAGAAGGAGTCGTCTGTTGCCGTGTTGGTCTGCCGAGGCGAGCGCACGGTTCTACCGTGAGATGGTGCTAACGGCTAACTAGCCAGTTAGCTAGGATGGCTGCCGGCCTGACATTTGCTGCGGTGGGAAACGCGAGACGAAGAGGAGCATTCATTCTTTGTGAGTACAAGCTGGATGTGCGGGCTTCCAAGGGGAGCGAAGAGGGCTGTTTAGGGTCCCAACGTACCCGATAAAGAAACAGGCCTGCAACTGGGGGTTGACTTTCTTTTATTTTATTGCCGGCTTAGTTATAGGGTTATTGAGCTGTATGCTAATGTGTTAGTCTGATTAATTTGTGTATATCTGAATGCAGATGCTTGTTAGCCATTGAGGCTTATCACTTTCATTCATTCTAATAATTATTACTCATAATACATTTGTATATATAATTCTATGTACCTGTGTGAGTGTGGATTATTCATGTGTGTTTATTCCTGTGGTGTCTAGGCTATGGTAAGTGACATGTTGAGACAACCTTAAAGGGCTAGTCCACCATTTTAATATAAGTTACTCGGTGACACATTGAGGTGTCTAAACCATGTTAGATTGCCTTAAAGGGGTCATATGCCATACTTGAGCGCCTTAAAGGGGTAGTCAACCTTTTTAGTTGGAGTTACCAGATGACACTGTAAGACATTTAGAGCCTTTAGAACATACTTTAAACACATAAAAAGCGAAGTTAACATACTTCAATAGTTTATTGGATACCGAGTTGTATAGAGAACTCAGGAGCGTTGTCCTTGACAGTTAAAAAGGATAGATAGCGCTACACAACAAAGTCACGGAGATTTTTGTCCAGACGGATAGGAGAATGGACTTAATTTTCAAGTAAAGGTAAGCCCATGCATACCCTGCAGTACATCCTTTTATTTGTATTGAATGAGTATGTAATTAATTAAATACTAATAGTAGTAATAATAATACATTTTATTTATAAGCGCCTTTCTGGACACTCAAGGACACTGTACAAAGATAAACAAATACAAAAAGCAACAACAGTAATAGTAATTGTGGAATTACGATGGCAAATTAGGAAAACACGCACGGTGCAGAGCAAATGCGCGCTTTCTCTGAGCCGCTCCTTGTCCAAATATGTACCTTAATTATGTGTGTGTAAAGAATGCTGATGAGATATGAAACTCAAGCAGTAGTCAGTGTGCAAGCTGCCAAATGAATGGTGAATTGAAGCTACTATATTGGGTTCATATATTTGTAAATCTGACTCTGAAAAAGTCAGTGCCTCACCAGCCACGAACCTCACCGCACGTCACTGCCTGAATCTTTCTCTCTCCTACCCCCTGACACTGCTACTGATCTTCTTCTCTCTACCCTCTTCTCTAGACAATCTCTGTCCCCTCACCTCCAGGCCTGCACGCCCAACTCCACCTGCCCCTTGGCTGACCGACTCGGTACGTACTGACAGACAGAGCCTGAGACTGGCAGAGCGCAAATGGAGAAAAGGCAAACTCCCAGAGGATCTTCTCAACTTCTAGTCTCTTCTTTCCACTTTCTGCTAAGGCTGCCTTCTATCGCTCTACAATCCTATCCTCTGCCTCTAATCCTAAGAAACTCTTTGAAACCTTCTCTGTACTTCTTCAACCTCCTCCTCCTACTCCCACCCTTCTCCCTGATGACTTCGCTAACTTCTTTGACAAGAAGGCAAATGACATCAGATCCTCCTTTTCTCACCACCCGGTTAGTGCTGCTTGCACTAGCCCACCCTCTCCATGTCCCACCTTGCTCCCCTCTTCCCCGACGAGGTTCTACACCTCATCACATCCAGTCGTCCCACCACATGCTCCCTTGACCCGGTCCCCTCCCCTCTTCAGTCTATAGCACCTGAACTCCTTCCTTATCTAACCCACCTCATCAACACCTCCCTCCAGTCAGGATGCTTTCCATCTGCCTTCAAGACTGCTAGTCACCCCCTTCTCAAGAAACTATCACTTAACTCCTCTGACGTCAAAAACTATAGACCAGTTTCCCTTTCTATCCAAAACTTTCGAACGTGCTGTCTTTAACCAACTTTCTTTGTACCTCCACCAGAACAACCTCCTGGACCCCAACCAGTCTGGGTTCAGGGTGGGTCACTCGACCGGGACGGCCCTCCTTGCAGTGACAGAATCACTGCACTCTGCGAGAGCAAGCTCTCTCTCCTCTGTCCTGATACTCCTGGACCTGTCAGCTGCGTTCGACACAGTGAACCACCAGATCCTCCTCTCTACCCTCGAGGGGCTGGGTGTCAAAGTCTCTTCACTCTCAATGTTTGCAACTTACCTGACGGGTTGCTCCTATCAGGTGACATGGAGGGGATCTGTGTCGGAGCCTCACAGACTGACTACAGGGTTCGGTTCTGGATCCTCTCCTATTCTCCCTGTACACGACATCCCTGGGCTCTGTTATTCGCTCGCGTGACTTCTCGTACCATTGTTATGCCGATGACACCCAGCTGATCTTGTCCTTTCCTCCCTCTGACACACAAGTAGAGACGTGCATTGCTGCATGCTTGACTGACATCTCGGAGTGGATGGCGACACCACCTGAAGCTCAATCTGGACAAGACAGAGCTGATGCTCCTCCCGGGGAAAGGTTGCCCACACTGAGACCTGGCCATCACCATTGACAACACCGTGGTGATGCCAACTCGGACTGTGAGGAATCTGGGTGTGATCCTGGATGACCAATTGTCGTTTGCTGAATACATTGTATTGGTTGCTCACTCCTGCAGATTTCTCCTCTATAACATCAGGAGGATTCGCCCATTCCTCACCGACGAGACGGCACAGGTGCTCATCCAGGCTCTGGTCATCTCCCAGTTGGACTACAGTAACTCCCTCCTTGTTGGCACACCGGCGTCGGCCATCAGACCTCTGGAGCTTGTTCAGAAAACTGCGGCTCATCTGGTGTTCTCCCACACAATTCTCCTTCTCATGTCCCTACACTGGCTCCCAGTAGCTGCTCGCATCCAGTTTAAGACTCTGGTGCTAGCCTACAGGGCAGTGAAAGGAATAGCTCCTTCCTATCTCCAGGCCATGGTCAAGCCCTACACCCCCGCCTGACCACTTCGCTCTGCTGCCTCGGGACGCCTGGTTGCCCCATTGCTCAGAGGCCCCTGCTGCCGATTGACCCGGTCACGGCTCTTTTCTGTCCTGGCCCCACAGTGGTGGAATGAACTCCCCACTGATGTCAGGACAGCGGAGTCGCTGCCCATCTTTTGGCGCAGGTTGAAAACTCACCTCTTCAAGAGAACTACTAGTTCTTAGCACTTATTGTATTCACTCATTTAAAAAAAAAAACTCTTGAACTTTTACTTTAGCACTGGTTTTGCTCTTAGATGCTTGTTTGATGCACTTATGACCTCTGATGACTAGTAGTTCTCCTGATTTCCTACGTTAAATGCACTTATCGTAAGTCACTTTGGATAAAAGCGTCGGCTAAATGACTGTAATGTAATTTCATTTTATATGGTCCCACAGGCCCAGATACACCCCCTGCCTTGCTCAACGTTAAAACGGAGTGGGGGAACAGAATTTGGGATCACTGTGTCAGATGAATGGTGGATGGATGCACTGAAGGAAATAAAGTCCTGTTCGGTTTGTGCAAAATTTCAACTCAGGGTACACTATAGTAAATCTAAGCTACCCAAAATATACCTGAATATAGTTTACGCTTGTGATAGATGTTCACAGGCCTTATGTAATCAGACTCATATGTTTTTAGTCATGCCTGAAACTGGTGGCGTATTGGAAGTCTTTTTTCAGAATAATTTCCAAGATATAAGGACTACTAACAGAACTGTCTCCACAAATTGCTATATATGGTGTTCCTGAAGCAGGCAAAAGTGCATCTGCAAAACAAGCACATTTCATCTCGTTTACATTTCTAATAACCCATCTGAGATTCCTTCGGCTGTGGAAAAAGCAGTCAACCTCATCAACTATTTCATCGTTGAGTGATGCAATGTCTTTCTGGAGTCCATTAATTTTTCAAGCCGCTTATCCTAATTAGGTTCACGGGGTGTTGGAGCCTATCCCAGTGCTCCTCCGGTGGAAGGTGTTTTCTGGAGTTGGAGAAAATCAAATTCTCTCTGCAGGATAAGACAGACTAATTTTATAGTCACTGGTGACCTCTTATCACATACGTCAATTGTTTATCCACCATCTCTCCAGAATAATTACTCTGTTGGTGGTTAACTCTTATATCATGGCAATGCGTGGACAACTTCTAAATGACTAATTCCATGTTGGCATTCTTGAATCAAAAATGTGGCCTTGCATACATTACAAAAGACCCATACATGCATATACATAATTCTCCCTTACATTTTTCCTTCCTTTTAAATGCTTTATTTATTTATAATTATTGCAAATCTCTACAGCGGACCGTGAAGACAGCTGGAAAGGTCATAGGAACTGCTCTCCCATCCATCCAGGCCATCTATGATGCACGGTGCACCTGGAAGGCTCTCAGCATCATGAAGAACCCTTCCCACATCCTCTTCACTCTTCTACCCTCTGGCAGGAGGTACTGGAGAATCCATGCTGCCTCCACCAAACTATGCAACAGTTTCATTCCTCAGGCTGTGAGGTTCCTCAACAGCCTGAACACTTAGACCTTCCACAAAATGAGTTTTTGACCTTCTTACCCACTGTCTGTGTCAGGTGTGCTTGTGATGTTTAGGTCTGTGAAGTAATTTTTGTTTTTAATGCACTTTTTGTGTTTAATATTTATTGCGTGTTATTTGTTTTTATGTGGCATTGTGGTCCATGTAAAATGTAATCTTGTTACCCTGTATGTATGAGACATGCATACGAAGCAACGACAAATAAAGCAGTCTAAGCCTAAATTACTATCATTATTGTTCCTTGAGCTAGGATAAGGGGCTCGAGGAGGTTAGTGTTGGGGGTGGGTCGGATAGAGGGAGGTGGGTAGACTGGATGGGCTTAATAAGGAAAACACTTGATACTGATTAATTCTGAGGATTTGTACATTGCCAATAAAACCATCTTTAAAAAAAAGGGTAATATTAGGTGTTTATAATTGTGACAGAACTAATCATTTCAGTTGATGGTAAGGACAAAGTTCGGTTTGGTCCATAAGTGAGCTGAGTTGTTCACTTATAAACACAAACATCAACAAGAATACTTTACCTTGTTCTGTAAAAATTAATTTTCTTTAAACACGCCTGAACACAGAAAATATGAAATACTTATCTAACCCTAGTCTAAGACATGGGACCTTTCCAGATTTCTGACTACTTGCTATAATTTCTTAATTTGATATAAAGGTTCATGAATATGACAGTTTTTTTTTCTCTTTGGGTGAGAAGAAGCCCCCATATTTGGCATGTGGAGATATAAGGTGAATAAACACAATTCAGTATTGCTGCGAGAGAATTTCTACCGGTTGGTGGCATGGTGTCACAGTGGTTAGTGCTGTCACATCACAGCAAGAAGGTCCTGGGTTTGAACTCCGGGGTTGTCTAACCTTGGGGGTCATCCCAGGTCGTCCTCTGTGTGGAGTTTGAATGTTCTCCCCGTGTCTGCGGTCGGTTTTCTCCGGGTGCTCCAATTTCCCCCACCATCAAAAAGATATATGTGTTAGGGTTAATACTCCTGTCTGTGCCCCTGACCGAAGCATGGCAAGATGAACTGGAGTTGGTCCTCGGGCGCTGCACAGTGGCTGCCCACTGTTCCTAGCTACACAGGATGAGTTAAATGCAGAGCATATTTTCCCTACGAAGATCAATAAAGTATCTCAAAATAAAAAATAAATACATAAATAAGGCATGTTGAAAAGGGAAATTAAAAAAAAAAGCTAAGTACTGCATATTTTTTTTTTACATCATTGTTACTTCTGTCTTCTGTGCTCTGGGCCGGATTATATGGCATCGGGTGAGTGCCTGGGGGCACCAGCCAATTTGCAGTGCTGGGGGCACCAAATGATTAAGATGATGACAAGAATTTTAAAATATTTAAAATATGTTTTAAAATATGTCATATTTTCTACAGCAGCTACCACTGTTGTGTGTCTTTCAGCGCATCTCTCTCTCCACGCCGCCCTGAGGGTGGCATGGAGGGAGAGATGCGCTTTATTTCAGCAACTAGTGTAGTGCCCGTTCGGGTGTAATACCCCTCCTCCCTCTCGTGAATGCATATGTAGTCTGTCTTGCTCCTACTGACTTTCATTCCTCTTCTCTCCAGTGCATACCTCCACCTCTCCAGGCTCTCCTCAACCTGCTCCCTACTCTCACTACAGATCACAATTTCATCTGCGAACATCATAGTCCACAGAGACTCCTGCCTGATGTTATCGATCAACCTGTCCATCACCATTGCAAACAAGAAAGGGCTCAGTGCTGAACTTTGATGTAATCCCACCTCCACCTTGAACCCATCCATCACTCCTACCACACACCTCACCACTGTCAAACTGCCCTCGTACATATCCTGCACCACTCTAACTTCTCTGCCACTTCTGACTTCCTCATATAATACCACACCTCCTCTCCCGGCACCCTGTCGTATGTTTTCTCTAAATCCACAAAGACACAATTTAGCTCCTTCTGATCCTCTCTATACTTCTCCATCAACACCCTCAAAGCAAACATCACATCTGTAGTGCTCTTTCATGGCATGGAACTATACTGCTGCTCACCTCTCCTCTTAACCTAGCTTCCACTACTCTTTCCCAAATCTTCATACTATGGCATGCTGTTGCTGTGGCAACTTTATATCACTGTAGTTACTACAGCACTGCACATCACCTGTATTCTTGAAAATCAATACCAGTATGTTTCTTCTCCACTCCTCAGGCATCCTCTCACTGTCCAAGATTGTGCTAAACAATCCAGTTAAAAACTCCACTGCCATCTCTCCTAAACATCTCCCTGCCTCCACAGGTATGTCATCTGGACCAACTGTCCTTCCACTCTTCATCTTTTTCATAGCTGCCCTCACCTCCTCCTTGCTAACCACTGCACTCCCTGATTCACTATCCCCACATCATCTAACCATCTCTTTCATTTTCTTCATTCATCAGTCCCTCAAAGTACTCCTTCCACCTTCTTAACACACACTCCTCACTTGTCAGCACATTTCTATCACTCTCCTTCATCATCCTAACCTGCTGCACATCCTTCCCAGCTCACTCCCTCCTTCTAGCCAATCACTACAAGGCCTTTTCTCCTTCCTTATCCTTTCTCATTGTCTTACACCACATCTCCTTGTACTCCTGGCTACTTTCTTCATCTCTCTGACTACCCCGCTTCTTCTTCACCAACCTCTTCCTCTGTATACTTCCATTCCACCACCCATAATAAAGTTCTCATTCCACCACCAAGTCTCCTCCACCACCAAGTCTCCTTGTCTTCATTCCTCTGTCCAAATGACACACCAAGTACCTTCCTAGCTGTCTCCCTCACCATTTCTGCGGTGGTTGCCGAGCCATCCGGCAACTGTTTACTACCACCTAGTGTCTCTCTTAGCTCCTCCCTGAACTCTACACAACAGTCTTCCTTCGTCAACGTCCACCATTTGATCCTTGGCTCTGCCTTCACTTTCTTTCTCTTCTTGAGCTCCAAAGTCATCCTACAGACCACCATCTGATGCTGCCTCGCTATATGTTCTGCCCTGTCACCACCTTGCATTCTCCAATCTCTTTCAGATTGCACCTCCTGCATAAAACATAGTCTACCTGCACCTTACTTCACTCTTATATGTCACTCTGTGTTCCTCCCTCTTCTTGAAATACGTACTCGCCACAGCCATTTCCATCCTTTTCACAACCATCTGTCCTTCCAAATTCCTCTCCTTGACACCATACCTACCCATCACCTCCTCATCACCGCTGTTCCCTTCGCCAACATGCCCACTGAAGTCCCTTATAATCACCACTCTCTCCTCCTTGGGTACACTCTCCACTACTTCATCCAACTCACTCCAGAATTCCTCTTTCTCTTCCATCTCACAACTAACTTGCAGGGCATTTGTGCTGACAACATCCATCACCACACCTTCGATTTCCGGCACCAGTGTAAGGGCTAGTATGGCATTTGTAGGCCCATGTCTATCTATGGTGTAAATTTTGGTTTTTTTGTTAGCTCTTACATTTTTCTGTAGTATGTGTTGAGCCTGTACTTTAGCTATAAGTTCATGTAAATCTATGGTCTTTACACCCATAATAAAGTTCACTTTTTTATGTGTATAGTGGGAGGAGGGGGGCATTTCAAGTGTGGTCACCCTAGGGCACCACATTGTGTTAATCCGGGCCTGGCTGCACCGTTTTAGCCTTTCCCTCTACTCTCTGCATCCTTCCCCCATGGCCTCTGTCAACCCTGAAGTCCAATCTATCTAACCCCCTCCTCCCTCCATACTGCCTACAGACATATGCTTCATCTCCCATGACCAACAAGGATCGCCTTTATCTGACAAGCCAATTGCTAGAGACAGACGACTTGCCAAAGTATATCCAGATTAAAAAAAAACAAATATACTAAAGTTAAATTTACACCGACACAACAGAGAATTCTATATGATCGGGGGGGGGGGGTTATTTTACCCCTAGATGATCTGAACAATACTGCACCTTATTTTAAACACTTGTTGTGGTTGGTTTTACATTTGCTTTTATGTTTCAGACTTTCTTCATGGTTGTGCTTTTTATCGCTGCTGTATTTTGTTTATTGCTGTGATGCCATGTATGTTCTGTATATCGCTAACTTCTGTTTCATGTTTGTATGCCGGTCACTGTTGTATGCCTTATGTTTGAATTTGTGAACAATTCAGCTAGTGTCAAAAGATATTTTCTATCCATGCTGTGAGATCGACAGTTAAGTTTTCCAGCTGTGATTCTGATTCTGATTAAGCTAAAAATGTGATGCTTAACGGTTTGATTTTAGCTCCTGACGTCCTCAGAAATGTTGATATTACCATCCGATCTCCTTCCCTCAGCTTCTCTAGGTCACTGCAGCCCTGAGTTGAGGGAGCAGGGGGTTGATGGCGGAGGCAATAAAAAATGGGGGGTGGGGTGGGGTTGTCTGTCTGGACACCATGTTGACCTTATCGACCACAGCTCACACTCAGTAACCCGATCAATATGTAACTAAGGATGGAGAGACATTGTAGTGGGGGATGAGCTGAAGAATGTGAACGAGGGGAGAAGGAAAGTTGCAAATGAGCCTGTGCAGTGAAAATGAGTGGGTTATCAATGTGAGGAGACTGAGAAACGATGGCGTATTTCTCAAAGCATTCCTTTTGATGAAGGGAAACAAACCAGTGGTGCTTAAAACAGCATGTAGACAAAAGTAGATAAGCACAAAACAAATACGTGCTGCCAAATCAAAGGCTTAACAGTCAGTATTTGTATGTAAGTATTTGTGTGCATGCAGAGAAAAACAGTGTTGGAATATGTAACTGTTATGTGTGTGACCAAGTGAGGTAGAACATATGCACACAATAGGGCAGGAGGGCAAGAGGGAATGAAATGGAGGAGGGGTGTCTGGTCAAGAAGTAGAAGTGGAGAGAGTGAGAGAGAGAGAGAAAGAGAGAGAAATAGAGTGAGACAGAGAGAGAGCGAGATAGAGAGAGAGAAAGAGAGAGAAATAGAGTGAGAGAGAGAGAGAGCGAGATAGATAGATAGAGAGACAGACAGAGAGAGAGAGAACCCAAGCGTGCACAATTTTCATTGTCATTTAAACTGACAGCGGCTGTGTGTCCTGGCTTGCACTTCCCGTCCCTTCCTGCTCCCTCTCTTGCTCTCTCTCTTTCTCCCTCTTCCCAGCACAGAAGCACGAGACAGTCTGCATTTGAGTTCACAGCAGCAGAGAGAAGACACGGGAAACACTGTGAGACAGAGAGAAGGAAGAAAAAAACTGTATGATAAACTGAGAAAAAAGGAGAAGGAGGAAAAACAGGGTGAGGCACGAGGGCGGATTCGGAGAGACGAGTGAGAGATGACAATAGAGAGTGAGAGAGATTTAAAGAGACAGAAAAGTGGCTCGACTTTTCAACAGCGGATCAAGGCAAGGGAATGAATAAAAGGGAATAGACAGAGATAAGAGGAATGCAGGGCGAGCAAGGGAGAGAGAGCGCGCGACAGGGCTGAGGATATGGAGGAGAGCGTGAGAGAGGTGGGGACTGAGACTGTCTGCATTAGAGGATTTGGGGTAAGTGAACATCTTCTTGCAATGCTATATCTTGTTTTGTTTGTGCATTGCATTTTGCATGTATCTGAAAAATAACATGTCTATGTTATAACCCGAGACTGGGTTGGCCATCTAGTTACACTGTCATACTGTAGGGAGAGGCTCTTGCCTGCAGACACAAACATGATGTCACAGTTCCAGTGGCTGTTTATATATATAGAAGCATGACGCAATAAAATAAGAGACGCCCAAAGAAACGAGCTTTTAAATTGAAGTAAATGAAGGGAAGTAGTTCAAGTAGTACACATTTAAAGACGGTGAAGTGTGAAGAGTGAATATACACAATGTGATTTTCACTCATATCTTGTCCTCTTGTCATGTGATCTCGGGTCGATTGGGTGCATGTGTGTGTGTCAGCCTGCATGTGTTTATGTCTGGGCATATGTTTATGGTTTAACTTGTGATGTTCTCTGTTCTGATGTGCACATAAATATTATGTCTGGATCCATTAACTGTTGTGTGTGTGTGTGTGCATGTGTGCGTGCGTGTGTGTTTGCAAGAACATGTGCATGTGTGTGTCTACATGTATATATGCTTTGTGTGGTTTTGTGTGTGTGTGTGTGTGTGTGTGTGTGTGTGTGTGTGTGTGTGTGTGTCTGGGATAGATAGTCAAAATGGAAGCAAATGATAATTGTATTAAAAAAAACCATCCAGTCTGGTCCAGGTATCTAAATGGACACTCAGTCACCCAGACAGCAGGGGGATGGGCCATTCCCCCTGCCTGTGACATCACACATCAATAACACAAGTACACTTACAGAAACATGCACACACATCTAGACACATTAATTTACCTTTACCAATAACAGCTGCACGCTCTCATTCAAAATATTCTTTCAACAGAACTGATGAGAAAACTATTCAAGAAGATACTGTCACATAACACATACACACATCCAGAGTGCACATGGTATACACACAGCTATCAAAACACAACAGGGTTTTATCTGGAGAAGTGAATACTCGGACTCACAAAATTCAATTTAGGTCACTTCCAAATGGCCAACACACCCTGACGCTGAAGTACACACAAACATGCACAACAGCAGCTCCCAATAATGGCGGTGCCTCCCGTGACCTCTTTCATTGGGGTTCATGGGTTCAAGTCCTAAGTGGGGGAGGGTGTAAGGGAGAGAGGGGGTGGGGGACAGGGTAGGGGAGGCCCTCCCCCTTTCTGTTTTTCTTCTTTCCGCCTTTATTTTTCTTTATTACTTTATTTCTATGAGCCCCGCCCCGTCTTCTGCTCCTCATACTCAGGCAACTGCGTACCCAAGACCTGGACAAGCAGTGAAGCTCACTTGTCCTCTTGTGAACAAACCTTAGCAACTCACACATGAGCACACACTGAGAAGTCAGGTACACACACATGACACACTGAGAAGTCAGGTACACACACATGACATACTGAGAAGAAGCCAGGTGCACACACATGACATACTGAGAAGAAGCTAGGTACACACACATGACATACTGAGAAGAAGTCAGGTACACACACATGACATACTGAGAAGAAGCCACGTATACACACATGACATACTGAAAAGAAGCCACGTACACACACATGACATACTGAGAAGAAGCCAGGTACACACACATGACATACTGAGAAGAAGTCAGGTACACACCTGTGACATACTGAGAAGAAGTCAGGTACACACACATGACATACTGAGAAGAAGCTAGGTACACACACATGACATACTGAGAAGAAGTCAGGTACACACACATGACATACTGAGAAGAAGCCACGTACACACACATGACATACTGAGGAGAAGCTAGGTACACACACATGACATACTAAGAAGAAGTAAGGTACATACACGAGACATACTGAGAAGAAGCTAGGTACACACACATGACATACTGAGAAGAAGCCACGTACACACACATGACATACTGAGAAGAAGCTAGGTACACACACATGACATACTGAGAAGAAGCCAGGTACAAACACATGACATACTGAGAAGAAGCCAGGTACAAACACATGACATACTGAGAAGAAGATAGGTACACACAAATGACACTGAGAAGAAGCCACGTACACACACACGACTTACTAAGAAGAAGCTAGGTACACACACATGACATACTGAGAAGAAGCCAGGTACACACACCTGACATACTGAGAAGAAGTCAGGTACACACACATGACATACTGAGAAGAAGCCACGTATACACAAGTGACATACTGAAAAGAAGCCACGTACACACACATGACATACTGAGAAGAAGCCAGGTACACACACATGACATACTGAGAAGAAGCCACGTACACACACATGACATACTGAAAAGAAGCCAGGTACACACATGACATACTGAGAAGAAGCTAGGTACACACACATGACATACTGAGAAGAAGCCAGATACACACACATGACACACTGAGAAGAAGTCAGGTACACACACATGACATACTGAGAAGAAGCCACGTATACACACATGACATACTGAAAAGAAGCCACGTACACACACATGACATACTGAGAAGAAGCCAGGTACACACACTTGACATACTGAGAATAAGCTAGGTACACACACATGGCATACTGAGAAGAAGTCAGGTACACACACATGACATACTGAGAAGAAGCCACTTACACACACATGACATACTGAGAAGAAGCTAGGTACACACAAATTACATACTGAGAAGAGGCCACATACACACACACGACTTATTGAGAAGAAGCTAGGTACACACACATGACATACTGAGAAGAAGCTAGGTACACACATATGACATACTGAGAGGAAGTCAGGTACACACATGTACACACACATGACATACTGAGAAGAAGTTAGGTACACACACATTGAAAATGTGACAAATGCATCACCCCTGTGTGTGTGTGTGTGTGTGTGTGTGTGTGTGTGTGAGGCAGTATTATCATCGTGTCAGTGTGATGCTTCTATATCAGCAGCCGTGACATCTGTTGAAGGGTAAGACATTTATTGACATGCATGCATACATGCTCTCTCTCACACACACACACACACACACACACATATACATATATGTATATGTGTGTGTGTGTGTGTGTGTATATGTATGTGTGTGTGTTTTTTTTTTTTATATATAATCCAGTGAGTCAAGTAAATTCTCTATGAGAAAGTACAAGCCTGTTTCATGCTGATGATTGCTTATGGCATGAAACAGGCTTGTACTGTCTCATAGAGAATTACTTGACTAACTAGATTATTTTGCTCCTTATTTGTTGAGCACTTTCCCTACCATTGAGTGTTTCTTTTAACAAAGTTTTATATATATATATATATATATATATATATATATATATATATATATATATATATATATATATATAGTTTGTGTGTGTGTGTGTGTGTCTTTCACATACATCTTGTGAGATGGTCTCACAAAATGATTTACAGGCATTTACACACTTATTTATCTGCCTCTTTCATCAGTAATAAGACTAGCTGACCTTTGCCTTTTACCATTCAGCCTGTCTTGACATACCAAGCCTGGAATTGATCAACATCCCTCTCTACCAGACAGCCCCTCCTCCTCCCCCTTCTCCCCCACTTCTCATTCTCTCCATTCCCCCCACCTGCCATCAAACCTTCCACCAAATATTCCCTTTCACCTTTGAATCTTGCTCACCTCACCCTCCAACATCGTACAATCGTCCTACAGCAGTTATGCCACACCCACACCCACACCCACCCACACACACACACACACACACACACACACACACACACACACACACACACACACACACCTACACAGTGGCACAACGAGACCGAATGCACTCAGCTTTCCTTCAGTAAGAGCTTCCTGCTGCAGGTACATACGTACATAGTTCAGTAGGTTTACATGGAGTCCCATCAATGCTCCACATCCACATCTCTGTGCAAACAAATGTCATGTGTGACACTTTCTGTCGCTGGCATACTAAAGAGAATTTCTAATCCATAAATATGCATGAGTGCATTTGGAGTTGCTGATTCTAACTGACGGGTAGGACTTGTCAGGTAGGACTCTGCTGAGGAAAAATGGACACTGCACAATGCTCAAGCGTTTCACCACAGTAGCCAAACAGGGAATGATAAGACCGACAGTGGCAGGTCTTGAATGAGAAGTAAAGTTGTTGTGGCGAACGAGCAGAGCAAACCCGCAGGGCACTTTTACCAGCAGATAACACAGCCGTCATAAGGAAAACTCGGCTGCTGGCACGACAGCAGCGGTCATGCTGTGTTATTTGCAGCTGATCTCAGGGGTTGGGTTTCTTCAGACACCACTGCAGTTTCTACTGTCAACACGCTTGTCAGTAAGTTCACCAAAAACAACTATCTTCAGGATAGTTGTTTTAAAATGGAGTGACTTCAATTCAAGTAGCCATTCTAAAATAACATGTTTGTTTTTCACATTTTCCACATAGTTTACATAGAAATAAGAAAGCAGATGTGTATATTAATAGTATATGAACACACACATTGCAATGCACATATATTTGTACACACTTAAAAGTCCATTTGTATTTGAGAAGTGTGTGTGTAAAGGCTGGTGCACATTAAGTCTGTGCTCCTTGTGGTTGACACCTTCTATATTTTGTTTCTCTCTTTTCTTATGGACCAACACATTTTAACATCCATTACACACGACACCACATAAGATGCAAACATGGCTTTTGTTTCATACACCATATGCACACTTGTATTATTTGGTTTTACAAGTTAGTCTGTTGCGTGTACACAGTGTAGATGTATCAAAGCAGCTGTCTATTCCGTTGCCTACCAACGCGGGGATCACTGGTTCGAAACCCCGTGTTACCTCTGGCTTGGTCGGCGTCCCTACAGACACAATTGGCCGTGTCTGTGAGTGGGAAGCCGGATGTGGGTATGTGTCCTGGTCGCTGCACTAGCGCCTCCTCTGGTCGGTCAGGGCGCCTATTCAGGGGGGAGGGGGAACTGGGGGGAATAGCGTGGTCCCCCACGCGCTACATCAAGAAGCGGCTGGCGACTCCACATGTATCAGAGGAGGCATGTGGTAGTCTGCAGCCCTCCCCGGACTGGCAAAGGAGGTGGAGCAGCAACCAGGACGGCTTGGAAGAGTGGAGTAATTGGTCAAGTGCAATTGGGGGGTGGGGGGGAGATGTATCAATGCAATGAAATTCATTCTTGCTGGACTTGTTGAATCTATATGTACTGGTGGGCTTTTCAGTAAGTCAGTATCTGACTTGTCGTCTATTTGCTGGGGGCTGCTCAGACTCTTGACTACTGCCATGAAAGGAGTGGCATGACTGGACTGGATCATTATAATGACATAAGAGACAGATTTGAAAAACACAGTTTACCCCAAAGTGAGGGGAAGACGGTTCAATTAATCCCACCAATTTAGATGACCTTTTACCTGAGTTTTTGAAATTTGTTTTGCAAATTGTAAGGTTAATATTTAGCTAAATGTAGTTATGTAAATGTACAACATTTTGTTTATCATTGTTTTTAGTCGTACGCACTGTGTATACAAGTTCCCAGTGTTTCTCTGTCTCGTTAACTGTAAGTAGATGGATGGTGCAACATTACTGTTGAGTCATCACAACAGGCCTGTTTTTGCCAATTTTACCTAACAGTTCATTTTAGGTCAATGTATAGAGAGTCCCCCCCCCACTACACTTTCCTGGTTTTGCATTTACCCATTTATTTTCAATATATTCCGGGTAAATAAAAAAACAGTAATTTTTGCCCCCCTGACCTGTGTCTCTCGAGCCTACTTGCTTGGTACATGACATGTATGATTTCTGCCTCTCTGTATCAGCTTTTCAGTGACAAAAAAATGTACAACTCACTCACGATATGGTCAACACAATGACATTCATGTTCACAAGAGCACTTGAATGCTTTTCTCTTGGTTGTTTTTGCGTTTTTTTGCTTCCTCTCTGTGTCCCCTTGTCACGTCTGCCCACCCCTACTGGTACACGTGAGGCGAGACTGTTTGCTAGCTTGCTGTCAGCCTGGATTTTTCAAGTTCTGGGGAACATTCAACGCTGTCGGTGAGTTTGTAACTGACAGAAACCATCGAGCGTTGAGTGTATCCTTACACTTGAGCTCACGTTTGTCAAGCACGGATCCTGAATTACAGATATGGATTATATATTTCCTTTGTTCTGTCTGTCTCATATACATACAAACAAATATACAGACAGACACATATATATTTTGTTCACCCTCCCCACACACACATACACACGCACACTAAACTTTCTACATTTTTTATCCATTAAAACATCTTTTCACACTAGACCTCAAAATGATTGCCCCCAAGTGTCCTTTTTGTAAGCCACCCACATGGAGCAGGTGTACCGCCATTATCCCCTTCTCAAAACAGGCATCCGGTTCACATTCATCGCTGTCGGTGGGTTGGGAACACCATCAACTTACCGGACGATGAATGACAACTGTATCCACATGTGACTTCACCACCTGAAATGCAGCAAAAATTATGTTTATTATCTTCTTTCTTTTTTTTTTACATCTGTCATGTGTTGCCTGCAAAATACAGATTTTCATTGTACGCAATTGATTTGTCAAAGAACATGTCATCAGTAAAGACTCTGTAACAAGTGTGAAATTGTCTTGTGCTTTCCTGTTCAGTGTTTTTTTCCCCCACTGTTTTGGAAGAGTGAAGGAACATTTCATAAATTTTGTTTTTGTGATGTGAAGAAAAAAATGCAGATTTAAAGTAATAAATTATTTGCTGAAGCTGTGTAGTAAGTATATACTATGCAGACCTGGTTTAGATAAGTATCGTTATCAAGTGCAGGTAGCAGAGGGGCATAATAGCTACTACTGTTGTGCCCCTCTGCTACCTGCATGTCACATGATAGTATGTATTCATGGCTATGATGGTGTGATTCTTACATGTGCTATTGTCCAGCTACCTTTTTAACCCAATTCTCCTATCGCTGCCTCTTGACCGTCTCAGGTGCACTTGCACTAAACATACCAGACATAGTATGCGCTCTCGGCTACAATATGAGTACTATTTACATAGTGCTCTGTGATGCCATTTGGTAACACTAACACTGATATTCTGATTGCCGACTGTCTTGTAAGTCACTTTGCATAAAAAGTGTCGACAAAATACAAAATGAGTCAATGTAAATGAAGAGAGGTTGCCTATCTGAAAGCTTGGACTGTAATTTATAAGCTGTAATGGAAAAGGTTAACCTGGGTTCAGATTTTTCTAAATTGATCCAATTGCATTCAGATCCAGTGGCTTCAATTAAACAGTCTACTAATCAAATCGTCTAGCATCCAGTCCATTTCCTGTCAGCTGAAGTCACCCAGCCCATTCAAATCAACAAAGACATCTCAGATATTACAGTGGGGGAGGAGCAGCACCTCATATCTCTTTCCACTGACTATGTCCTTTTGTATCCAGTTTCCCAGTACAGTAAAATATCAAGATGTTTCCCTCCAGCGACTGCTGAAATATTACTAGAAGGTTTGCAAATAAAAAAATTAAGATAGTTTCTAAACAAAAGGCCCGCACACCTTTTCTCACAGACTTTTTTCTCCCCTTCAATTTCAAATAAACTAACCTTTATTGGAGTGTACCCTGTTGCCTTTCCAATTGATCCATTGCAAGCTGAACATTGTGAAACCTGATGAAAACATATCATGGAAAATGTTTCAATTATTGTTCAATTATTGATAGACCAAAGTGCTGGGAATGTAGCAGGGAAAAGTCTGAAAACAGGTGTGTGTGTGTGGGGGGGGGCAGTTTTGTAAATGGAATGGTATGTCATTATATGAAAATGATACAGGGCTGGATGTACAGCTGACTTACCCATGCCTATTTCAATAGAGTAATTAATGACATTTAGAAAGAGGAGGACTCTGTTTAAATTTCCTTCAATATAGTTTTTATCACTTTGACATTAAAGAGGGAATTGTTCTTTCTTTTCGTTGAAAATTCTGGGTATTCCCTTTTCAATTTAGAATTCACAATGCGGTTGTAACGTCTTTGATCCATTCTCATAATAAATTTGAAGTACTTAATGTGCATATTTTCGTTTACGGATTAGCCTTTCCACCTCAGCTGAAACAGGTACAGTATGATAATTGAATAGTACATTAACACATGGCCAAGTTATTAGCATACTTCATAAGGCAGGGATACATATTCTGGCAGACTACATGACTGGCCTGTCAGAATATGTAACCCCACTAAAACCTTTGTTAGAAAGCTGGTAACCTCCACATTCCTCAAGGTTTCTGACATCCATCCATTATCTAACCCGCTTATCCTGCTCTCAGGGCTGCCGGGATGCTGGAGCCTATCCCAGCAGTCACTGGGCGGCAGGCGGGGAGACACCCTGAACACGCCAGGCCATCACAGGGCCACTTTCTGACAATGATCATATATATAGCTTAGCATACAAAAGTGTGGCTAACGGAGGGCAGACACGTGGTCTGCGTCTCCTCTTAAGAAGGGGACATGTACAGCCTTATACGACAACATCGAAAGATACTAGCATTTGTGATAGAAAACGAGCGTTATATACGTAGTTTACGGCACCTAATTCAGTTTAGGTTACATATGGAGGAGGCCTGTAGCGGTTGTACGTCATGTGACCGCTGCAGAACATGATAAACGATGACACGGGCCAGTTTAAAACTCCTTTGAACACTTTTGCAACTGCTTTCTTTGTAGTGCTCGACTCGGGATGCCCCCCCCCCCAACATTACCTTATTCATTTAGTTGCGTCGTAGCTACACTCTGTTACTGCAAAACACTCAGATTTGACAACTATATTTTAAAAAAGGCCCCAGTTATTGGGCTAATATTGCAAACGTTTGGCTCAAATCCATGCGCCGTCATGTGATACGTGTGTCACAGTGTCAGTCATCCCAGTAATCTCCCTCATGTCCCTCGCGATGCTGACGACGCGCTTTCCACATGTTGTACCGAGCGTCACGGCCAGCAATCCCTCTTACTGTCTATAAATATCCGCTGATATCAGATGACCTGTGACCTGGGAGACACACGGAGACTTGAACGCTGAGCGATGTTTGGGCCGCCCGTCCTCTCCGCTCGGAGCCTCCCTCGGTGAGCGGGGCACACCGGACGGACCGGACGGCGTGATTCGACGATACCGGGGAACACGTCAGGGGGTGGGCAAACCACGGGAATGAATTTCAGTCGTTAACAGTAATACTAACAATAATAATAATAACAATAATAATAATAATAAAGGGCTGCTTAAGGCTGTTTTATCCGATATTAGAGAGTTCAAACAGGGACATCGCCGCGTTATGTCAGAGCGGCGAGAGACTGCGGCAGGCAGAGACGCTGGACTGCTCCGGGCGGTGACGCAAACTTCATTGGTGTGAGTTACTGGGATTCGTGCAAACAGGAGGATTAATATTGGGTGACAGAGAGGCAGCGAGAGAAAGAGAGAGATCATTTACACCTCATCATCATCACCAGAAAGAAAGAAAAAATCTTTCATTACACGGAAAGGGGACTGCGAACAAACCTCCCCTACTCCTCCAACCAACAGCGGATTCAGGGTGGTCTGACAACGATGTAGACAAGTCGTGCTTTTATTTTAGTCTCCGGTCGCCTGAACGGTGATGTAGATTTCTATCTACTCGTGGAAACGACTTCCGACCTTGAACTTCATGGTGCGGGAGTGAGGGACGCGTTGGGATTAAAAAAAAAGAAAGAAAGAAAGAAAAAAAGAGGGGGAATCTCTCACATTCACATGGGCGAGGACAGGACTCGGTACTGGTTTGGGAGGAGCCGGACTAACGATCGAGAAAACCACGCGTCTTCGGACCCCGAGAGAGAGAGGCAGAGGAGATACGCCCG
Source organism: Lampris incognitus (assembly GCF_029633865.1). NCBI lineage: Eukaryota > Metazoa > Chordata > Actinopteri > Lampriformes > Lampridae > Lampris > Lampris incognitus. The sequence goes on along the minus strand of NC_079220.1, from coordinate 45,267,275 downwards.
GCTGTTTGAGGAGCTGGACCTGAATAAAGATGGCAGGGTAGACATCAGCGAGCTGAGGTTTGCACTCGCAGCGCGCGGTTTGCATCGCCGCGAGGCGGAGGAGGTGAGATCTGTATAGCCAGAATACACAACATTCCCCCCCCCCCGTTTTGGACCAGAGTGCAAGGCTGCTTTAACTGGAGGTGTTGCAAATTCTTGTCCTGTCATGCAATGCAACGTGTTACTCTCCTGTACTTTCATTCTGTAAGACTCTATACTCCCACATCTGTTGGTGTGCACCCTCTGCTCTTGCATAGTTAGCTGTTTTGTAGTTGGGGTTTTTTGTTTTGTATTCATTTCAATCTGCAGACAACTGTAGCACTGTAACCCATGTATCATGTAGGGCTAACAGTGGCTGCTGCAGAATAATTTTGAACGGGGTGGTCAAAGAGGGGGGGTCGCGGGGATACTGGAGCCTATCCCAGCAGTTATTGGGTGGCAGGAGACACCCTGGACAGGTCACCAGGCTATCACACAGGGCTCCAGCATCCCCGCGACCCCGAGAGCAGGATAAGCAGTTTGGATAATGGATGAATGGTCAAAGAGGGACCAGTGATACTATTTGGAGGGTGGCGCTCAAAATGTTCTTCAAATCTGGAGCATATTCTTTACACTACGGTTTCAGCTTGCGTCACTGTGCAATACTGTAAAAAAGGAGAAATAATTTGTGAAATTAGCACAAATGACTACTTCAGTGTCATAGAATAAAACCCCTATTTGAAGTAACAGAAAATTTAAGATATTGTGCTGACTCCATCTTTGCAGTCTCCCTCGTTGGTGTATGGTAGTTACGCTATCCGCCGACATTTCTGTGGCACTGTCTTGAAATAAGATACAAGCCTATACAACTATCTTGATACAACAGTCCATAATTTTAAGGTCTGTTCAAAGTATTGTGGGAATGCTGATTTGAAACCAATAAGGTTATTCTGAACTGCTAGAAGGTCCCATGAAAAGCGCTTTTATATCTGCACTTAATCTATATCAATTTAACATTATGCTCCAGAAATCCCCCAAAAACAAATTCTTGTAATTTTTTTGTTCATAATAGTATTGTTTTTCTTCGTCTGAAAAACACTTTTTTTTTTAACTGCATCCCACTTCACTCACAGGCATACAAATCCCATGAGTGGGAGCAAGATTGAGAGAAGACGAGTGATCTTCTGTCACCAAACTGAAACCAGCCAATAGCATATCGATGTCCACGTTCCTCTAAAAAATGCCCAGCCTGGATTGGCTGTCAGTCAAATAGAGCTCCCTCCTCTCACTAAATCCCACCAGACCATCCTGCTTCATACATCAAGTCACAGTAGTTCACAGGGTTCTCAGTGCTGTCTCATGGGAAACGTCTGATGTCGTTTTACTGGGCCACTAACTAAATTAGCATCTTTATTTTACTTCATGCAGTGGGGTGGCAGCAGTGGTGGCCAGGTATTTGTTGAGGGTGGCATCAGCCACCCCTGTCCACCTCCTAGAGCCGCTCTTGCGCTATACAGCTGGTGAAAACGTTTAGCACTTTTTCTAGATGCTTATCTTATCTAGATGCTCATCAAGTGTTTTTATACACTTATCTATGTCTTTACTTTGGCCCTGTAAGTTCACCAAGGACAATATGTGCCATGTAGATATTATATTATGATATACAATGACCTTTAGGATAGGTTGATTACCCTGCTATTTTATGCAGCCTAGCTATAGCCTACTCTCTTCCACATACATACATATACCTGGGCAGCTGTCCCTGTTTGCAGAGACCCACTTTTTGATGGGTGAATGTTTTTAATTGTCTTTTTGTCTTCTAACGCAAACCTGGTTTATCCCGGTTTGCATTTGTTCTTTCTAAAGATTCAAAAGCACCAGAACTCAGTGATTTAGAGTCTACATTTTAGATGGTTATTAGTATGCCAGGATCTCTCTTTTAATCACAAAGTGGCCAACGGTAGATTTAGAACGATTGCAAGGAAAACAGCTTTACCTGCCACCTTTCTGCTGCTAAGTCTAAACCAACTGCCCTCCGCTCATTGGAGTACAGGGTAAAGTCTGTCTTAGAGAAAGGAGACTTTGTACTTAATTGTTTAAACCGTATACGATGAATGCCTACATATCAATAACTGAACCCATAAAGGATTTCAACACATGCACATAAAAGTTCTTGGAATGAGAACTGCAGCTAAATTAGGCTACAGGCACATCTGTAGACTTGTGTAAAAAGCAAAATATCAAATGGAGGTTTGATATTTTGTACAAATATCTGCTTTTTAATGTTCCCAAATGGTAGTATTCCACAACTGGACACATCAGCTATGTGAAACTGAAAGGCAGAAAAAAACCCTATTTGGAGCCAGACTGATGACAGCACCACACATGTATGAATTACAGCAGTTTTCAACATTTCGATACGCATCAAATTTCAGCGAATAATCCCAAAGTATATCTAGCAATCAACAGATTTGACAGATGCCTCTCATCTCGGTTACTCTCTCTACCAGACACCCTGTTTCTGAATGCTGTCTTGTAGATATGTAGTTTTCCACCACCTCAAAATATTCAAATATTCATAGTGACTTACAGAAAATACAAAACACAACCAACAGATATTCAGTAATGCTAAATTCATTCAAAGATATACAGAAATTAAAAAAGGAATAATATATACTCAAAAAGCACTCTGGGATGGAAAAACAAAACAAAACTTTAAAGTTCATGTAAAATATCTTCTAAATAAGAGATGGGGATTTCATGCTTCAATTACAGAGGGAAATGAATACTTAAGATCGTTTAAAATGGTTGCTGAACTTTAAAAAAACAACTTCTTGATGGAACTAAGAAAATAATATTTTAATTGTTCTTATCTTTATAAGTGTCATGGCCACTGTGAGTAGAAAGCCCCGGCCTAGCAACAGCTTGGTATGCACAAAAGAAAATCTTCATTCTGGGGTTTCATTCTCGTATGAAACCTGCATTTTTGAATCTACTCAGATGGAGCCAGTGACAAGTGACAAATAGACACCTGGCTCTGCACAAATTCAAATAATCTACCCTCACTGTGTGTGTGTGTGTATGTGTGTGCGCGCGCGTGTGCATGCGTGTGCGTGCGTGCGTGCGTGCATATGTGTGTGTGCGCGCGCGCGTGTGTGTGTGATTGAAGCATGCCCAAAACATTTGCAAGTCCACAGAGGCCATCATTCTGCTGCACTGAGGGATGTCGAGCTGTACTTGTGTGAGCCAGGGTTGTGCTGAAAGGGACCATCTTTTCTAAGTCAACAGTCCCATGTTAGATGTTGAAACCAGACGAGGCGTTGCCTAGTAACAGCTGGACCAAAGTGAGTGCAAATTGGTTGTTTGTCGATGTGGAGAGTGTGTATAATGGTTGAGAATACAATTTTGGCTACTTTGATGGGACCACTAGCAACGAATTTGTTTAGCAAGTAAACCCATTTGCCAGTGAATGCAACAGCTGTACAAGTTCTTTCTCATTGAATGAGCCAAATAACAAGGCAAAGCTGTTTTGTTTCGGCAATACAAGACACGGGGACTTGTATATGTAAGTAATGCTGCAAGAATTTTCACAAGATGTACTAACAAACATGGACCACTAGTTATCATTGTAAAATGTATTTCAATTCTAGATAAATCATTGCACATGATGTCTCACCTGTACAAGGCAGGAAGGTGTTTTCTTTATTCCAATTTGTTGCAAGACACATAGAAGATGGTTGCAATGAGCCAAGAAATATTAATGATAGGTTTACTGTAGCTATATATCACAAATATTTGGCAACTTTGCAGTGTAGAAATCTAGCCAAGTGGTGTCATGTCAGTAAGGTCCTTGTAGCAAATAGAGTCAGTAGTTGTTTCAGCAGAAGTCATTGTCCTAAGAAATATTACAGGGAGATGTGAAATGTTAATTAATAATCGAAGTAACAAACAGATGTAGACTGACATGGAGGGAGGGGTGTGTACACATGTGAGTACCTGAGCTCAGGGGGCAGGATTTAATAATGGCAGAGAGTGTCCTGGAAGTAAAAGCAGAGATTGTTAAGAGTCAAGGCCACAAATAGTAGCAACGACCCTCTGTATATCGCAGAAAGATGAATCAGTTCATCTGATCACAATGTTTATTGAAACATTTCATCACTCATCTAAGTGACCTCTTCATTCTAAACTGACTGAAGAGGTCACAACAGTAATATTAATTACCTATCCAAGTCCTGCCAGTAGAGACTGTATTGAGACAGACACTGCATAATGCAGTCCAGTCACTGTCTGAGCATAATTTGGCGAGACAATGTTGTCGAGAGGAAGTGTCAAGCTGCACCATGGAAAATAACATTTCCATTCATTTTCCAATAGATTAATTTCTAAAAAAAATTGCTCTGAAGTTATTAACAGTTTGAACATTCATGCATGTCCACACACACACACGCACACACACACACAGTATACATACTATATCCTTCAGTATGGACTGAAGGACAGCACAGAGGCTCTGATCATAGCAGTACAAGACCAGATCAGTTGAGGCAGGAGTCTACCACACCAGACAAGACTCAAGATTCAGGCTGTGCAAAGATGCCCCTGAGACAGTCCAGCACTTTAGTAGCAGGGTGTAAAATGCTCGCTGGGAAAGCGTACACTGAAAGGCATAACCAAGCAGCTGGGGTAGTGTGCAGGAATATCTGTACTGAATACAGACTGGAAGTCCCCAAGTCTAAATGGGAGACGCTGCCAAAGGTGGTTGAGTCCTGTAGGACTTCAAGTTCCAGACTGACAAGCAGGTGCTGGCTAACCAACCAGACATTGTGGTGGTCGACAAGGAATGAAAGACGGCAGTAGTGAGCAATGTAGCAATCCGGAGCAATGACAACATCAGGAAGAACGTGCATGAGAAACTAGAGAAATACCAAGGGCTGAGGGACGAACTAGGTCAGATGTGGAAGGTGAAATCCACAGTAGCCCCAGTGGTAATAGGAGCACTTTGGGGCTGTGACCCCCAAACTGGGAGAGTGGCTCCAGCAGATTCCTGGAACAACATCGACTGGACTGAGTGGCAAGATACTGCGCAAACCCTCAAACTCCTAGGCCTCTGGTAGAGGACCCAAGCTTGAGGAAGACACAAACCATCTGAAAAAGTGTGAAAGAGAGATTTTATATATATATAGTACATATATATATAGTGTATATATACATACTTGCCTTAATCTTGCTCCCTTTCAGGTTTCTCATGTTCTCATTCTGATGGATACTTCTTCCTTGAAACTTCGATTTGATTTTTCCCCCCCCTTTAATGTTCCACATGTTTATTAGCAGACTCTCTTCTCTGGCTTTGTTGAGGCCCAATAATGACAGACAAAAACACACATCCAACCTTTGCTGATGATTTTGTTTCAAAAGGCAATTCTGTGTCAGAAAGACGTTGTGCTGACAGATGTGGCATTTCTGTGGTGGTGTCCTCTATGTGGCCTCTCCTGTATGGTTTTATGTGATTAAAGTTACACTCACCGGCCACTTTATTAGGCACACCTGTCCAACTGCTCGTTAACGCAAATTTCTAATCAGCCAATCACATGGCAGCAACTCAATGCATTTAGGCATGTAGACATGGTCAAGACGATCTGCTGCAGTTCAAACCGAGCATCAGAATGGGGAAGAAAGGTGATTTAAGTGACTTTGAACGTGGCATGGTTGTTGGTGCCAGACGGGCTGGTCTGAGTATTTCAGAAACTGCTGATCTACTGGGATTTTCACGCACAACCATCTCTAGGGTTTACAGAGAATGGTCCGAAAAAGAGAAAATATCCAGTGAGCGGCAGTTCTGTGGGCGAAAATGCCTTGTTGATGCCAGAGGTCAGAGGAGAATGGCCAGACTGGTTCGAGCTGATAGAAAGGCAACAGTAACTCAAATAACCACTCATTACAACCGAAGTATGCAGAAGAGCATCTCTGAACGCATAACACGTCGAACCTCGAGGCAGATGGGCTACAGCAGCAGAAGACCACACCGGGTGCCACTCCTGTCAGCTAAGAACTGGAAACTGAGGCTACAATTCGCACAGGCTCACCAAAATTGGACAATAGAAGATTGGAAAAACGTTGCCTGGTCTGATGAGTCTCGATTTCTGCTGCGACATTCGGATGGTAGGGTCAGAATTTGGCGTCAACAACATAAAAGCATGGATCCATCCTTCCTTGTATCAACGGTTCAGGCTGGTGGTCGTGGTGTAATGGTGTGGGGGATATTTTCTTGGCAACCTTTGGGCCCCTTAGTACCAATTGAGCATCGTGTCAACGCCACAGCCTACCTGGGTATTGTTGCTGACCATGTCCATCCCTTTATGACCACAGTGTTCCCATCTTCTGATGGCTACTTCCAGCAGGATAACGCGCCATGTCATTGTAACCTGCACGACAGGGGAATGGGCCTATGCTTGCGCAGGGACAGTTTACAGTCTAATGTCTAAGTTCAGTGGAGATTGGTGTAGGTTTTTTTCTAGACCGGATTCTAGTACTCACCCCAAAGACAACACACACACTCGTGGGTATAGTTTACAATAAAAAAACCAATTTATTTCAACAGTTCAAAGTAAAGTTATTTCAATATCAATACTAAATTAGATGTGTTATATATATATATATATATATATATATATATATATTTTACTCTATTGTACTTTTTTAAAAGTTCTTCCTAATATTCTATTTATTGTCTATATCTATCTATATTCTATTTTATACCCTTCTAATATATTACTCATGCAGCCATATTCTACACTAACAAATTAAAGAAAATAATCCAAAATAAAGTATGAGTGCACTCAAAGAAAATAAATAAAGAAAAGAAAAGGGGGAATGATTCAGTCTTCCAATCTGTGCAAGGTGCAATGTCCAGATCCTACCACAATCACAGGGGCAAGTTAATGTAGAGGCGATGATGATGAATCCAAATCCAGGGCGATGATGGGGGCAATCCAAAGGGGGTATCCAAGGGTTCCAAAAGGGTGTAGCAAGGGGGGTTGTTCGGGGTACTAAAAAAACAGTCAGGATTCCAGCAGCGTACAAAACACAAGAGAAAAGAGTCTTCCTTCTTCCTTCAACGGGAGATCATCTGTCTTTGGATAAAATCAAGATATCCTACGTAAATGGCTATGATTACATGGAACACAGAAAGCTGTTTACTTTTTAGCTTTGGCTAGCGGCTCACCAAGGAAGCTTCGTGGGAGGGATCTTTTTTGTCGTAGTTCAAATGTCCTGTAGCTCAAATATCCGTAGTTCAAATATCAATAATTCAGGTATCCATAGTCAAAGTTGTCCGTATTTCTAAATATCCGTATTTCTCTTCTCTATTGTCGACGGTTGTTTGCATGGTTTAAACTCTGTAGCTCGTGTGCCTCCTAGAGGCTACTCGTGGAACTTACATACGTCACAGGGTACATGTAATCATGTGGGTTACATTCTCCCCCTCTAAACCGCATCAGTCTCTGCATGCGTCTAAACACTGTATGGTCTTGCAGAGGGCACTCTAGAAGAATCAGGGACATTTCTGCCCAAACTTTCGAAAAATGAGGCCATGGCTAGGACTAAAGGTCTTCCTAGTTCACCATAACAGAGTCTCTCAGGGGGATGTCTTTCTCTGATAGATCTTCTGATCGGTTCGCTCTCAGACGGGTTTCCGTCAGACAGGTCAGCCTGGCCTGTCACACCAGTGGGCGGTGCACTCTCGGGTTCAAGTGGGTTGTTTTCAGGTGAACGTCCTTCAATAGGTCCAAATTGAGGTACAACAGTAGTGGATGATGCGGGGTCTCCCTCAGGTAAGTGTCTTCGAACAGGTTGAGAGAATTCATCTGTGACTACTTCTGTCTCACGCCCAATTGGTTTCTTTTCAAGTAACTGATTGTGAACAGACTCAGGGGTATGGGGTACTTCACTAAGGAGTGGACTATCAGATTGGGAGAACTCCGACGGACTTGGATTCAACCCGACTGGGTTCAACAGTTCCGTGGCACGTGCTAGAGGGGTGGCCTGTGTGGTTGTCCTAATGCTTTGGGGAAACCTTGTGGAGATCTGTGGATAGCAATCCTCATCCTCGTCACTGCTGGGCATATCTGGGTCAACAATATTGTCGTGCCTGGTCTGCTGCGAGACTGTTTCCCTGCGTCTCAGCCTCCTTGTTGGTAAGTTTGTGTCAGGTTCTGAGACTTTATCTGTAACAGGTAGAAAGCCACAGAGCAGAAGAAGGTCTCTGTGAAGGGTACGGTGTGGACCTTCACCCTGTTCTTGCTTGACGACATACACTGGGCCATCTCCCATCCTCTTCACCACAGTATGGACTTCCTTTTCCCATCTGTCCGCAAGTTTATGTTTTCCTCTTAAATTGACATTCTTCACCAGGACTCTATCTCCGGTAACAAGTTCTGCGGCTCTGATCTTTTTATCAAACCTGGCTTTATTCTTCTCTCCCATCTTCTTAGAGCTTTCAGAAGCAAGTGCATAGCTGTCTTGGAGGCGCTGTCGAAGATGTTTAACATACTCTGAATGCGACTTGAATCCAATTTGGTCTGGTGTAAGGCCTAGAACCAGATCAATGGGTAGTCTTGGCTGTCTACCAAACAACAATTCATATGGAGAGTAGCCTGTGGTGTCATTTTTCGTGCAATTGTATGCATGGACTAGCGGTTTGACAAAGTCCCTCCAATGATATTTATCCTTGTCTTCTAGTGTCCCGAGCATGCTGAGAAGGGTCCTGTTAAATCTCTCGACAGGGTTTCCACGTGGATGGTATGGCGTGGTTCTGATCTTTTCGGTTCCAATCAGACAGCACAACTCCTTGATGGTGTGGGATTCAAAATCTCTCCCCTGGTCACTGAGAAGGCGACTTGGAAAACCATACTGTACAATGAAGTTTTCCCACAGTGTTTTGGCAACCGTATTCGCCTTTTGGTCTTTCGTGGGGATGGCAACGGCAAACTTGGTGAAGTGATCCGTGATGACGAGGATGTTTCTAGTGTCCTTACTATCAGGCTCAATACAGAGGTAATCCATACACACCAGTTCAAGGGGATAACTGGTCTGTATATTCTCCATATGAGCAGTATGCTGGGAATTGGCTTTCCGCCTCACGCATCTTTCACAAGTCCTACACTTCTGTTCAACAGACTGAAACATCTTTGGCCAGAAAAATCTGGAACGAACAAGATGAAGGACACGCTGAGCGCCAAGATGACCGACTTCATCATGAAGGCCTTGCAATGCTCTTTCTCTGTGGCTACTAGGCAGCACCAGCTGATAGATCTGATTCCCACGATCAAGACATTTCCTGAACAGTACTCCATCTATAAGCTCTAGTCTATTCCATTCTCTAAGGAGCAGCTTGACTTCTGACAGTTCAGAGGACATCTCTTGAAAAGTGGGTTTTCGGTTTCCTTGAATGAAACTGATCACACGTCTGATAGATGGATCCTGTCTTTGAGACTGATACCAGTCATTGTGAGTCATTCCAGGGAGGGTGCCTTGTCCAGAGAACACAAAGTCATCAGGGATGGCAGAAGCATCTAAAGCTAAGGATTCGGCAAGAATGGGGAGTTCTGGCTGCAAATAGTCAGCCAAAGTGGTCACAGAGTGGCGTTGACATAAAGCAGACAGCATGTCACCAGAAACAGTTTTGCTTTCTCCATCCAAAACCCTTTGCTTCAGCTCTTCTATCCTCGCTTTCTCCTGCTTGAACTCCTCATCTTCCTCTGACGGACTCTGGGGTCTTCTGGACAACCCATCGGCATCTTGATTGCTGATCCCAGCCCTATACTTTATGGTGAATCTGTAGGTTGACAGAGCGGCTAACCAGCGATGTCCTGCTGCATCAAGCTTTGCTGTGGTCAACACATAAGTTAGGGGGTTATTGTCTGTTAAAACCTGAAATTCTGTTCCATAGAGGTAATCATGGAATTTCTCACAGATGGCCCATTTCAAGGCGAGGTACTCTTGCTTGTGGGCAGGATAGTTTTGTTCACTTCTGGATAGTCCTCTGCTGGCATAAGCTACAACCCTCAGCTTCCCATCGTGTTCCTGATAGAGCACAGCACCGAGACCATCGCGGCTGGCATCAGTATGCAGGACGTAAGGAAGATTGGGATTGGCGAAGGCAAGAACAGGGGCCGAAGTCAGTTTATCTATGAGAGTTCTAAAAGCAACGTCACACTCTTCAGTCCACTCATTTCCAAAAGGTAAGGTGGGATTGATGGAAGTCTTGACCCTGTCCTTCTTGTAAATCTTCCCTCTTTTCCTTTGAGCAACATAGCCAGCAGTTAGAGCATTCAATGGCTTTGCTATTTTAGAGTACCCTTCCACAAAACGTCGGTAATATCCAGCAAATCCTAGGAAGCATTTGAGCTCTTTTCTGTTGGTGGGTTGAGGCCATTCTCTCAAAGCAGAGACTTTGCTTGGATCTGTGTGGACTCCATTGGCATCTACAACATGGCCAAGGTATTTAACAGAAGTCTGGAAAAAATGGTATTTTTCAGGGGACAACTTTAGGCCATAGTCTTTGAGCCGGTTCAACACTTTCATCAATCTGGCCTCGTGCTCTTCTAGTGTGTCAGAGAAGACAATCAGGTCATCCAGAAATACTAGTACTTCATTGAGATGCAGGTCTCCAACACATTTCTCCATCAGTCTCTGAAAGGTGCTTGGTGCATTTGTCACACCTTGGGGCATACGATTAAACTCATAGAAGCCTAGAGGGCAGACAAAAGCGGTCTTGTGCTTATCTTCCTCTGCAACTTCTACTTGATAGTAGCCTGACTTCAGATCCATGACAGAAAACCATTTGGCTCCACTAAGAGCAGAGAAGGTGTCTTCGATGTTGGGGAGAGCATAGGCATCTTTGATCATTCTCATGTTCAGCTTCCTGAAATCTATGCAGAGTCTTATTGCACCATTCTTCTTCTTGACAACTACAATGGGGGAAGCAAATGGAGACTCTGACTCGCGAATAATTCCAGCGTCTAGCAGCTCTCTTAGGTGTTGTTTGACAGCTTCTCTGTCAGAGGGATGAATGGGTCTGGGTCGCTCTCTAAAAGGGGCCTCGTCCTGGAGTCGGATGCGATGTTTTACTGCAGTCGTATGACCATGAGACAAGTCATCAACAGCAAACACCTCTGGCATGCTGTTCAGCTGGTGTGTGATCCGTTTTTTCCACTCTTCTGGAATGGGGGAATCTTCCAAATCAAAGTTGGTGGTGTTACTCTGAGACTGAGGGATGTCAGGCACAGTCATATTTTGGGATTCAGACGGCATCACATACTGTGCTACCATCATTTCAGCTATCACCTGCCTTGGATGCAGTGTGACACTACGATCAGTCACATTTCTGAGAATGACAGGAATCTTGTTTAAAGATCGAAGTGGAGTTTCTATCAAGGAATTTTCAACGAACACTCCACCAGGTAAGGAAACGGTTTCAGGGGATTCGACCACGAAAAGGGAACGTGGGAAATGTTTCTTCACTCTGACATCTCCAAAGACAGACACTTTTCTTCCTGGTGGAATGGTGACAGGATGGCGTCCATGCAACTTAATATGATTGGCTGAAATCTCTTCCTGATGACTTAGGGCAACATGCTGGAACAGCAAGATACAGTCACTATTGATATTGGGCCTTTGTAAGAATTCTCTTCCATGCTTTTCTATGCCACCTTCATATAATCTGTCAAGGACATTGGTTCCAATCAATAGGGGAATCTGAGTGTTAAAATGGCAATTTGGCTCAATGAGAACTAATGAAGAGACCTGTTCAGCTACGCCAGTGATGCTGCTGGGGAAGGAGATGAGGGCTTGGATATAACCCTGGTAAGGAACATGTTGGCCACCTGCACCTTCTATCTGGAAAAGAGTCTGAATGGGCTGGATGGGGAGGAACGATAAGTGGTTCAAGTAGAATGTCTCTGAAATGGTTGTTACTTGGGAACCGGTGTCAAGGATTGATTCACATTCTATTCCTTCAATGGAGACAGATGCAGTGCAGCGTGGCCCTACAAGTTCACAGGGAAGGGATAGGCTATTTTGGTATCTTTGTCTGTATCTATTTTTTCTTGTCTGGGTTCTATTCATAATATCATTAATGGGTTTGGGACTGTTATGCTGGTACTTAGCTCCTGAACGTCCCGAAACAGGAGCTGCTACTAGTTTAAAGGCATGGAGGTGAGGGTATGCGTATTCCTGTGAGCTTCACGTTTTTGTCTCAGCTTGGTGTTCTTTTGATGGACAAGAGCGGGGTTGGGGGCACTCACACAGTGGGCAGCAATGTGACCATCTCCACCACATTTAAAGCAGAACCATGGCTTGGGAAAACGACGCGTGTAAATTCGAGGTGTGGAGGCATTCATGACCATGCAGCTGGTTTCAATCTGAGTTCTGTTTGGCTGTGGTTCTTCCTTGATGGACAGGGTTGCAATTTGTTTCTTTAACTCAGCTACCTCATCGCGGAGTTTCTGTGTGTCTTCATTTTTGTTTTCGGCTGGGCCTTCGATTCCATAAACAGTGTGGGCATGCACTGAAGCTTTTGAGCTCCCTAGATGTTTCTTCATCCTATCTAGTTTAGCTGAACGACGGCCTTCTTCTGTCCTAAGCTGATGAAGCAATTCAGGAAATGAGGGTGGGCTATTTTTTTTCTGTTCAAGCTGAAGACCTAAAATCAACGAGTGGTCCCAGCATCCTCTGCAGAACTGTCTTATTAAGTGTTTTTCTGAATCTACAAGTGAAGCTCCCCCTCTAGAGATGACTTTAGTGAGGAGGGTCTGGAGTCTGAATAAATAATCAGATGGCTTCTCTCCAGAATTCTGGTTTGCACTCAAGAATGCAGCAAAAAGCTCTTCTCCATCTTCTACGACTCCAAAGGCTGATTCGATGTGGTTTACGTACGCAACAGGGTTTGCATTGACACCAAGCGGTTTCACCATGTCAGAAGCTGGACCAACCAAACTCTCTAGAACCTTTCTGATTTTTTGTGAATCGGTGACATAGGTGTCACTTAGAAGCAGCTCAACTTGAGTTCTCCAAGCTTCATAATCTACTTCCCCATTTGGCTTTGGAAGCCTACCTGAGAAGGTTCGAATTTTACTTGGGCTACTGTATGGTTGTGTTGACTCATTCTTAATAACATGCTCTACTACTACGTTCTGGATGCTCGGGGGATTAATGATGTCTTCTTCAAGGCTCATTGAATTACGCATGGATGAGTGTGTGGTTGGAGCACGGTAAATGTCAGATATAGATGGCCGTCTGTTACATTCTTGGGTCATGCTAGGCATGTGCTCAACATCAATGCTAGGCTTAGTGTCTTGCATAGGGCTGTGTTCCGCTAAAGACGTGTTGTCAGTTTTCTTTGATGCTGTAGACCGAATGCGCCTCAGTTCATTTTTTAAGATGGAGGCATAGCCTGACATGGCACTACCACCAATAGCGCTGAGTTCTTCGAGATATTGCTGGGCTAAGTCTTTGCCTATTTCCTCTTGACATATTTGTCTAATTGTTCTGACATTCCATAGAGTAGTTGGATCAACAGGGCTAGGTATAAGGCCAAGGGTATCTGGGGTTATCCTGGTGATTGACTTTTCACACTCAAATTCTATTATTACCCTACCATTAGGTTGGTTGGGCTCATCCACAACTCTGATGCAGGATGAGATCTTCCCATGTTGTTCGAAGAAGCTTATTATCGTTTCGGCAGAGCTCATTTCATTGACACCTTCAACTAATAAGCAGTTTTGTCCATGGACTTTATACTGATTGCAAAGATCCATATTGACTGTGTTATTTTCAAAATATAAATATATATAATCAAGTATTTTATAGAGAGGTGTGGTCAGTGGGGTAGTATATGGCCTGAAACGCTAATTAACCAATCTCCTGGCTGGCTCGCCAACTTTCTGTAACCTGCACGACAGGGGAATGGGCCTATGCTTGCGCAGGGACAGTTTACAGTCTAATGTCTAAGTTCAGTGGAGATTGGTGTAGGTTTTTTTCTAGACCGGATTCTAGTACTCACCCCAAAGACAACACACACACTCGTGGGTATAGTTTACAATAAAAAAACCAATTTATTTCAACAGTTCAAAGTAAAGTTATTTCAATATCAATACTAAATTAGATGTGTTATATATATATATATATATATATATATATATATATATTTTACTCTATTGTACTTTTTTAAAAGTTCTTCCTAATATTCTATTTATTGTCTATATCTATCTATATTCTATTTTATACCCTTCTAATATATTACTCATGCAGCCATATTCTACACTAACAAATTAAAGAAAATAATCCAAAATAAAGTATGAGTGCACTCAAAGAAAATAAATAAAGAAAAGAAAAGGGGGAATGATTCAGTCTTCCAATCTGTGCAAGGTGCAATGTCCAGATCCTACCACAATCACAGGGGCAAGTTAATGTAGAGGCGATGATGATGAATCCAAATCCAGGGCGATGATGGGGGCAATCCAAAGGGGGTATCCAAGGGTTCCAAAAGGGTGTAGCAAGGGGGGTTGTTCGGGGTACTAAAAAAACAGTCAGGATTCCAGCAGCGTACAAAACACAAGAGAAAAGAGTCTTCCTTCTTCCTTCAACGGGAGATCATCTGTCTTTGGATAAAATCAAGATATCCTACGTAAATGGCTATGATTACATGGAACACAGAAAGCTGTTTACTTTTTAGCTTTGGCTAGCGGCTCACCAAGGAAGCTTCGTGGGAGGGATCTTTTTTGTCGTAGTTCAAATGTCCTGTAGCTCAAATATCCGTAGTTCAAATATCAATAATTCAGGTATCCATAGTCAAAGTTGTCCGTATTTCTAAATATCCGTATTTCTCTTCTCTATTGTCGACGGTTGTTTGCATGGTTTAAACTCTGTAGCTCGTGTGCCTCCTAGAGGCTACTCGTGGAACTTACATACGTCACAGGGTACATGTAATCATGTGGGTTACATCATGAAGCTCGAATCATCTCAGATTGGTTTCTTGAACATGACAATGAGTTCACTGTACTCAAATGGCCTCCACAGTCACCAGATCTCAATCCAATAGAGCACCTTTGGGATGTGGTGGACCGGGAGATTCGCATCATGGATGTGCAGCCGACAAATCTGCAGCAACTGCGTGATGCTATCATGTCAATATGGACCAAACTCTCTGAGGAATGTTTCCAGTACCTTGTTGAATCT
Organism: Lampris incognitus; assembly: GCF_029633865.1. NCBI lineage: Eukaryota > Metazoa > Chordata > Actinopteri > Lampriformes > Lampridae > Lampris > Lampris incognitus. The sequence continues at coordinate 45,252,023 of NC_079220.1, read as the reverse complement.
ACACTACCGTTCAAAAGTTTGGGATCACCCAAACAATTTTGTGTTTTCCATGAAAAGTCACACTTATTCACCACCATATGTTGTGAAATGAATAGAAAATAGAGTCAAGACATTGACAAGGTTAGAAATAATGATTTGTATTTGAAATAAGATTTTTTTTACATCAAACTTTGCTTTCGTCAAAGAATCCTCCATTTGCAGCAATTACAGCATTGCAGACCTTTGGCATTCTAGCTGTTAATTTGTTGAGGTAATCTGGAGAAATTGCACCCCACGCTTCCAGAAGCAGCTCCCACAAGTTGGATTGGTTGGATGGGCACTTCTTTGAGCAGATTGAGTTTCTGGAGCATCACATTTGTGGGGTCAATTAAACGCTCAAAATGGCCAGAAAAAGAGAACTTTCATCTGAAACTCGACAGTCTATTCTTGTTCTTAGAAATGAAGGCTATTCCATGCGAGAAATTGCTAAGAAATTGAAGATTTCCTACACCGGTGTGTACTACTCCCTTCAGAGGACAGCACAAACAGGCTCTAACAGGTACTATTTAATGAAGATGCCAGTTGGGGACCTGTGAGGCATCTGTTTCTCAAACTAGAGACTCTAATGTACTTATCTTCTTGCTCAGTTGTGCAACGCGGCCTCCCACTTCTTTTTCTACTCTGGTTAGAGCCTGTTTGTGCTGTCCTCTGAAGGGAGTAGTACACACCGGTGTAGGAAATCTTCAATTTCTTAGCAATTTCTCGCATGGAATAGCCTTCATTTCTAAGAACAAGAATAGACTGTCGAGTTTCAGATGAAAGTTCTCTTTTTCTGGCCATTTTGAGCGTTTAATTGACCCCAAAAATGTGATGCTCCAGAAACTCAATCTGCTCAAAGAAGTGCCCATCCAACCAATCCAACTTGTGGGAGCTGCTTCTGGAAGCGTGGGGTGCAATTTCTCCAGATTACCTCAACAAATTAACAGCTAGAATGCCAAAGGTCTGCAATGCTGTAATTGCTGCAAATGGAGGATTCTTTGACGAAAGCAAAGTTTGATGTAAAAAAAATCTTATTTCAAATACAAATCATTATTTCTAACCTTGTCAATGTCTTGACTCTATTTTCTATTCATTTCACAACATATGGTGGTGAATAAGTGTGACTTTTCATGGAAAACACAAAATTGTTTGGGTGATCCCAAACTTTTGAACGGTAGTGTATGCCACGAAGGATTAAGGCAGTTCTGAAGGCAAAAGGGGGTCCAACCCGGTACTAGCAAGGTGTACCTATTAAAGTGGCCGGTGAGTGTATATTTGGTCTTCTGAATATACCCATCCTGATTCTTCATCAGTGACACCACCTTCCCTGAAATAGTACTAGTGGCGTGTGGTCCAGAGAAGTCTATTTGGATCCTGCCACCCTTCTGCCTGCTTTTACCAGCATTGTGTAGCAGGATTTCATCTCTGAGTTGGAAAGTCGTGCTCTTTTCTGTCACATACGCTTCTTACAGGCATCTTGTTCTCACTTCTTGTACTTCAGTGAAGTGTTTCGTCCTTTGTTTTGCAAGTGTACTGTAGTCATCTTTAGCAGAGAGAGTAACATGCAATAAAGACGTTTAAAATTTCAGAACAAAAAAAAAATATTTGATAACAGCACTTGCACATTTAGACTTATGCTCAGATGTTGCTGAAATTTTTACATATTGTATTGTTGTAATTCATAACCAAATAGGACTAAATACTGTTTACTAATAGTAATAATAATACTAATACCACTAAATAGCAGTTAGTGGGCCTGTTAAACGAAAGTCTTTAGGCATTTCTTCTTTTTTTTTAATATTTTATTTTCAATTTTTCAGTTTTATATTCAGGACACATGCAAATAAGATAAAACATCCATCCATCCATTATCTTAACCGCTTATCCTGCTCTCAGGGTCACAGGGATGCTGGAGCCTATTCCAGCAGTCATTGGGCAGCAGGCGGGGAGACACCCTGGACAGGCCGCCAGGCCATCACAGGGCCCACACACACACACAGCCATTCATTCCTAGGGACAATTTAGTACGGGTGATTCACCTGACTTACATGTCTTTGGAATGTGGGAGGAAACCGGAGCCCCCGTAGGAAACCCACACAGACATGGGGAGAACATGCAAACTCCACACAGAGGATGACCTGGGATGACCCACCAAGGTTGGACTAACCCGGGGCTCGAACCCAGGACCTTCTTGCTGTGAGGTGACCGCGCTAACCACTGTGCCACCGTGCCGGCTAAGATAAAACATTAACAGATAAAAAACAAAAACAACAAAAAGGAAAAAAAGGAAGAAAAAAGCTGCCAGACATATATACATATATATGACTTGGTTCACATCAGTTTTCATGAATTACACAGGTATTACACGACTACAGGTAAAAGGTAAAGAGCACCAGGTTGCATCACTACAGACTGTTATTAAACATTATTTTTCTTTGAGATAGTCAATGAATGGACCCCATATGCTCAAGAATCTATTGGATGCTTTAGATTTATGGAAGCGTATTCTCTCCATCTGTATGATTATGAACATTTCATTGAGCCATTTCTGAAAGCAGGTGGGTGTAAGTGATTTCCAATCTGTTAGGATCATTTTCTTGGCAGCTACCATGCCAACCATCCATGCCGATTGTTCCTCAGGTGTATAGCTTAAAGCAGTCTCTGAGCATCCAAGGAGTGCCAGTTCTGGATCAGGATGAATGTCCCTTTCATAGGCTCCAGAGAACCACTGGAATATTTCACACCAAAATTTGTGTAAATGAGGACAGAGCCAGAAAAGATGCACGAGAGAACCTACTGCAACTTTGCATCTATCACACAATGGAGAAACAGATGGGTAAATGTTGTGTAGTTTGGTTTTTGAATAGTGGAGTCTATGGATGATTTTGAATTGGATCAGTTTATATCTGACATTGGTTGAGCAAGTTTGGATTCTAGTCAAACCTTCATTCAAAATGTCGTCAAGACACTTCAAGATTCAGCTCAGTGGACCAGGCTTCCATCAGATGGTTAGTAGATACAGAGGTGGTAAACAGACGCACAAAGCGAGATATCAGATGTTTGGAGTGCGGAGAAAGCTGCAGGCAGTCATAGAATGGACAACTCTTTTGCCTGTTTTCAAAATTTGGAATTTTGTCTTTGACATAATGCCTAATTTGGAGATAAAAAAAGAAGTGGGAGTTAGGGATGTTACATTTTGTTTACAACTGATTAAATGACGCAAACTTTTTATCTATATATAAATCTCCAAGGGTCGCAAGACCCCTGTCCCTCCAGACAGCAAATGCCCCATCTGTCTGAGATGGCAAAAAGGAATGGTTATTACATATGGGAGTGTATATTGAGACATTAGGCAGTTTGTTAACACTTCTGATCTGATTCAGAATCCTAAGAGAGTTTCTTAAAATAAAATTATTACCAATAAATTTATCAGGGGATTCTGTCTTGGAAAAAAGTGGAGTACAAAGGGAAGAGGTTTTTACTGCTGTAGTTTCAATGCTTAACCACAAGGGAGAGTTGTCTCCCTTCTGCTATGTCTTATCTGAAAATCCCCATTGCCAGCAAATCAAAGCCCTTGCATTGGCTGCCCAATAATAGTTCCTAAATACAAGGCCTAAACCTCCCTCATTTATTGGCTTTTGTAGATGTGCTTTTGCTATTCAATGAGCTTTATATCCCCAAACAAATGGAAAGATAATGGAGTCCCGTTTCTTAAAAAATTATGCCATCAGAAAGAATGGCAGATTCTGAAATAAGTACAAAAATCTAGGGAGAGACACCATCTTAATTGCGCTGATACACCCCACCATAGACAATGGCAGAATCATCCACCTCTCTATATTCAGTTTAAGCTTTGTGAGCATATAGGCATAACTGAGTTTAAATAAGAGTTTGGGATTTCGTGGTACTATGAGCCCTAGATATGTCACATGATCATACTTTAGTTTAAATGGTAGCGCATTAAGGAAATCTGAGTCTATACTCTCTGATAGTGGCATGAACTCACTCTTACCCTAATTAATTGTGTAACCAGGGAGTTTGCCAAATGATTTAACAAAATCTAACAAGGGAGGAACAGAGGCTTCTGGGTCGCTGAGATATATCAATGTATCATCAACATAAAGGCTCACTCAAACCTGGAGTGAGCCTTTATGCTCAACATAAAGGCTCAGTCCAGGTTTCCTATCTTAACACCTCTGATACTGGAATGATTCCTAATTCCTGTTGCAAGGGGCTCAAGGGCTATGTCGAAAAGTAAGGGAGATAGAGGATCCCCCTGTCTGACCCTACATTGTAAATCAAAAGGCCCAGAACTGGCACTATTGGTGAGGATAGAGGATGACGGGCAGAGATACAGCATTTTGACCCATGCAATAAAGGAATCCCCCAAACCCAAATCTTTGAAGTGTTTTAAACCTATAGGGCCACTCTATCTGATCAAATGCCTTTTCGGCATCGAGGGACAAGATGGCCGCTCCAGATTCCCCGACCTGGTTTGTATATAAATTGTTCAGGAGCCAACGTACATTGCAAAACGAGAATCTACCTGGGATAAATCGTGTTTGGTCAGAGTGTATAATTGACGAAATATGCCTCCCCACTCTGTTAGTTAGTATTTTTGTAACCAACTTTTAATCAAAGTTGGGGAGAGCGATGGGTCTATAACTTCTGGGTTCCATTTCCTCCTTACCTTTTTTTTTTTAACAGAATACATATAGGGACTTAGGCAATCTTTCATTTTTAATGGAGTCGCTAATCATCCTAAGTAAAAGTGGGGCAAGTGTCTTATGAAATGTCTTGTAAAATTCACAACCAAACCCATCTGGGCCTGGTGCTTTATCGGAGGGAAATGTTTTAATTACCTCTATTAATTCCCTCTCTGAAAAATTTGAATCTAATTCTATCCTAGCTGACTCATCCAGTTTTGGCAAACAGAGAGTTGAAGCCAGTAAAGTATGCACTAGTGGCCTGAGACTCAACGGTGTATAATTCTGAATAACATTCTTTAAATCGGTTGTTTATTTCTCTATGGTTAATTAACAAATCACCTGTTTTGGATTTAATTTTATGAATTGCACAGCTCGCCTGTGCCCCCTTTAACTGTCTGGCCAACAACCTCTCCGGTTTGTCGCCCAACTCGAAATGTCTCTGTCTGAGCTTGAGTAAGAGTTTGCTAATGTTTCCACTGAGAATACAGTTCCACTCATATTTTAACGTCAAGATCTTATTATAATCTTCTTGTAGAAGAGCATTCCTGTAGGACTGTTCAAAAGTTGGGAGTATATTTTCAATCTCCACCAACCAATGGCGCTGTTCCCTTTTTTTGGAGGCTTCAAATGAAATTATATAACCTCTCACTACTACTTTGAGGGTCTCCCAGAGTATGGAATCTGACACCTCCCCAGTATCATTAGTCTCAAGGAACACCTTGAACCATGCTGCCATATACTTAATAAACCCTTGGTCTGTGAGAAACCATGGGTTAAAGCACCAATAATAATTTTGTTTTGGCAAATCAAGCTTCAGTTTTAGCAATACTGGACTATGATCTGATATTAATATTCAATTCAATTTATTGTCATTAAAAACAATGTGCAGGCACATGTTAAAAATGAAATGAGGGCTGTGGCTTCATGAAACAGTGCAAGACAGACACAGACAAACAAAGCAAACACAATATAAGATATACACACATGAAGACCAAAAGCTAAAAATAAGTCAAAAAAGAGCTGGAGTACAAAATATTTAAAAATATCTACAGACATTCAGTGGGTAGCCAGGTTCAGGTGGGCAACAGCTTGTGGAAAGAAGCTGTTTTTGAGCCTGTTAGTGCGGGCTCTGAGGCTCCTGTAGCGCCTCCCAGAGTGCAGGGGAGAGAACAGTCCATGGTTGGGGTGGGTGGGATCTCTGCTGATGCTCAGACCCCTTCAAAGGCAGCGTTTGTGATAAATGTGTTTTATGGCTGGGAGCTGGGTACCAGTGATATCCTGGGCCGCCCTGACGATCCGCTGCAGAGCTTTCTGGTCTACTGAGGTGCAGTTGCCGTATCAGACTGAGATGCAGATGGTCAGGATGCTCTCTATCGTGCAGTGGTAGAAGTTGGTGAGAATTTTGGGGGGTAGACGGGCGCTCCTCAGCCTCCTCAGGAAATGCAGGCATTGTGAGGAGGCTAATATGTTATGATACTTAGTATGAAAAGTAATCAATTCTCGTATATGACTTACGGATGCGAGAGAAAAACAAATCTGTCCGTTGGGGGTTGTAGTCTCCAGATGTCAGCCATATTTCTTGATTTAATTAGGTTATTTAATGTTTGGTCAGATGTAATGGCAGGTGGGATGTGGGAGGAGAGCCTATCAAGATATGGGTCAAGGTAACAGTTAAAATCACCTCCCATTAACAGATTGGTGGTACTGAGATCTGGAATTAAATCAAACACGATGGAAAAAGTTTGGATCATCAGTATTTGGACCGTATAAATTCAATAATGTGACAGGGAGCGAATGTATATTTCCAGTAATATACTTGCCATCTGGATCTGTTCAGGGGGGGGAGGGAACTGGGGGGAAGGGGGTGGGGGTGGAGCAGCGACCGGGACGGCTCGGAAGAGTGTTGTAATTGGCCAAAAATTCGATTGGGGAGAAAAAAAAGGGGGGGGGGATTCCTCACAAAATTACAAATATTGTTGGAATAATTTCATTGGAACGTGTAGATACTCATTATAATTCATTTTGGCTACAAAATCGTCTGTAACGATATGACATCCAAATTTCAATTACAATACCAATTAAAGACAATGAAATGATAATATCGACTTATTGCCCAGCTCTAAGTTAGACCTGTGTTTAATGTCAGGAATACAGAGAGAAATGTACATTTCTGTATTTCTTCTAGCCTGGACTACTGCGGTTTCCTGTTTACCTGCTTTAACCAAAGACATGTGGGAATGCTCCAGCGTGTTCACAATTCAGCAGCAAAGCCTCCAACAAATGCAACGAGGAAAGGCCACATGCCTCCTTTTTCAGTGTTCCCCAGCTGATCACTTTCAGAATCGATTTATATATGTGACTTTCAAGTCGTTGCATATATTTTGCACCGACTCATCTGTCTGAACTCTGGATCCCTTCAGAGCCAGTGCACAGCTTGAACTACTCGGTCATGGCCCCTTTAGCCAGTCTGGTATCCAGGACAAAGACTTAAGGTGTCCAAGCATTTTGCTGTCAGGGTCCCTGGGATTTGGGATGAATTTTCTGAGTCGCTGAGGCTGGCAAATTGGATATTATTCTTCAAATTATTTCTTTTTTTGGGGGGGGGGGGCTGATTTTTTTCTCCCCAATTGTATCCGGCCAACCACCCCACTGCTCCACCCTCTCTGCCGATCCAGGGAGGGCTGCAGACTACCACATGTCTCCGCCAATACATGTGGAGTCGCCAGCTGCTTCTTTTCCCCTGACAGTGAGGAGTTTCTCCAGGGGGATGTAGTGCGTGGGAGGATCACGCTATTCCCCTCAGGTGCCCTGTCTCCCCTGAACAGGCGCCCCGACTGCCGAGGAGAGGCACCAGTACAGCGACCAGGACACATACCCACATCCCACATCCGGCTTCCCACCCGCAGACACGGCCAATTGTGTCTGTAGGGACGCCTGACCAAGTTGGAGGTAAGGCAGGGTTTCGAACCGGCGATCCCCATGTTGGTAGGCAACGGAATAGACCGCTACGCCATCTGAACGCCCCTCTTCAAATCATTTCTCAAAATCATTTAAGGCCTTCCATCATTCTTGCTTTTTATTTGTTTTGGTCTTATTGCCATCTGCTTCAGTTGTTTTAATGTTTCCTTATTGCCCAGCAGTTTATAACTTTGTTTTGATATGTGTTTTATAAATGACGTTTATTATTTTTATTGTTGTTATTTTTGCCCCTTTCCACAATATATCTATCTCTCATTCCCTTTCCTTCCCATCATTTACTCATCCTCACCCTGTCACCTCTGATACGGTCACCCTCCATCTCAACCCTGAACTAGATTGTGCGGGAAAGTGATGTCAACCATGACGGTTTGCTGGACTTTCAAGAGTTCTCCCACTACCTGCGGGCTCAAGAGAAGAGACTGCTGCTCATGTTCCGCAGCTTGGACTACAACAAGGATGGTGTGGCGGGCATACTGAATATTCACTTACCCATATAAGCCTGCAAACATGCACACACGTTCACGGAGATACACGTTTTCTGGCATTCTGTAACTCTGCAGAACAGCTGCAAACAATAACATACACTCTAGTTCATTTGAGTCTGTCATTGTGGGTAAGAAACCAAACACACTATTGTCTCCAGTGATTTGAACTTGGAACTTTGCTTGTAGGTAAAATTGATGTCGGGGAGATCCAGCGGTCACTGCGACACCTCGGACTGGAGGTCACAAAGGAGCAGGCCACCAGAATACTTCAGAGGTGTGAGTGTGTGTGTGTGTGTGTGTGTGTGTGTGAGAGAGAGAGAGAGAGAAACAGAAAGAACTGTTATACCACATTGTTTTCTTATTGGCTAAGCATGACACCTGTGTGCGTGTGTGTATGTGTGCGTGCGTGCGTGTGTGTGTGTGTGTATGTGTGTGTGTGTGTGTGTGTGTCCTCTCAGTATGGACAAGGATGGCACCATGACCATCGACTGGACTGAGTGGCGAGATCACTTCCTGTTCAACCCTTTCCATAACATGGAGGAGATTGCCCGCTACTGGAAGCGCTCCCACGTCAGTCACCTCCCAGAGTTTATCTAAGCAGCAATACACATGAATAACACGAAGACAAGGCTCACACAATCCCTTTCAGTTTTTTTCCTTATAAATTTTGAACAATAGAGGGTAGTCAGAGTCATATCCATAATTTATTCAGCTCTTTTAAAAAAAGCACATTTTATGATCTTGTTAATGAATGTAAAATTTGTAAGTTATGCAGTGGCTGAAAAACACGTCTTTCTTGTTTTTGTTTTGTTTTTAAGTTTGGACATGAATTGTTGGGGCTGCTGGTTATTCCCCCCTTTTTCTCTCCAATCGTACATGGCCAATTGCCCCACTCTTCCGAGCCATCCCGGTCGCTGCTCCACCCCCTCTGCCGATCCGGGGAGGGCTGCAGACCACCACATGCCTCCTCCGATACATGTGGAGTCGCCAGCCGCTTCTTTTCACCTGAGGAGCTTCACCAGGGGGATGTAGTGAGTGGGAGGATCACACTATCCCCCCCCCCAGTTCCCCCTCCCCCCCGAACAGGCACCCCGACCGACCAGAGGAGGCGCTAGTGCAGCGACCAAGACACATACCCACATCCAGCTTCCCACCCACACACACGACCAATTGTGTCTGTAGGGACAGCCGAACAGGCTGCTGGTTGTTAAACTTAAAATATTTTAAATCCTCTAAATGTTTATCGTGCTGTCGAAGGGCGTGATTATTATAAGCTGAGAAGACCTGTATCACCAGAGAACGTTTTGTCTTGTAACTACATCTGCAAAACCTATCCAACGCAAACATTTATCTAGCAAGCCAGCAGTCAGTGCATGTATGCACGTTACTGCAGCCTGATAGCGCAGAATGCATATTGATGTACCAATATAAAGTTAAATAGATCAAGTAACTAACAAGCAATTATGTTGGAAATTACATGTCTAATATGTCCACAGGTAGTGCTTTTTCTGAAATAGACAGTTTATTGCTTTTGTGTGTGTTTTTATCATCTTTGTGTTTGTCAGGTGCTAAGGGAGAGCTTGAGTAATTTATGCCTACTGCTAAACCACTGTGATGTCCTCTAGATGTTTGACATTGGGGAACATCTGACAGTGCCGGATGATTTCTCAGAGCAGGAGCATCGCTCAGGAGTGGTATGGAGGCAGTTGGTAGCTGGGGCAATGGCCGGGGCAGTTTCAAGGACAGGAACTGCCCCCCTGGATCGTCTCAAGGTTTTCCTGCAGGTGAGATTTTTATTAAAAAAATGTTTTGAAATTTACATTTTTATTGAAAGCTATTACATTTTTTTGTGGCAACACAGTGAGATTTAATATTCTTTCAAATAATCAATAAAGCATTAAGTATCCTACACCATATAAATAATGTTTGAATTGAGTAGTATTTCCCTTCAGCAAGTAATATAACATGGCAGCAATCTGTAATGTCACCTGCTAGTTGGTTGCTATCATATAATCTGTAACATGGTCGTTTTCCAAAACCCTGTTTTACTTAGCTATTTTATTTTTAATGCATCTCTGAAATAGATAGATTTGGTTAATAAGAGATATGCTTTTGGTCCATTATTTGCCAAAAGTTCACTATTTTTCTTAGTTGCCTTAAAAATAATAGTTAAGGGCATCCGGGTAGCGTAGCGGTCTATTCCGTTGCCTACCAACACGGGAATTGCCGGTTCGAATCCCTTTGTTACCTCTGGCTTGGTCAAGTGTCCCGGATGTGGGTGTGTGTCCTGGTTGCTACACTAGTGCCTCCTCTGGTCAGTTGGGGCGCCTGTGCAGGGGGGGGGGGGGGGGATAACATGATCCTCCTACGAGTTTCGTCCCCCTGGTGGAACTCCTCACTGTCAGGTGAAAAGAAGCGGCTGGGGATGCCACATATATCAGAGGAGGCATGTGGCAGTCTGCAGCCCTCCCTGGATCAGCAGAAGGGGTGGAGCAGCGACCGGCATGGCTCGGAAGAGCAGGGTAATTGGCCAACTGCAGTTGGGGAGAAAAAGGGGGGGAAAATCCAACAAAAAAAAAATTATCACGTCAAGCTGTTGGACTCATATCATGCAGCCTTCCTGTGGCTGCAGGGTTTAGTTTGAAGCAGAGGCATTGTTGTAATATCATGACTAACCTGGCACTGTTTGTATGTCAAGGTACATGGCTCTGCCTCTCAGGGTAGCAACATGTGGTCTAGGCTGAAGGACATGATCCAGGAAGGAGGTCTTCGCTCACTCTGGAGGGGCAACGGCATCAACGTCCTTAAGATCGCCCCAGAATCTGCCATCAAGTTCATGGCCTATGAGCAGGTCAGTGCAAAGAACGTATCAATGGCAAATGCACACAGCTCTCCACCAACTGACCGTCTACTTATATCTTCATGAAATGCTGATGAGCAGAAGCGCTAGTTACTGGGAAATCATACTGGTTATCTAGTGTCATCTGTGTATCATTTTCAATCAACATGCCAATGACCAAGTCTTAGTTTTTTAATGTGATAATCAGTTCTCCTGTGTCTGAGGTTGGAGAGGGTTGGACAAAACATGCACTTATATAAGAAGGGGGGCTCATTGATGTACGTCTTCTGAATCATTTTAGACAATGAGCTTGACCACCATGTGGGCTTACTGAGATGGTTGCCTTCTCTCTGGCCAACAAGCATTTTATTTTGTGTATGATTACTGAACCTTTCACTGCCCTAACAGCAAGTCAGACCCCAAGTAGACACTTCAGGGTGGAACCTCACTGATGCGTGGTCTTATTAGGAGATTCTTCTTCTTTCAGCTTGTTCCCTGTTTCCCATGGGTGGCCACAGCGGATTTGATAGTTTCCATCTGTACCCTGTGAGGGCACAGCACCGATGGCGATTATTTATTAGGAGATTATTTTATCATAATTGAACATCCAACTTTAATAGTTTTAAAATGTTTCGCAGTGAGATTCATATCCTAAACATTTTTGAGCCTTTGAGATAAGTTAAGCAGTAGCTGACAGGGGGTGGTCAAGCTTCTTATTAATTTTACCCATTTTCTGTATTGCATATAAAAACAGGGAAAGATTTTAAATTATATTTATGTTAAAGTATATTAAGACAATTTGATTTTCGACTTCAGTGGTTTGTATCCATTGCCAGTTGAATTATCTACTTGTGCTTACATAGGTCTGTTTGATGTCAGTTTAATGTGCAATGTGATATTTTTCAGAGGAAGTTGGCCTATCACCAGTGTTGAAGAAGCTCATCGAGAGATAGTATGTTTAAGACAAGGTCAATCAACTTTGAGCTGTTCAAGTGACGATCACAAGAAACTGGTTTCATGATTCAGTGTGTGGGACTCACGTTATCAGCTCTCGATAAGCCAGAAATACCTCAATGTACAAGTTTGCACATTGATTTCTGCAAGTGAGAGATGCTCTCAGGTCAACGTTGGGTTGACTTTGGGCTTACTCTATCCCTATTTCTAACATGAATCCGATCGGATAAGTGATATGACATCCCAGGCACATGATGTCAAATGTTGAGCTGAGAACATGTCTCACAGAACTCAGCACAACCTTACAAGTTCGGCGGTTAGCCCAGAAAGTCGAGGTCTTGGACAAACTATTCAGAGAGAAATAACCAATAGCCTGTCAGTATTCCTGAAAACGAGGCATCCGGGTAGCAAAGCGTTCAAGTCCGTTGCCTACCAACACGGGGATTGCCAGTTCAAATCCCTGTGTTAACTCCGGCTTGGTCGGGCGTCCCTACAGACACAATCGGCCATGTCCGTGGGTGGGAAACCGGATGTGGGTATGTTTGCTGGTCGCTGCACTAGTGCCTCCTCTGGTTGGTCAGGGTGCCTGTCGGGGGGGAGTGGGAACTGGGGGGAATAGCGTGATCCTCCCACATGCCACGTCCCCCTGGTGAAACTCCTCACTGTCAGGTGAAAAGAAGCGGCTGGCGACTCCACATGTATCGGAGGGGGCATGTGGTAGTCTGCAGCCCTCCCCGGATCGGCTGAGGGGGTGGAGCAGGGACCGGGATGGCTCGGAAAAGCGGGGTGATTGGCTGGATACAATTGGGGAGATAAAGGGGAAAATTTTTAAAAATATATATATTCCTGAAAACATGGAGGAGTGCAATGTTGTGTATTTCCTACAGGGTAGTGTGTATAACTCACAAGAGTTTTAAAAAGATGGATCGGTCTCATGTTTCATTGTTAGGTCAATGTCCAAAAACAACTGAAACTTAAGTGGTGAATGGCGTGATGGTCTCAGGATTGAATCTCGGTGGAATAAATAGTCCCATGAAGCGCACCAGAATGTTGTTACACACCACTAAACTCAGGTCGGAGATCGTTTTATTACTATCGACACTGAAATTCAAGCTTATAAACGGAAGCAAAGGTTGACAGGGCAGATTTTTACTGCTCATCGTTTAACAGTGAAAGTAGAGGAGTGGCAAAAAAAAAAAAAAAACATGCAACAAGATGTCATTTTACATGTGCAGCCATCTAGTATTGACACTGGTGGCAGGTTTGTTAGTGGTAAGGGATTACTTAGGGTAAAAAAAACAAAAAAACAATGTAACTGCTCATGTGTAAAACCCAAAAAGGGAATATTGGACTTTTTTGTAAACTGAATTGTTGATTTTTTTTTTACGTAGTTGTTCTTTATCCCATATAAGGGTCTAAGGACAGCATGTATTGTTGTAAAGACCCCCCTAGGCAAATTTGTAATTTGCGATAATGGGCTATACAAATAACATTGACTTGACTTGATAATCAATAAAAGCCTGTTATTCTGGGGGGAGATTTTCATAGTTCCTGATACCAATGTTGACTGCAGGGAGGAATCTCTGCTGTCAGTTTCTATCGCTTTAGCTGCATTCGGTATATTCTGCAATAATAATGGCTTGTCTGGTGTAAAGAGCATAATAAACCCTACTAGTAATATATACCTTTTGTTTGAATGGCCAAAACTCATACTCAAGTACTAAAGCAGTTTGGGTCACACAGGAAGTGTCTTACAATGTATGGAACTATGAAACTGAAAGTTATAGCATGGTTATAGAGACAACTTGCTTCTTTTCATTGAATTTTCCTGCTTCAAATCGTTTTTGTTTTTGGGGGGGCTCCCCCCCCCCTTTTTTTCCCAGTTGTACTTGGCCAATTACCTCTTCCGAGCCATCCTGGTCATGCTGCTCCACCCCCTCTGCTGACCCGGGGTGGGCTGCAGACTACCACATGTCTCCTCCGATACATGTGGAGCCGCCAGCCGCTTCTTTTCACCTGACAGTGAGGAGTTTCACCAGGGGGACGTAGTGCGTGGGAGGATCACGCTATTCCCCCAGATCCCCCCCCAAAACAGGTGCCCCGACCGACCAGAGGAAGCATTAGTGCAGCGAACAAGACACATACCCACATCCAGCTTCCCACCCGCAAACATGGCCAATTGTGTCTGTAGGGGCACCCGACCAAGCTGGATGTAACACAGGGATTTGAACCGGCGATCCCCATGTTGGTAGGCAACGGAATAGACCGCTACACTACCCAGACGCCCCTTACTTCCTGTCATTTAGCTGAAACATTTCTGTGGACTTTGATGGAAATAATAGTAGTGTAGATGATCTACAATGCCTACAAGATTAGCCGTAGGGAATGGCTTGTTTGTTTCACGACACTTCAACAGAGGGAACGAACAGAGGAAAGACTAAAATGATGAAAAACAATGAATAATTAAACCTTCTTAGCTGTGGCATAGGCAGAAATCACAGTGTGGGTGGGCAGAGAAAATCCAGCGGGCCTAGCCCATCTAAGACCAATCATACTTAATAGGTTCTGAAATGCACATGTTAACCAAAATAGACCAGTACAACTATACTTGCCTGAATACACCACAGTTTAATCATGCAAGCCTTATACTTCGTCAGAGGTAATGTTACAGGCACCAAGATGAGCATTAACAGCATCACATAGCCTGGCACGGCGGCCACACACACACACACACACACACACACACACACACACACACACACACACACACCTGACAGATGCAACAATATCATTAATCATTATCTATGGCTAGAGCTACACCGGCACCAACATGCTCAGTCACGTTAAAGATGACACATGAGGGGGCATGCGGGTGGCATGGTGGTCTATTCCGTGGCCTACCAACACGAGGATCGCCGGTTCGAATCCCCGTGTTACCGCCGGCTTGGTCAGGCGTCCCTACAGACACAATTGGCCACATCTGTGGGTGGGAAACCAGATGTGGGTATGTGTCCTGGTTGCTGCACTAGTGCCTCCTCTGGTTGGTTGGGGCGCCTGTTCAGGGGGGAGGGGGAACTGGGGGGAGTAGCGTGATCCTCCCACACGCTACGCCCCCTCGCGAACCTCCTCACTGTCAGGTGAAAAGAAGCAGCTGGCGTCTCCACATGTATTGGATGAGACATGCAGTAGTCTGCAGCCCTGCCCAGATCAGCAGAGGGGGTGGGGCAGTGACCGGGATGGCTCGGAAGAATGGGGTAACTGACCAAGTGCAACTGGGGAGAAAAAAGGGGGGGGGATCCCAAAGAAAAAATACATTTAACACTGAAATTCTTTCCAAAGCAGATTTGTAAGTGGTGTCTTGTCCAAGAGACAGTTTTTTGACACTCAATCTTATATTGATCTACACTACAGGGACAAAAGTATTGGGACAGACCTCGTAATCATTGAATTCAGGTGTTTCATTCAGACCCCTTGCCACAGGTGTATAAAATCTAGCAGCTAGCCATGCAGTCTGCATTTACAAACATTTGTGAAAGAATGGGTCGTTCTGAAGAGCTCAGTGAATTCAAGCGTGGTACTGTCACAGGATGCCACCTTTGCAATAAGTCAGTTTGTGAAATTTCTTCTCTGCTAGATATTCCACAGTCTACTGTAAGTGGTGTTATTGAAAAGTGGAAGTGTTTAGGAACAACAGTAACTCAGTCACAAAGTGGAAGACCACGTAAAGTCACACAGCGGGGTCAACGAGCGCTGAAGCACATAGTGTGTAGAAGTCGCCAACGCTCTGTTGACTCGATAACTGCAGAGTTCCAGACTTCCTCTGGCATTAACATCAGCACATAACTGTGCACTGGGAGCTTCATGGGATGGGTTTCCATGGCCGAGCAGCTGCATGCAAGCCTTACATCACCAAGCACAATTAACTAGTTACAACGGCAATGTGTACTATTCAGAGGATCGGGGAATAGTTGCAATCACAGCATTGTAAGATGGCGACAGATTTACTGCTTCACATAGACCTAACAATCATCTCCCTTCCAATTTTGTCTTCGCTTTGGTAATTGTATAATCTTTTTTAAAACACTTTATTTGCCTGACTAACTGGAAGTAGAGGGGAAGAACACAACATATAATTACTCTGGTGCTAGCCTACAGGGCAGTGAAAGGAACAGCTCCTTCCTATCTCCAGGCCATGGTCAAGCCCCACACCCCCGCCTGACCACTTTGCTCTGCTGCCTCGGGACGCCTGGTTGCCCTGCTGCTCAGAGGCCCCTGCTGCCGATCAACCCGGTCACGGCTCTTTTCTGTCCTGGCCCCACAGTGGTGGAATGAACTCCCCACTGATGTCAGAACAGTGGAGTCGCTGCCCATCTTTCGGCGCAGGTTGAAAACTCACCTCTTCAAGAACTACTACCCTGTTACTTGCTCTTAGCACTTATTGTATTCACTCATTAAAAAAAAAACTCTTTCTTGTGCTTTACTTTAGCACTGGTTTTGCTCTTAGATACTTGTTTAGAGAGAAGATGCATTTATGACCTCTGATGACTAGTAGTTCTCCTGATTTCCTTGGTTAAATGCACTTATTGTAAGTCGCTTTGAATAAAAGCGTCGGCTAAATGACTGTAATGTAATGTACTATTAGCCCCCCCCCCCCCCGGTTCAGGGATGGTCGTTCCTTCATCACATAGATGGCCTCTTTGACTCCCCATTCAAACCAACGTTCCTCCTATCAAGGATGTGCACATCCTCATCTTTGAAAGAGTGGCCACTGGCCTGTAGATGGGTGTAGACTTCAGAGTCCTGGCCTGATGCATTAGATCTCCTGTGTTGTGCCATCCTCTTGACCAGCATCTGTTTAGTTTCCCCAATGTACAAGTCATGGCAATCCTCTTGGCCCTTAACAGCATACACTATATTGCTCTGTTTGTGCCAGGGGATGCAATCATTGGGGTGGACCAATTTCTGACGCAGCGTGTTTTGGGGTTTGAAAGCAACTGAGACGCGATGTTTGGAAAAGATGCATCTCAACTTTTCCGACACTCCCGCCACATACAGAATCACCACTGGTTTACACTTAGGCAGCTGTTGTCCTTCTCCTCTCTTCAATCGGCCAGTGCACTGCTTGGGTGTCTTCCTGGCTTTGACAGACGCCCAGTTAGAATAACCACCCTTAACCAGGGTCTATTTAATATGGGATTTCTCCCCTTCCCCGGCCACTGTGTCGGTGGTGACGTTGTCAGCTCGCTGATACAGCGTCCTAATGACTCCTAGTTTGTGCTCCAGTGGATGATGAGAGTCAAACCTTAAGTACTGATCAGCATGTGTTTCTTTACATACATCAACAATCAAATGCCCCCCATCACCAATTGTAATCAAAATTTTCCCTAACATTTCAACCATGTCCCCTTCCTTAATCTACCACCCTTCTGCTGTTCCTCCCTCTCCTCTTCCTGTAGATCAAGTGGCTGATCCGAGGGCATAAAGAGGGCGGCAGTCTAAAGGTTCAAGAGAGGTTTATCGCTGGCTCCTTGGCTGGAGCCACTGCCCAGACCATCATCTACCCTATGGAGGTGAGGCGGTTTGTAGCTCCATTCTGCTTTTGCAAATAGCTTTCTCAGTTTCTTATGTTTCTTTATATCTTTTTATTCCAACTTTCTCAAGCTTGCATTCTACATACCCACCAAAATCCACCCCTTTCCAACCTCCTTTTGTACCATTCGGCAGGTGTTGAAAACTCGTCTTACATTGAGGAAGACGGGGCAGTACCAAGGCATAGCTAACTGTGCTAGGGAGATCCTTAGAAAGGAAGGTGTACGAGCCTTCTACAGGGGTTATCTGCCTAACACATTGGGTATCATCCCCTACGCTGGCATCGATCTTGCTGTGTATGAGGTGAGTAGTGGGATTCACCAGCTCTCTTTTACCATTTGCTATTCCCTAATTTATCAAATTTTTCTACTTTAATATACATTTTTCTGGTGTCAGTGATTCATATTTGACTTCAGTCAAATCCTTTTGTTAAAGATACACAGTGAAATTCTGAAATGCTCAGTTAATGCTCACTTGAAAGATAGCCATATGTATCCTGTCTTTACCGTTTTCCTCCTCTTATTCCACTCTTTCTTTACTCACATCCTCACTTCTCCTGGGTACCATTTTCAGCTTTGCTTTTCCTTTGCCCCATCCTTTACTAATTTATAACCTGCCTCTCCCTACTGTGTGTTACCTCCCACCCTTTAAAGACTCTGAAGAATGCCTGGCTGCAGAGGTATTGCATAGGCTCAGCAGACCCTGGAGTTCTGGTCCTCTTAGGCTGTGGTACCATCTCTAGTACCTGTGGCCAGCTGGCTTCCTATCCTCTGGCCCTCATCCGAACCCGCATGCAAGCTCAGGGTAAGACATGCTACTCATATTCACTTTAGGGAAATGTCTATTGTATTTACATCGGATCTTTCATTATTCTGTCATTGCCACTCATGCTAATTAAAACAGCATTTTCAATCAAATGCAAAGGGTGTGATGTAGTCATGATTTTGTATTTCAAATAAGCCCCTTAATGCTCCTGTTTTCTCTGTTAAGCCACCGCTGAGGGAGAGCCAAAATTATCCATGCTGGACCTGTTCAAACACATCATGTCCAGTGAGGGTGTACCAGGCCTCTACCGCGGCATTGCGCCCAACTTCCTCAAAGTCATTCCTGCTGTCAGCATCTCCTATGTTGTGTATGAGCACATGAAGAGAATCCTAGGTGTGGGCTCCTAAGTCAAGACAAAGAAAGAAAATGTGATATCAGAGAGAGGCCATAGAAAAAATATCTATCTTAAATAAACTAGGATGTTGCAAAAGTAGCAGAGATGAGGCGGAAAAGGTCCTGTTAAGGACCTCTTAAGTCCTTTTATGAAAGTAGGGCAAAATGGAGAAGAAAGAAGAGGTAGTTCAAGACTGGGCATTCAAAGGAAGAGGTCCATACAATACAGAAATGAAGTGATCAGACTGCTGCAAACCTGCAGCCACAGTCAGCTTCATTGTGAGCACTTTTCTCCTAATACCTCTGTAATTAGGGAAAGGGGGTTAGAGATTAGATTGCACTTATCTGGGGAAATATGGGAAGGAAAACTGTTGTGTCAGAGAGACAGAAGAGAACAGAACATGGATCTAGCCATCTCCCCCCTTGACTCTCCTCATTCCTCATATCTCCCTCACCAGGACCATCGATGTGCAAAGTGTATGTTTGTGTGGGTGTGGGTGTGTATGTATGATTGTACGTATTGCCTTAAACCAAGCAAGAGTACAGTCTGAACCATACATCATCCATCTCCTGTCACTTTAAACTAACTGATTGTTAGCAAGCTATAATCTTTAAAACTGCATCAGTCTTAATAGTGAGACTGTTTTTCCACCTATGAGAAAATAGTTAGGACGTACCGAGGATCTAATCATTTATATATGTTCATGCTCCATTAGGAGAGGGCATATGTTACTCTTTCGGTGTAAAGGCTCAATGGGCAACTTTCTGATATCATTTGCAATGTGTGGTATCCTTTTGCCGGTGAAAGCCATGAAGCATTAAAGGGAAATTTCACAGATCGTCAACCTTATCTCTGTCTATCTTTGACAGGGATAGCACATGAAAAACACCTGCAGTTGTTCCTGATCATTTCTGCATCTCTGGAGCAGCAGTGATTTTTTTTTTCTGGCCGCCAAGTGACTGCTTGTGATGTCATTTGGCGGCCAGAAAAGCTACAAACAGCCTAGCAGGGTTTCTAATACTCTAATCTACTCTACACATACTGTTTGAAAACACATCTCCATTTCCTCAGCCACATCCCCATTCCCTCAGCTAAGCTACGTTTCCGATAATGGTAATGTTGTGGGACGCCATTTCTGATGGTGCAGATGATGTCCCACAACACCAGCGCAGAGGATTTTCTGGACGATGATACAGAAGCTAGCATGCAGAAATGCATTCTGATTCATATTGGTGCTGTGGAGGACTCTCAGTAAGACATCACCGATTTCTCTGTCAATATAGTACACAGTGAGGACTTTATTGCCTCTATTGACTACATTACTCATCAGTTCTGATTGTACATACACAAAACCATCACTGAAATTTCCCTTTAAGAAATATACAACAATATCAACTTTAACCATTTGACCCTGGAAATTTCCGTACATTGAAACTAGCGTGTCTCAAACTAATGTCTGTCGGCATTATATTTCTTGGCTCTGTTTGGCTCTCTCAGCAGTGATGTATACCCAAATAGAACCAAGATAAGTTATCTCAATTTAATTTCTGAACGCACTGGTAGTCAAGGGCATAGGCAGTATTGTTAGGCACTAGCAGAGGTAGGACAGAAGCATTTTAGATGAGTTTTTACAGTCACTGGCTGGCTCCGTCGCACATCTTACTCCTGTTTGCCAGGAGCACTCTCAAATGGTGTCTGGGTGGCAGATTTACAGGTTAGGAGGGAAAGTTCAACCTGACCAAAGGCACACAGACACAAGCATAGACAGGAAATAGCCACAAAAACATAATCTTCTCTCCCTGCTACTCCAGTAGGGGAGAGCAAAAATGTGAGAAAAAAGGTGCCGTATGAAATTTTGTAACGCCTACAAAACCAAAATTTAAGCTGAAATTTTTAATCATTTTCACACCAGACGACTGTCAAGCAGGTGAATTTAGATTTCACTGAAAATGACAGGGTATGATGCACTGGTTCGGTGACTGAATGTGATTACATTGGGGCAACATTTATTTCTCTTTTTCCATGTATATTTGTCTTTTTTTTTCATCTGTTTTCCAAAATGTAACGGCTTTTCATGAGCCATATGCTTTTAGAACTTGAAAAAAAACAATCGAATGTAGATCGTCCTAATGGGGAGTGTGTGAATTGCTTTCTTTTCTGCTAATTAAAAGAAGGTTAAATCAGTTCATCTGGATACGTTTATTGACAGATACGTTTCATGATGAAACGTATCTGTCAATAAATGTCAATAAACGTTGTATCCAGATGAACTGATTCAACCTTCTTTGATTTTCTTACCTGGATTATTGAGCATGCATCAGGACACTTTTCTGGTAAATGCCACACAAACGTTGGTGAGAATTAGCCGCTGCTAATACTAAACCAATGGGAGTGATAGGAATAGCTACGACGTGTTTCACATTTTGGGTAAAAGCGTCATCTACCATAAAACAATGTTTAGCTGATCTGACCAACATTGCCATATGTAACATGTAATGACTGGCCCTACAACTCCCTTTCATTCAGAATAAATGGAGGCTCGTAAAGCCACCCGGTTTCACCTGTTTTCTAGCGACTCTCAGGCTAAGTAATGATCCAAGCACATTAAAGTAACAGGCACTCCTCTTTAGGGCAAAGTGAAGCAAATCACTTAAAATAAGGACGGCATGCTCATGAATGCTGCATACTATGATCTTGTTTTGATATACCTCGAGGCTGTGCAAAAAGAAAAGGACTGTAGGTATGTAAGAGCTGCTGTGAATACAGAGGATACACCTCCTTAGACAATAGATTTAATACTGTATACATAGTAGCTGACAGAAACGTATAACTGTACTGTTATGCTCGTATTTGCCT
The DNA here is from genome assembly GCF_029633865.1 of Lampris incognitus. Classification (NCBI taxonomy): domain Eukaryota; kingdom Metazoa; phylum Chordata; class Actinopteri; order Lampriformes; family Lampridae; genus Lampris; species Lampris incognitus. The sequence goes on along the minus strand of NC_079220.1, from coordinate 45,230,435 downwards.
ACTCCCTATAAGCAGCTTTTAAATTGTCCTCCCTTGCAAGCTTACTTGAAAAGGTGAATGCTTGTGGCCATTTGGGCCTTGCTTGCAGAACATACTTTTAGCAGGAGTGCATGTTTTCCTAGCCTTGTAACCAATGTGAACTAGCTAGCTCTCACGTCTGAGGGCCCTTGTGCATTTTATGCTTGTTCTTTTTAATACAATAGACAGAGATGCGAACTTTTTATAATTCAGCTTTTATGATTGTACAAGAAGGAGCACTTTCCCTGTCATGAAGACCCATCTACATCAAATGAATGAGCATGTGCAGGCGTGTGTGTGTGTGTGTGTGTGTGTGTGTGTGTGTGTGTGTGTGTGTGTGTGTGTGTGTGTGTGTGTGTGTGTGTGTGTTTTAGGTGGGATGGGTTAGTGGGCTTTAGATAGACAAGCTGATACAGTGATTTATCAAATACATCACTGGAGGACCCAGTGTCCCTTTTTATTTCAAGCCCAGAATCCAAGCAGCACTATTGTGTATGTGTTTATATTTCATGTCTTAATTCTTTGAGAGAGAGGAAAAAAAACAGAAGCAAAAGAATATATATATATAAAATCCAGTGAGTCAATTGCTGAGTCAAGTGTTATTTTGCTCCTTATTTGTTGAGCACTTTCCCTACCACTGAATGTTTCTTTTAGCTAAGTTTTGTATACAGTGCATCCGGAAAGTATTCACACCCCTTTACTTTCCCCACATTTTGTTATGTTACAGCCTTATTCCAAAATGGACTAAATTCCTTTTTTTCCTCATCAAGCTACACACAATACCCCATAATGACAACGTGAAAAAGGTTTTGTAGAAATTTTTGCGATTTTATTAAAAATAAAAAACTGAAATATTGCATGTTCATAAGTATTCACACCCCTTGCTATGACACTCAAAATTGAGCTCAGGTTCATCCTGTTTCCACTGGTCATCCTTGAGATGTTTCTACATCTTGATTGGGGTCCACCTCTAGTAAATTCAATGGATTGGACATGATTTGGAAAGGCACACACCTGTCTATATAAGGTCCCACTGTTGACAGTGCATGTCAGAGCAGAAACCCAGCCATGAAGTCAAAGGAATTGTCTGTGGACCTCCGAGACAGGACTGTATCGAGGCACACGTCTGGGGAAGGGTACAAAAAAATTTCTACAGCTTTGAAGGTCCCGAAGAGTACAGTGGTCTCCATCATTCGTAAATGGAAGAAGTTTGGATCCACCAGGACTCTTCCTAGAGCTGGCCGCCCAGCCAAACTGAGCAATCGGGGGAGAAGGGCCTTGGTCAGGGAGGTGACCAAGAATCCGATGGTCACTCTGACAGAGCTCCAGCGTTCCTCTGTGGAGATGGGAGAACCTTCCAGAAGGACAACCATCTCTGCAGCACTCCACCAATCAGGCCTTTATGGTAGAGTGGCCAGACGGAAGCCTCTGCTCAGTAAAAAGCACATGACAGCCCGCTTGGAGTTTGCCAGAAAGCACCTAAAGGACTCTCAGACCATGAGAAACAAGATTCTCTGGTCTGATGAAACCAAGATTGAACTCTTTGGCCTGAACGCCAAACGTCACGTCTGGAGGAAACCAGGCATCTCTCATCACCTTGCTAATACCATCCCTACAGTGAAGCATGGTGGTGGCAGCATCATGCTGTGGGGATGTTCTTCAGCGGCAGGAACTGGGAGACTAGTCAGGATCGAGGGAAAGATGAATGGAGCAAAGCACAGAGAGATCCTTGACGAAAACCTGCTCCAGAGTGCTCAGGACCTCAGACTGGGGCGAAGGTTTACCTTTCAACACGACAACGACCCTAAGCACACAGCCAAGACAACGAAGGATTGGCTTCGGGACAAGTCTGTGAATGTCCTTGAGTGGCCCAGCAGGAGCCGAGACTTGAACCCCATTGAACATCCCTGGAAAGACCTGAAAATAGCTGTGCAGCGACGCTCCCCATCTAACCTTACAAAGCTCAAGAGGATCTGCAGAGAAGAATGGGAGAAATACCCCAAATATAGGTGTGCCAAGGTTGTAGCTTCGTACCCAAGAAGACTTGAGGCTGTAATCGCTGCCAAGGGTGCCTCAACCGAGTACTGAGTAAAGGGTGTGAATACTTATGTACATGCAATATTTCAGTTTTTTATTTTTAATAAATTTGCAAAAATTTCTACAAAACCTTTTTCGCTTTGTCGTTATGGGGTATTGTATGTAGATTGATGAGAGAAAAAAAAGGAATTTAATCCATTTTGGAGTAAGGCTGTAACATAACAAAAAGTGGGGAAAGTGAAGGGGTGTGAATACTTTCCGGATGCACTATATATATATAATATAGATGTAGGAAAAACAACTTTAATACATAGCAGTACAAGCTTGTTTCGTGCATCGCGCATCAGCTGCCTAGTTGTATATCCAACTTGGCAGCTGATGAGTGCACGACACACAAAACAAACTTGCACTGCTATGAATGAAAGTTTTTGTCCCTACATCTATCTTTATATATATACACATATATATATTTTTTTTTTGGCGACTCAAAAAGGGCCAAATTGTTTGGTAACATATGGTCTATTCTGGCAAATTTGATTTGATGTGTCTCACTGCGAATATAAGATACTTCTTTATTCCAACTGCAACTTAATACAAGTAGCTGAATTGTGTTTTCTCCATAATAGTCTTCTAACTTAGTCCTAACCAAGTTTTTAAACATAGCTACGGTGTGTTTCATGAGTAGCTGACATTTATTTTATTGCACTTTACACAACGCTTACGGATGTTTACAGATAGTTAAGCTTATTGCTTCGACCAAGGTCTCAGTGGGATTCATTTCCTTTGATTTCCATGACCGGAGGTGAATTATATAGGCATTATAGGCATTATATAGGACTGCCCAATTAATTGGTCACAATATTTTGTGAATCTTAATGTAATATAATGGGGAAATTAGAATTTGACCACATTTCACTCAAAGTATTTCTCCTTTGCCTGAGAAATGTCTGACACTGTCAGCGACGGGAGGTCTTGCCCTGCTGTGGTCATGCTGCAAAGTGTAAAGGGTTTCTGACTGACTGTCCACACCATGTAAACACTGTTTGCACGTCATGAAGGTGGTACATGTGCTCCTGGTTATGAATCCAGTAATTACAATGTTGATGCCAATATATTTGGACACTGATTTTTGGTATTTTACTTTTATTTCTAAATTTTCATATTACAAGTTGCTTTAAAATGGTTTATTAAGTCATCATGTGATAGGGGTCTCCAAATTTTAAGGTGTAAAATTCAGGTTGCAAACTTTTTTTGTGAGATACAACAGAAATTTTATAAATTCACATTTCACTGACAACTTATTCGCTGTTAGTATTTTTATTTTGTTTGTTGGAATTTTTAAGTAGTATCTGGCTTCTCTGTCACATTATTTTGTTTTCTTTTTTTGGGGGGGGGGGTTCAATGCAATTATGGTAAATTCAATTTTGGCTGAGGCAGCTTTTTATGAGGTATTGGTGCTGATGAAGTCAGCATGGCAAATATGTCCCCATATCATGTGTTGGAATACTTTTCGTGTTCATTTTAAGTAAAGTAAAAAGATTTTAACTGAAGCAACGTCTTGAGACACTGGAGATACCGACATCAGTAACGTGTCAGGAGTCAGCAGGGTTTGCACACATTCATAGATGGGAACACTCCCGAGGCCTTAGCCACCTGCACAGCAGCACACGCATACGGATGTCTTGTCCATCCTCTGCAAAACACGTTCAAGACATTTTGGTGAAAGTGGCGAATCCCCATTAAGATATTATTGGACTATCCTGCTAACTTGCACTGGTGTCAGGACTCAGGACATTTAGTGTCACAGGAAGTTGTGTAACCTTTGACAGCAATCAAACCTTCAGAGGAGGTGGGCAGCCACATTCTGCTTGCTGCGCCAGTAGAGCTCATACATGTCTGGAAAATTTTAAATAAAAGAAGTGCTTGACTAATTGTTTATTTTTGTGCGTATTGTCTCTTGCCATGTATTATTTTGGAATTCTCATCAGTTGTGCCGTAATTCACTGAAAGCTCATCCATCCAGCTGTTGGTGGTCTCTGATCCTCACAATTGCCAAGTCTGGTTCAGGACCAGTGTACAAACCCCAATTCCAATGAAGTTGGGACGTTGTGTAAAACGTGAATAAAAACAGAATACAATGATTTGCAAATCCTTTTTGACCTGTATTCAATTGAATACACTACAAAGACAAGATATTTAATGTTCAAACTGATAAACTTTATAGTTTTTTGCAAATATTCACTCATTTTGAATTTGATGCCTGCAACACGTTCCAAAGAAGCTGGGACAGGGGCAACAAAAGACTGGGAAAGTTGAGGAATGCTCAAAAAACACGTGTTTGGAACATTCCACAGGTGAACAGGTTAATTGGAAACAGGTGAGTGTCATGATTGGGTATAAAAGGAGAATCCCCGAAAGGCTCAGTCGTTCACAAGCAAGGATGGGGTGAGGATCATTACTTTGTGAAAAATTGCGTGAGCAAATAGTCCCAACAGTTTAAGAACAACGTTTCCCAACGTACAATTGCAAGGAATTTAGGGATTTCATCATCTACAGTCCATAATATCATCAAAAGATTCAGAGAATCCAGAGAAATCTCTGCACGTAAGCGGCAAGGCCGAAAACCAACATTGAATGCCTGTGACCTTTGACCCCTCAGGTGGCACTGGATTAAAAACCGACATCATTCTGTAAAGGATATTACCACGTGGGCTCAGGAACACTTGGGAAAACCATCGTCAGTTAACACAGTTCGTCGCTACATCTACAAGTGCAAGTTAAAACTCTACCATGCAGAGCGAAAGCTATATATCAACAACACCCAGGAACGCCGCCGGCTTCTCTGGGCCCGAGCTCATCTGAGATGGACTGACGCAAAGTGGAAAAGTGTGCTGTGGTTTGACGAGCCCACATTTCAAATTGTTTTTGGAAATCATGGACGTCGTGTCCTCCGGGCTAAAGAGGAAAAGGACCATCCAGATTGTTATCAGCGCAAAGTTCAAAAGCCAGCGTCTGTGATGGTATGGGGGTGTGTTAGTGCCCATGGCATGGGTAACTTGCACATCTGTGAAGGCACCATTGATGCTGAAAGGTAAATACAGGTTTTGGAGCAACATATGCTGCCATCCAAGCGATGTCTTTTTCAGGGACGTCCCTGCTTATTTCAGCAAGACAATGCCAAGCCACATTCTGCACGTGTTACAACAGCGTGGCTTCGTAGTAAAAGAGTGCGGGTACTAGACTGGCCTGCCTGCAGTCCAGACCTGTCTCCCATTGAAAACGTGTGGCGCATTATGATGCGCAAAATACGACAATGTAGACCCCGAACTGTTGAGCAACTGAAGCCATACATCAAGCGAGAATGGGAAAGACTTCCACCTACAAAGCTTCAACAATTAGTGTCCTCAGTTCCCAAACGCTTACTGAGTGTTGTTAAAAGGAAAGCTGATGTAACACAGTGGTAAACATGCCCCTGGCCCAGCTTCTTTGGAACGTGTTGCAGGCATCAAATTCAAAATGAGTGAATATTTGCAAAAAAAACAATAAAGTTTATCAGTTTGAATATTAAATATATTGTCTTTGTAGTGTATTCAATTGAATATAGGTCAAAAAGGATTTGCAAATCATTGTGTTCTGTTTTTATTTACGTTTTACACAACGTCCCAACTTCATTGGGTTTTTTTTTATCTATGTAGTTTAAAAGGTCACACAGTTCTTGTGTCTCAAAAACGCAATTTAACTCACTGAGGTGTGCAGGGTTTATGTAACATGCCGTGAAGAGATGGTCCCTGACCTCTGCATGCATTGCCATAGCTGTTGTTTGTGTCAAGGTGCAAGATCTTTTGATTGTAGGACTTTCTGATAATCCCCACTATCAGTGATTTTTTTTCTTAAGTATTTACATTCAAGCAAATTTGTAATTTTTGGATAACGGCTCGGTGGATGTTCTTGCTGGTGATCTGTACACTCTGACGTGCTGTCATGTTCTGCCTGGTATTTTCCATACACCGAGATTTCATTTGCACTGCTCTAATATCTTTGTCCTCTGTCACTGAAAACGTTCTGGAACCGAGGAGATCCCCAAAACTAGCCAGTTCAAACAGCAGTGATTAAATGTTGTAAGAAGGGTATTGTCTGTTCTTAGAGGTATCTGTAGCAATACTTTATTTGAAGTGTTCAATGCTGATATTCCACGATCCATCAATTGGCTATCTGTTGAGTACCACAAGTTTTATAGCCTCCCTTTATCAGCCACTACTCCAGAGTGTCAGCATAACTCTCTCTCCCTCTCTCTCTCCTGAAAAACACGCATATCTATAGGCAGAGTGGTTAATTATAAACAGTTGTTCCTTACTGCCTGGACAAGCCACTCCTAATTCTACCTGCCTCCAAATAAATGCCTAAACGACCTTTGTGTTTGTCGCACCTTTTACCACATATTGTCCGATCTACCATATTTTCTAAATATGTACTGCATGCTTACTACTATTATCCAAGCCTACTTTAGTAAGCCTACAAATGGACTAACTCCAGTATGTGGGCAACTGATGGACAAATAGCCAACACTCTGCTTTGTATTACCTAGTTGTGGCTCACCTACCATGAAGCGGAAGACACAACAGCACTAATCTAACATGTGGGTTAGTCGATTAACTAACTACAAAACCAACTTCAGGGCTTCCATCTACTATCCCCTTCACTGGCAGAAATCCTGCAGAGGGTGCAATTGTGCCCGCCAGGAACAGAGGGTCCATTGTATTTGTCCCTGATGGGCCCTTAAATATGCACACAAACTGCAGTTAAAAGACTGCAATCAGACTTTGCATTAAAATGTTATTTCACACAGAGTTGACTAATGTGTTCTCCATCTCAGCTAAATTACTGAATGTTCCTCATGTATTTTGTGCAGTGGCAAACCATCTTGGCCTTTAAGACCGTCACAGAAGGCTCTATAAATTCTCAGATGGAAAAAGAAAACTGATTGTCTGATCTAATGAATCTTCCACTATCTCCTTAATAGCTTTGGTGTACCTTTTAGATTCTATGTCTGTTGTATGCTGTGTGTCCAGTTTGCATTGTAGTTGTTATCTGTACTGGAAGAATTCAAGTATCTGCAGGGAAATATCTAGGTCAGATAATACTTCCGAACCTGTGATTTCTGGATAAAATACCCTGGCCATTAAATGAATGAATGAAATACACACACACACACACACACACACACACACACACACACACACACACACACATATATATATATATATAAAAATTAAATTGGGTTGTACTATAGCCTTAGTAGTCAGTATGGAAAGACTGCAGATTGTCTTAATATGGTGCAGCCCTGTCCACTCTATGGCCCTGTGTTTTTTATAATTCCTTAGTTTTCAGATGAAAGCGTCTTGAACTTTAATCAACACGGTTTAACTTTAGTGCTATCATATTTTTATCCCACCCTTCCTCTGTAAAGACAGTCTGGAGCTAACCATAAGTATGTAAACTGGACCCTACCATGGACCAAGTTGTGCAGAAACAAAACTTGATGGGTTGTACTTATTAAAATGCAATAGCTACCTATGATGTATTAACTTCTATGATTGCATGGCAATCATGGAAGTTAATACTTGTGCACGAACATTCATGTTTTCTGTGATGGACTGGTGGCCTGTCCAGGGTGTCTTCCTGCCTGCCACCCAATGACTTCTGGGATAGGCTCCAGCATCCTACCACCTGAATTCGGATAAGCTTGGATAATGGATGGAATGGATGGCATTCATGTTTTTACATACTGAAATAAATACACATTTATTTCACCTTGGCATCACAGAATGCAACAATTGCTTTTCTTTTCTTTTTTTTACTCTGTTGACCCCATTACACAAACACACTGTGGCAAGCCACATTTTTAAAAAAAGGGGGCAGGTTTGGCACCAGGGACAGCGACTCCTCACACAGAGAAGATGTAGCTCCATTGTGGTAGGATGATCTGCTGTCCTAACTACATGATCTGGACCTGGCTTACCTACACAGGTATTCTGCAGTGGATTGAACAAACATGCTTTAAACAGAAGCAAGGGGGACAGCAGACAGACCAAGTGCAGCAGACTCTTTCCCTCTCTCACACACACACACACACACACACACACACACACACACACACACACACACACACACACACACACACACACACACACACACACATGTGTAGCCTACACACAACTGAATTAAATGATTCAATGTAATAAGCTTTGTTTTGGCCTTTAATTGTCTGTGAATGTTCTCATTCATCCAGATCATGGTTATCCAAAGGAATTGAATCGAGTGCAACTGGACTTGGTATATATGCGTGAAGACGTTTCGCCTCTCAACAACACTAGCCAAGCAGATATACTTACCTGGAGACAAAAGACAGAACATCCCACACAAAACAGAACACAGAACAGATGGATCAAGACTCTGTCAGACAAGGTACTTACCCCATCAGAGAAGGAGGTCTTAGCCAAAGGACTGAACTTCGCCATGACACCCAAACAACTACCTATAGTTGACCTCATCACATCCACTGAATCAGCTATAAGGAAAAACAATCTAATGGAAACCGAGGCGGAAGAGCTTACGTTAAAGGTTTCAGCAGCTCTGTCCAATGCAAAACCCCCTCCTTCCAACCTAACCATGGAGGAAAGGAAAGCCGTGACAGCCCTGAGCAAGGATGAAAACATCACTATCCTTCCAGCAGATAAGGGGAGATGCATGGTTATCCTCAACACAACAGACTACCACGCCAAGATCACGTCATTACTCAGCGACATCGACACCTATGAACCTCTGAGACGCGATCCAACTAGTGGTTACGAGAGGAGAATAATAGAGTACCTACAGAAACTACAGAAAGGAGGAACCATTGATCGGATACAATACCACCGTCTCTACCCACAAGATAACATTCCATGCATATATGGACTCCCTAAGATCCATAAAGATGGAACCCCCCTCAAGGCCATCGTCAGCAGCATAAACTCGGTCACGTGCAACATTGCCAAACCTATAGCCAACATCTTGACCCCTTTAGTGGGCGAAACACCTCAACATATCCAAAACTCCATTGACTTTGTGAACAAGGTCCAAGGCGTAAAACTGGAACCGAATGAAACCATGGTATCCTATGACGTGACCTCGTTATTCACCTGCATCCAAACCATGGAGGCTTTGGAAACTGTGAGGCAACGTTTGCTACGGGACGACACCCTCCACGATAGGACCAACCTCAGCCCAGACTAGATTTGCCAACTACTGGACCTTTGCCTGAACACTACATATTTCCAATTCAGGGGCCAGTTTTACAGACAGAAACACGGCTGTGCAATGGGCTCACCAGTATCACCCATTGTGGCCAACTTACACTACCGTTCAAAAGTTTGGGATCACCCAAACAATTTTGTGTTTTCCATGAAAAGTCACACTTATCCACCACCATATGTTGTGAAATGAATAGAAAATAGAGTCAAGACATTGACAAGGTTAGAAATAATGATTTGTATTTGAAATAAGATTTTTTTTACATCAAACTTTGCTTTCGTCAAAGAATCCTCCATTTGCAGCAATTACAGCATTGCAGACCTTTGGCATTCTAGCTGTTAATTTGTTGAGGTAATCTGGAGAAATTGCACCCCACGCTTCCAGAAGCAGCTCCCACAAGTTGGATTGGTTGGATGGGCACTTCTTGCGTACCATACGGTCAAGCTGCTCCCACAACAGCTCAATGGGGTTCAGATCTGGTGACTGCGCTGGCCACTCCATTACCGATAGAATACCAGCTGCCTGCTTCTGCTCTAAATAGTTCTTGCACAATTTGGATGTGTGTTTAGGGTCATTGTCCTGTTGTAGGATGAAATTGGCTCCAATCAAGCGCTGTCCACTGGGTATGGCATGGCGTTGCAAAATGGAGTGATAGCCTTCCTTATTCAGAATCCCTTTTACCCTGTACAAATCTCCCACCTTACCAGCACCAAAGCAACCCCAGACCATCACATTACCTCCACCATGCTTAACAGATGGCGTCAGGCATTCTTCCAGCATCTTTTCATTTGTTCTGCGTCTCACAAACGTTCTTCTTTGTGATCCAAACACCTCAAACTTGGATTCATCCGTCCACAACACTTTTTTCCAGTCTTCCTCTGTCCAATGTCTGTGTTCTTTTGCCCATCTTAATCTTTTTCTTTTATTGGTCAGTCTCAGATATGGCTTTTTCTTTGCCACTCTGCCCTGAAGCCCAGAATCCCGCAGCCGCCTCTTCACTGTAGATGTTGACACTGGTGTTTTGCGGGTACTGTTTAATGAAGATGCCAGTTGGGGACCTGTGAGGCGTCTGTTTCTCAAACTAGGGACTCTAATGTACTTATCTTCTTGCTCAGTTGTGCAACACGGCCTTCCACTTCTTTTTCTACTCTGGTTAGAGCCTGTTTGTGCTGTCCTCTGAAGGGAGTAGTACACACCGGTGTAGGAAATCTTCAATTTCTTAGCAATTTCTCGCATGGAATAGCCTTCATTTCTAAGAACAAGAATAGACTGTCGAGTTTCAGATGAAAGTTCTCTTTTTCTGGCCATTTTGAGCATTTAATTGACCCCACAAATGTGATGCTCCAGAAACTCAATCTGCTCAAAGGAAGGTCAGTTTTGTAGCTTCTGTAACGAGCTAAACTGTTTTCAGATGTGTGAACATGATTGCACAAGGGTTTTCTAATCATCAATTAGCCTTCTGAGCCAATGAGCAAACACATTGTACCATTAGAACACTGGAGTGATAGTTGCTTGAAATGGGCCTCTATACACCTATGTAGATATTGCACCAAAAACCAGACATTTGCAGCTAGAATAGTCATTTACCACATTAGCAATGTATAGAGTGTATTTCTTTAAAGTTAAGACTAGTTTAAAGTTATCTTCATTGAAAAGTACAGTGCTTTTCCTTCAAAAATATGGACATTTCAATGTGATCCCAAACTTTTGAACGGTAGTGTATATATGGAAGAGGTAGAACACAGGGCCCTGAACTCCTTCAGAGGAACACCTCCGAGCCACTGGTTCAGATATGTGGACGACACATGGGTCAAAATCCAAACATAAGAGGTGCAAGCGTTTACCAAACACATCAACTCAGTGGACAAGGACATTAAATTCACAAGGGAAGACATAAAGAACAACAGTTTGCCCTTCTTGGACTGTGACGTCCACTAGGGGAAGACAGGAGCCTCTACATTGAGGTTTACAGGAAACCTACACACACAGACCAACATCTACTTTTCGACGCACACCACCCTCTGGAACACAAACTGGGTGTCATCAGAACTCTGCAACACAGAGCTGACAATGTGCCCAGCAGCACTCAGGCCCAACGAGAAGAACACAAACACCTGAGGGGAGCTTTAAAAACCTGCGGCTACCCCAGTTGGACCTTTGTGAAAACTGCATCACGTTTCAAAAAGACCAATCAGGTGAGCGACGAGGAGAAAAGGAACAGAAGGAATAGCACAGTCATCCCGTATGTTTCTGGGGTCTCCAAGAAACTCAGGAGAATTTTCAACAAACACCGCATCCCAGTATACTTCAAACCCAGCAACACACTCCGACAAAGACTGGTTCATCCCAAAGACCGTGTACCAAACACCCAAAAAAGCAATCTGGTGTATGCTGTACAATGCAATGAGGATTGCACTGACCTATACATAGGAGAAACCAAACAACCACTACACAAACGGATGGCCCAACACAGAAGGCCAAACTCCTCAGGACAAGACTCGGCAGTCTATCTACACCTAAAGCAGAAGACACACTCCTTCGAGGACAGCAACGTACACATCTTGGACAGGGAAGATAGATGGTTTGAAAGACGGGTGAAGGAAGCCATCTATGCGAAACTGGAAAAACCATCCCTCAACAGAGGAGGAGGTCTGCGACACCACCTATCTCCCACTTACAATGCCTTCCTTTCATCTCTACCCAGGAGACTCAAGAAGCTTAGCCTCCAAGAACAACAGTCGGTCACTAATGGCTCCAACGACTCATGACCACTGAATGGAGCACTAACGAAGTCGAAACTAACACCCCCAACGACCGTTGCTGCTTAACATCAGAACACAAAAGAGCCACGCATATCAATACCTCTGATAACGACGGGCATTGCTAAACATCGGAACACAAAGAGCCATGGACATCAATAGCTCTGATAACGACTCCTAGAGGATAAATTCTGAGTCTCATCACCAGCCAGTCAGACTAGCTTGGTCTAGTCAAAAAGGCACGAACTGATGAAGCCTCTTGGATGAGAGGCGAAACGTCTTCACGGATATGTACCAAGTCCAGTTGCACTTGATTCAATTCCTTCAATTGTTTGCAAGTTTTTGTATAGCTATTCATTTACTGAAGTTACGTGTCATTTTTTCTTTACATATCTATTTATCATCAACGTCCAGAGAAGGACATCACTGTCACAACTGCTTTTTACTTTTCTTTTAGAATGGGAGTGGGATGGGGTCGGGGTTGGTGTGGGGTACTGATTTTTGATATTGTTTGAAATGTGATAGCACTTTTTGAAGAAAAAAAACATGTCACGTGTTTTATAATTGTTTATTTGTTGTGTGTTGTGTTGGACAGATGTTGAACCAGGCCCGATTCTAAACTGCTTTGCTTGGGGGGGGGGGGCAGTAAGAGATGTTGGTTGGTCACCAACTGCTAGTGTTAATATGAGTGTTCTTTAGGACCCTAAGCTATAACGTACACTATTTTATCACTGTTTTATGGTTTTATGTTTTTATCTAAAGCTAAAGCCATAGTAATCAATACATAAACCTATAATTTCTTTAATTTTAAATCCACCTCGCCCCTGCTATAGTAGGACAACTTTATTTATGCTTAATTATATCCAATAATTATCTATTCTTACTTGAACTGGTATATTAAAGATTAGCTACCTGCCTTCACCCAGCACAAGTTTTCCAGTCTACTAACAGTGCTATTTTCCATTTACATGTGAAGCTATACTGTAATTGGTTCATCATTTTCTTATCAATTTTTTTTCTTTGTTTTGGACCCCCCCCCCTTTTTTTCTCCCCAGTTGTATTTGGCCAATTACCCCACTCTTCCAAGTTGTCCCGGTCACCGCTCCACCCCCTCTGCTGATCCGGGGAGGGTTGCAGACTACCACGTCTCCTCCGATACATGTGGAGTCACCAGTCGCTTCTTTCACCTGACAGTGAGGAGTTTCACCAGGGGGACATAGCGCATGGAAGGATCACGCTATTCCCCCCAGTTCCCTTTCCCCCCTGAACAGGCGCCCCGACCGACCAGAGGAGGCACTAGTGCAGCGACCAGGACACATACCCACATCTGGCTTCCCACCCGCAGACACGGCCAATTGTGTCTGTAGGGACGCCCGACCAAGCCGGAGAGATCACGGGGATTTGAACCAGCGATCCCCGTGTTGGTAGGCAGCGGAATAGACCACCACGCCATCCGGACGCCTTTTCTTATCAATTTTAAACCCACTTTCACCCCCCTCTTATAGGAGGACAACTTTATCAATGCCCAGTTATATGTAATTATTATCTAATCTTACACTGAATCTTACGTAGTGTTTTGCTCATGTTACAAGTTTATTTTCCTTCTGATACCTTTATCTGCCACCACCCCCTTTCTTAGGGTCTATCACAGTATTTACACTAATTATCTTACAAGTTTTCTTTAAGAGGTTTTCTGTGGGGGGGGTTTTTGTGTCTTTTTGTCTTTTTTTTTTGGTTCTGTGACTCAAAATCTTCTCATATTATACACATTTCATGGCTAAGTCTATCTAAAGCATCAGTAGCCTATTACAGCATTATTCTTCTGTTTCTGTGTGTAAAAACTCTAACAAATTCATCCATACCTAGCCCAGTTGTTATGGTGTTCTTATGAGCCAGAATGACCATGTTTCTCTTTTTTTCTCATGTAACATGGTGCGACGGAAGGGGGTTAGGACATGGGACAAAGTGGAGAAAGAGGTCTTGCATGCTGCAGATGATACTCCAATCACAAGTGCAGTTACATAGAGAAGATGGAGCTCAGGAAACACTTCCGTAAACTCTTGTAGGTGTTTACAAATGGTGGAAAGGCCTGTAACAGCAGGGTGAACTTCTTTTCCAACATGACTTTTGCCTACATTACATTAAAACATTAAAAAGGCTGTCACTGCAGGCAGTACCTGCCAGGTTCTGCAGGGGGCTCAACAAGGCAAAATCTAGAAAAGAGGGACTTTGAGGATGAAGGCAATTTACGGCCTTCGTGAGCTCAAGATTGCCTCTGGAGAACATGGTCTTCATTTTCACAATGGCTCTGTCCAGAATATTGAGAAGAGCTCTCTTCAGAGACTGGCTAGGAGTCTTGGAGGTTTTAGGGTGGCCTACAGTGGATACGACGATGCTAACTGTGATCTGTGAGCTCATTGTCCTCTTTCTTTTAGCTTTTGGAGCAGGGTTGTCTATCTCAAAATTAGTCAGAGTCATCATCTCTCATCTCCCTCAGAACCTGCAGAGCTCCACTGACTACTTACTTCCCTACCATGGCACAGGTCAACAGAATGAGCCCATAGAATGGCGTTTTGCTTCAAAGCACCAAGCACTTTGAGGAGGAATCTCCCCATTTCAAAGAAATTATGCTTCCTCAGTATCACCAACAGCCCTGATGCCTCTGAGCACATATCCACTGCTGCTGCGCTGTCCTCCGAAACCTCTGAAAGGATACTGAGGATAGCATCCTGATTTTCCACAAGATAGTGACCTGTCCACCGTATCTCCGGCAGGTGTTTAAGGAAGGGAACATCATAGTTTTGTGACACATAATGATGAAAAGACATGCATGTTAGGGTTAATACTAATTACATTTTACATTTACATTACAGTCATTTAGCCGACGCTTTTATGCAAAGCGATTTACAATAAGTGCATTTAACATAGGAAATCAGGAGAACTACTTGTCATCAGAGGTCATAAGTGCATCTAAACAAGCATCTAAGAGTAAAACCAGTGCTAAAGTAAAAGTGCAAGAAAGAGATTTTTTTCTTTAATGAGTGAATACAATGAGTACTAAGAACAAATAACAGGGTAGTAGTTCTTGAAGAGGTGAGTTTTCAACCTGCGCCGAAAGATGGGCAGCGACTCCACTGTTCTGACATCAGTGGGGAGTTCATTCCACCACTGTGAGGCCAGGACAGAAAAGAGCCGTGATCAGGTCGATCGGCAGCAAGGGCCTCTGAGCGATGGGGCAACCAGGCGTCCCGAGGCAGCAGAGCGAAGTGGTCGGGCGGGGGTGTAGGGCTTGACCATGGCCGGGAGATAGGAAGGGGCTGGTCCTTTCACTGCCCTGTAGGCTAGCACCAGAGTCTTAAACTGGATGCGAGCAGCTACTGGGAGCCAGTGTAGGGACATGAGAAGGGGAGTTGTGTGGGAAAACTTAGGGTGGTTGAACACCAGATGAGCTGCAGCTTTCTGAACAAGCTCCAGAGGTCTGATGGCCGAAGCCGGGGCGCCAAGCAAGGAGGGAGTTGCCGTAGTCCAGCCGGGAGATGACCAGAGCCTGGATGAGCACCTGTGTCATCTCGTCGGTGAGGAATGGGCGAATCCTCCTGATGTTATAGAGGAGAAATCTGCAGGAGTAAGCAACTGATACAACGCTTTCAGCAAATGACAGTTGGTCGTCCAGGATCACACCCAGATTCCTCACAGTCCAAATTTGGCGTCACGACAGTGTTGTCAATGGTGATGGCAAGGGCTCAGTATGGGCAACCTTTCCCCGGGAGGAACATCAGCTCTGTCTTGTCTAGATTGAGCTTCAGGTGGTGTGTCGCCATCCACTCCGAGATGTCAGTCAAGCACGCAGCAATGCGTGTCTCTACTTGTGTGTCAGAGGGAGGAAAAGACAAGATCAGCTGGGTGTCATCGGCATAACAATGGTAAGAGAAGTCATGCAAGCGAATAACAGAACCCAGGGATGTTGTGTACAGGGAGAAAAGGAGAGGACCCAGAACCGAACCCTGTGAAACACCTGTAGTCAGTCTGCGAGGCTCCGACAAAGATCCCCTCCATGTCACCTGGTAGGAGCGACCCGTCAGGTAAGTTGCAAACATTGAGAGTGAAGAGACTGTGACAACCAGCCCCTCGAGGGTAGAGAGGAGGATCTGGTGGTTCACTGTGTCGAACGCAGCTGACAGGTCCAGGAGTATCAGGACAGAGGAGAGAGAGCTTGCTCTCGCAGAGTGCAGTGATTCTGTCACTGCAAGGAGGGCCGTCTCTGTCGAGTGACCCACCCTGAACCCAGACTGGTTGGGGTCCAGGAGGTTGTTCTGGTAGAGGTACAAAGAAAGTTGGTTTGGATAAAAAGGTTAGAAGGGAAACTGGTCTGTAGTTTTTGACATCAGAAGGGTTAAGTGATGGTTTCTTGAGAAGGGGGGTGACTCTAGCAGTCTTGAAGGCAGATGGAAAGCATCCTGCCTGGAGGGAGGTGTTGATGAGGTGGGTTTGATAGGGAAGGAGTTCAGGTACTATAGACTGAAGAAGTGGGGAGGGGGCCGGGTCAAGGGAGCATGTGGTGGGGCGACTGGATGTGATGAGGTTTAGAACCTCGTCGGGGGAGAGGGGAGCAAGGTTTGATAGGGTGGGACATGGAGAGGTGAAGGAGGGTGCAGAGGGTGGGATAGTGCAAGCAGCACTAACCGGGTGGTGAGAAAAGGAGGATCTGATGTCATTTACCTTCTTGTCAAAGAAGTTAGCGAAGTCATCAGGGAGAAGGGAGGAAGTAGGAGGAGGAGGTTGAAGAAGTGCAGAGAAGGTTTCAAAGAGTTTCTTAAGATTAGAGGCAGAGGATAGGATTTTAGAGCAATAGAAGGCAGCCTTAGCAGCAGAAAGGGAGGAGGAGAAAGTGGAAAGAAGAGACTGGAAGTTGAGAAGGTCCTCTGGGAGTCTGCCTTTTCTCCATTTGCGCTCTGCCACTCTCAGGCGCCGTTTGTCAGTACGTACTGAGTCGGTCAGCCAAGGGGCAGGTGGAGTTGGGCGTGCAGGCCTGGAGGTGAGGGGACAGAGATTGTTCAGAGAAGAGGAGAGGGTAGAGAGAAGAAGATCAGTAGCAGTGTCAGGGGGTAGGAGAGAGAAAGATTCAGGTGTAGGGAGGATAGAGGTAACAGAGGAAGAAAGATCAGTGGTGGAGAGAGAGCGGAGGTGTCTACAGGTGGAAACCATGTGGGTAGGGGAAGGGGCTGATGGTGGTGACGAGAGGGAGAGAGGGTAGGACATGAAATAGTGGTCAGAGAACTGGAGGGGAGTAACAGAGAGATTGGAAATAGGACAGTGTCTAGTAAAGATAAGGTCCAGCTGGTTGCTGGTCTTGTGGGTAGGAGGAGAGGGTGAGAGGTGAAGGTCAAAGGAGGAGAGGAAAGCGAGAAGAGGATCTAGCTTGTTAGTGTTGATGTTGAAGTCACGAGAAGGATAAGTGCAGAGTCATCAACAGGGAAGTGCGAGACAAGTGTGTCAAGCTCCTCCAGAAACTCACCAAGGGGGCCTGGTGGGCGGTACACAACCACGATGGTGAGTTTGACTGGATAAGAGACAGTAACAGCATGAAATTCAAAAGAGGGCGAAGAAAATTGTGGAATGGAAACAAGAGAGTATTTCCATTTCAGGGAGATCAGCAGGCCAGTGCCACCACCCTGCCTCCCAGCTCTGGGAGTGTAAGAAAAAGAGTACACATCAGACAGAGCTGCGGGTGTGGTAGTGTTTTCTGGCATGATCCAGGTCTCAGTTAGAGCAAGAACGTTGAGGGAGAGCAAGGATGTGTAGCCTGAGATAAACTCAGCTTTCGGCACCACAGACTGGCAATTCCAGAGCCCTCCCATCACCACTTGCTCAACGTGAGTGGAGAGAGTGGGATAGATTAGATTGGTAGGGTCACAGCACTTAGGAGTGACCCAACGTCTATGCCAGCCCCGGGAAGAGGAAAGGACAGGAATGTGAAGGAAACACATAGTCTATACTAGGTACACAAAATACAGATGACTGACCGGATCTAAAAAGAGCAGTCCGTGCTTGACAAAGTCTTGGCTTGAAAAAGTCGAGCTTGCGTTTGTTTACTCTAGCCTTCGTTCAATCTAGGCTTGTTTGCCTGAATTAGCAGCAGCGATTTAAAGAACACTGATTGCTAATTGTCTGCCACGAGTGCGGGCCACACCCTGGCCACTTAACACCCAATTGGCCAAAGAGGTACACTGAAAAGAGGCTTCCCAGAAACTGGTCACTTATGTAAAACTCTATCAAACCTCACACAATACTATTAAAACTGCAAACAGCAAGTTACCAAGGAATTTATTTATAAGCTAAAAGGATAACTAAGTCAAAACAGCTAGGCAACAAGAAATATTTTAGGGCGCACTAGGTGAAAAACAGCTACAGCTAGAATAAGTAAATAAGACAAGTAAGTAAATAGAATAAGACAGCTACAGCTAGAATAAGATCCCACTAGGAACCAGCAGCAGATGTATAGACAAAAGGAATAATACTCAAGCAGCTGGAATAAGACTAGTAGCAAATTGTTAAGTAAGAAAGATGATACTTACTCTATTCTAGATGAACCAGCAATTCAGAATCACTCCAGAAGTTAAAATGCACACTACTCCTGTCTGTTCCCTTGATAGAGGCATGGCAAGACAAACTGGAGTTGGTCCCCGGGTGCTGCACGGCGACTGTTCACTGCTCCTAGCTACACAGCCAAGATGGGTTAAATACAGAATGTAATTCCCCTACGGAGATCATTAAAGTATATCAAAATCAAAAAAATCAAAATGAAAAAAGATGAAAAAAGGAGTGCAGAGATCCTGGTAGATCAAAAACTGTTTTCACACATGGCTCTGCCTTGCATGCATCAGTGCAGCTGGTGTTTGTAGCCATGGATATATGGGCTATCCTTCTTTATCTTCTTTTGCAACACGACTTGGACCCCACCCCTGATCTCATTCATAACTGAAGCTCCACTGATGATTTGGTCTGCACTGTAGCCTAAGTCAAAAAGATGTAAGAAGATAGAATTTAACTTGGATGGTCATAAATTCTGCATTCAACTGACTAAAAAGCCCTTCACATATAGTTCCCGGTAGATTACTGGGATAACCTTTCAGACACCGCTAGTGATTTTCACTATTCACACATGCAGCTACATTCGGGAAAAGTTCTGTCTTGTGCCTTGTCTTTTTCACCTATGTCATGGCAATGCCAGCATAGATGGGGCAAGGGTGTCCAGCAGAAAGCGGTAATGCAACACTTATGGATGCCAACTGCCATTAAACCCAACAGAAGAAGAAGAGAATGGGAGAAGGCTGGCGTAACTAACAGATGTGGTGGAAGACGTCTCTTATTATTTTCAGCAACATGGCGGGCGAGGAGCCGCTGCCTATTAAGCTCATCCCCTGCGCGCAACGAGAGGAGCTCCCTAACTTCTGAATCTGTCCATTTTCCAGTCATTCTTGGAAAAAAAATAACTTGTATTGCAGTTATTAAATCACCCGCGAGGTAAGGCAACCGTTATGGATTCAAATACGCTATCAGCGGAGCCTTGCGATTGGTTCGCTCGCTCCACGTGAAAGCGTCTTTCATCAGATGGACATTGTAACAAATAGGATTGTTATTCCTAGTTTGTGGTTCCGGGGAGCAATTAGAGTGCGACACAGACCGCGAGTGACGGTGGCTAGAGAGGAACGTAACTGAACTGTATGATTTAAGGATTTCTGTTAATAAAATGATAAGTAAGCAAGTAAAGCTTTAACCGTCCATTCTGTAGCGTTAAGTAAAGAACGGAACAGAATGAAACATGTTGGCAGCGGTGTCAACCGTTTTAGTTGCCGTTTGATGTGGACGAGTGTAGCAGTGCAGCTAGCTAGCTAATTAGCTTTGAGGAGTCGACTGGCTAACCACCCGACGCAACACCGGAACGAAAAAAAGCAGGGGGGGGGCAGCTGACGTCGCGATGGAAGGACTGGAACCTCCAGCAATGCTTGCTTTGGACTCCAACAACTTGCAAAGGCATGGAAAAGTTGGAAGGAGGAGTCTACATTGTACACGGACCTTACCATGCCCGATGCAGAGGAAAGTACAAGAGTCAAGCTATTCTACTATCTCATAGGAGAGAGCGGGAGAGAGCTGTTGAACACTCAGGCAGGTGACAGGACGTCAGCGAGGAGAACAGTGAGCTCAATGTTGGCACTGTTTGACGGACACTGTAATCCAAAGGTAAACGAGACTGTTGAGAGATACAGGGTTTTTTTTAATGAGAAATCAAGGATTAACAGAAAGCGTTGACAAATACGCCACGGACTTGAGAATGCTAGCCAGTAGTTGTAATTTTGGAGACATTAAAGACTCGCTAATAAGAGACCGGATTGTGTGTGGCACAAATAACTCTGCAATGAGGGAGAGATTACTCAGGGAAGAGAATCTGACACTTGAAAAATGTCTGCAAATATGTAGAGCTACAGAGCTGTCAAAAGAGAACAGCAAAACACTACAAGGACATATAGTAGAGGAAGTGCATGCCCTGGAACAGACAGCCATGAAAAGCAAAGAAAACGAGATCTGCTGTAAGTTTTGAGGTAAAACACGTGAGAGAAGCAAAAACAAATGCCCAGCTTTTGGAAAAACGTGTAAGAAGTATGGGAAAGAAAATCACTTTGCTTTACAATGCAAATCAAGAGCAGAGAACATGAGGAAATATAAGCCAGTGCATGTTGTCTCAGAGCAGGACAGTGACACATATGAGGACATTATGACCATAACAGAGGAGACTTTAAACCAAGTAGAACGAAGTCACAGCAAAGGCCAACAACTCTATGCAGGAATGATGATAGGCAAGAAACTAGTTAACTTCCAGATAGACTGTGGTGCTACCTGCAATGTGATTCCAGTTCATCTCCTAAACACGGACAAACAGCTGGAGCACACAGAGAAAGTGCTTGTGATGTATAATAAAACCAGGCTTAGTCCATTGCGTAAATGTAAGATCAAGGTCAGAAACCCTAGAAACAATAAAATGTACAAACTGGAGTTTCAAGTGGTGGACCAGAAAGGCAGAATTCCTTTACTGGGCAGGAAGTCCAGCGAAGCCATGAAGTTAATAAAGAAAGGTACAGTACGAAAATATTCTCGCCATTGACAGCATAGTGAAAAAAGAACTGAGTCATGTAACATGTGAGGAGAGATGTGGCAGACACATGACGATGGAGAAAATCAAAACAGAATTCGAAGATGTGTTCACTGGGGATGGCTCTTTGGAGGGGGAATATCGCATTGAAATAGACAACAGTGTACCACCAGTGAAACTGCCAAAATGCAGAGTGCCAGTTGCTATGATGGCACCTCTTAAAGAGGAACTCAAGGATCTGGAGAAAAGAGGGATCATCACACCAGTAGAGCGCAGCACAGACTGGATAAGTAGTATGGCTGAGAATGCCGATGGGTATAAGTCTAGCACCAGAAGTCTTCCAAAGGAAGCTCATGCAGGTGCTTGAGTGCTTACCTGGAGTATACATCATAGCGGATGATGTGTTGATCACAGATGAAGGGGCGGCACAGGAGGTTGCAAACCAGGGCCACAACGAGAAACTCAGACGCTTTCCGACCCAGGAAAAGTACGAGCAGTTAGGGAGATGCCGAGGCCGACAGATGTAAAGGGGGTACAGAGACTGGTGGATATGGTAAACTACCTGTCAAAGTTCTATGATCACCTGTCAAATGACTGTGAGATTTTGAGACAACTCTCACACAAAGAGAACATGTGGGAATGGACAGATGTACAGAAAGAAAGATTTCAGAGGCTAAAAGACAAAATAGCCAGTGCACCAGTTCTGAAATACTACAACCAGGACGTCGAGTTGACACTACAGTGTGATGCACCAGAAACAGGACTGGGAGCAGCCCTGACACAGAGGGGTAAACCAGTAGCATACGGTAGTAGGGCACTCACACCTCCTGAGAGGGGATATGCCAAAATCGAGAAAGAATGCTTGGCAATAGTGTTTGGGATGGAAAACTTTCACCAATATACCTATGGCAGACAGGTGACTGTACAGAGCGACCATAAGCCGCTGGAGAATATTCACAGTAAGCCACTTCTCAGTGCACCAAAGAGACTGCAGCGGATGCTACTGAGGCTGCAAAAGTATGACAACAGAGTGATCTACGTACCAGGCCAAGATATGTTGCTGGCAGATATGCTGAGTGGGGAATACTTACCAGAGAGCACTAAGGGAAAAATTGAGACAGCGTTAGAGACTGTGAACATGGTTAACTACCTTCCAATCTCTACAGAGAGACTGAGCTCAATTAGATCTGCTACGAAAGAGGACACAAAGTTACAGAGGGTGACAAACATGATTCTGACAGGGTGGCCACAGAACAAAAATGACATCCCAGCAGACATCCAGCACTACCACTCATTCCAGGATGAACTGAGTTTTCAGGATGGCATAGTATTCAGGGGAGAGAGAGCAGTGATACCTGATGCACTCAGGGACGATATTACTCATCGTATCCACTCCTCCCATCTTGGAGTAGAAGGATGTCTCAGGAGAGCGAGGGAAAGTGTATACTGGCAAGGAATGAATGAGCACATAAAGACTTTCATCTCTAAATGTGACATATGCAGGTCAGTAGACCCTAAGCAACAAAGAGAGACACTACACCCAAATGATATGGCATATAGACCTTGGGCCAAGGTAGGGACAGACCTGTTTTCCTTTAATAACAAAGACTACTTGATAACTGTAGACTACTACTCCAGCTTTTGGGAGATAGATTATCTACCAGACACTAAGAGTAGCACAGTGATCAGAAAGCTAAAGGCCCACTTTGCACGACAGGGGATACCAGATGTTGTCATTTCGGACAACGGACCGCAATATGTGTCTCAGGAGTTTCAGCAATTCAGTCAAATGTGAGAGTTTGAACACAGGACATCCTCACCTGGATACGCCCAGAGCAATGGTAAAGCTGAGTCAGCTGTAAAAACAGCCAAGCGTCTCATGCTGAAAGCTATGGCTGCAAGGCAGGATCCATACTTGGCTATACTGGACCATCGCAACACACTGAGCCAAGGTCTTAACATGAGCCCAGTGCAGAGACTACTGAATAGGAGGACGAGGACCCTTCTTCCCACCACAGATACTCTGTTGGAGCCGGTGATAATGGACAACATACAAGGACTGATGCACAACAGACAGAGACAGGAGAAGTACTACAACTGCACAGCAAAAGACTTGGACCCTCTTAAAAAAGGCGACAGTGTGAGAGTTCAACCTTTTGAACCACATAAGGTCTGGAGAGTAGCAAAGGTGATAAAAGCAGTGGGTCACAGATGGTATGAGGTGGAGCTGGAGTCAGGAGGTGTTCTGAGAAGGAATCATCGTCATCTCTGACGCAACCACTGCACATCTCCCATGTCTACACAGATAGGGACTGAGAGGCACACACCAAGAGTGGAAGAGGTAGATCGAAGTCAAGCAGGGGACCAACACACTATCCCTACATGGTTGGGTCGTCAGATTATCAGTCCTCGTTACCTGAAAGACTTTACTCAGTGATAAGAATATGGATTTGTGACTCTTGCAAAGACTGTAAGGTTTGGATGGAAAAAAAAAGGAAAAGAAAAGAAAAGAAAAGAAGGAAAGAAGTGGAATGTTTATACCGTTTAAAATGTTTGGTTATGGATATTTGAATAGATACGTTGTTAATAATTATAAGAATACAGAGTATAATGTTAGAGTATAAATTTAGTTATTTACAAGTGATATGTTGATTGATTTATTCACTGATGTGTTGATAACATAATTCTTTTGTTTATTGATAATATGGACCACTTAGAGTAAACGATGTGTTGACTAAGGGACTTTACTTCAAAGAAAAAAAAGAAAAGATGTAACAAATAGGATTGTTATTCCTAGTTTGTGGTTCCGGGGAGCAATTAGAGTGTGACACAGACTGCGAGTGACGCTGGCTAGAGATGAAAGTAACTGAACTGTATGACTTAAGGATTTCTGTTAATAAAATGATAAGCAAGCAAGTAAAGCTTTAACCGTCCATTCTGTAAGGTTAAGTAAAGAACGGAACAGAATGAAACAGACATAACCCTTTACATGCGCTTCCCTGCAATGTTGCTGCTTTCATTCACAACACAGCTCTACTGTGATTTTCCTTGAAATGTTACAAGGTCATGAGGTGGGAAATTGGTGGTACATATTTCCTTGAATATCAATCCTTGCTCCCATTCACACCAGCCCAGGCATTTAGGAAGCGTTCCTGGACATTTCAGGGAAAGACTGCATGTGTGAAAACACTTTAATAAGATCAAGCAGACCGATCAGGTGTTCCTCTGGAATACCATTGCACCCAAACCTAATCATAACTGAGTGATTTTCCATATTGTTTCTGTCTCTACTAGTTCAATCTTTTTTTGCAATTGTACTTGGCTAATTACCCCACTCTTATGAGCCGTCCCGGTCGCTGCTCCATCCTCTCTGCCGATCCGGGGAGGGCTGCAGACAGCCACATGCCTCCTCCAATACATATGGAGTCGCTAGCCGCTTCTTTTCACCTGACAGTGAGGAGTTTGGCCAGGGGGACGTAGCGCATAGGAGGATCACGCTATTCCCCCCCAGTTCCCCCTCCCCCCTGAACAGGCGTCCCAACTGACCAGAGGAGGCGCTAGTGCAGCGACCAGGACATATACCCACATCCGGCTTCCCGCCCGTAGTCACGGCCAATTGTGTCTGTAGGGACGATCGACCAAGCCGGAGGTAACACGGGCATTCGAATCCCTGTGTTGGTAGGTAGCTGAATAGACCACTACGCAACCCGGACGCCCTAGTTCAATCATTTTTAATCATGTCTATGGTGCCTCTGTTAGGACGAAAACCGCACTGAGATTGTGGCAGAATTTCCTCGGATATTGGAAGGAGTCGTTTGGCCAACACCCTAGCCAGGGCTTTCCCTGTGGTGGAAAGCAGGGAAATGCCATGGTAGTTTCGCACTCAGCTTTGCCCCTTTCTTAAAGATAGAAACAATGAGAGCATCCCTAATTTGTGCAGGGATTTCCTCTTTCTACCATATTTTAAGTAGCAGGACATGGATATGTCTTAGGAATGTAGGTCCACCTGCCCTCAGTACTTCCGCTGGTATGTCTCCAGCACCAGCAACCTTGTTGATTTTCATCTTTCTGATGGCACACGCGCACGCGCGCACACACACACACACACACACACACGCGCACACCACATTGTGCAGATAGCTAACCAATGCCAGCAGGCAATTGCAAGTGATTCGAAATCATAATAAACCTAACAACCACTACCGGATGTAACTTGCAAGTAGCCTAATAAATCAAGCTGGCACCAGTATTTAAAAAGCAAATCTGGCCAACTGACTAAGACTTCCACCACTCGAAATTGTTATCCTTTAATGTCCACAAAAAGATTCTTTAAATGTTTTACTATACTTTTATTGAAAGTGGTTTGGCCTTCTGCTGTACAGAATAAGAGAGTAGTAAAAAACCTGGGTGTCATCATTGACTCTGAGTTGGATTTTAATTCACATATCAACAATGTTACAAAGGGTGCCTTTTTTCACCTAAAAAATATTGCTAGAGTTGGATCCTACCTCTCCCTGGAAGACGCCAAAAAGGTGACGCATGCTTTTATCTCTTCGCGTCTAGACTATACAACACAATGCCAGCACTGTCTGTTACTCTTGACCCATGCACTCCACTGCTCAGTGGTAAGCTGGCTGAAATTAGTGCACTGCTTCAGGTAGTGCTGGTCATTGGCGTAGTATGGGCATGACAAGACGACTTTACTTTGTGGACTGGCCCTGGTGAATGAGGACTCTGGAATGGCAGGGCCATCTGAAGTCTGTTCAGCCCCATGGAGGACTGTGGTTGGCCTGAGTCCTTCCATCTCGCCTTCGCCTCTGTGCTCTCTTCGCCCCCTCTGTGCTGAGCCTCGTAACCGTATTCTTGACACTTCATCTCAAACTCCAGCCAGTCAGCAAAGTCGAGCAGAGTAGGGATACGGACGCGGAGGAGTACAAGCCCGCATGTCTTGTGGGAGCTTGGACATCGGCCTAGTGATGTGGGAACCACACTGAAGCTCAATACGGCCTTTCTCTCCCAGCTGGTTGAGCGTGACCACCAAGGCTTACTCTGAGGGCAAATCTTTTAAAGGCAGCTGTGTTGTGGTAACAGATGTTAGATGCTTCCATTAGGTCTGTGATGTGCCTTAACGCCAGCTGGTGGGGTTGCCCATAATGCTCTGTTAAAGAGGCCATGGTGTCTGTATAGGGCTGGGTGGAGTTTGTATACGAGTCTGCAATGAGCAGTGCGTCTGCAAATTTCAGTTGGTCTACCAGGATCTGATATTTAAACCTTGTGGAGTTAGAAAACAACGAGACAGGAGACGTGAGAGTAGACGTAGTCGAGGTAGTTTACTAGCTCCAACTTTGCATGTCATACGTTCGACAACGACACTGAACTGTGTACCGGAAGCGGAAGTGCATTATCTGACCCCTCGCCTCTTCCCTTAAAGGTACACTGTCCTCTTAGGTGAATGTCTCTAGTTATATAGATGTGGGTCACCACACAGGCCCCCCCAGAATTCACCTACACAAAACAATGCAAAACAGCAAAAGCGCAAGTCATGAACATAAAAATAGACTCTACAACAGAACAGTCAATGACATAGTGCAAAGTCACGGGGAAAACAAGTGACGAGTCGGGGGGTGGACCCTGCGGCCATAACGGCTGCGCTTCACAGGAGGGGAAACAGATGGGGCCGAAACCCGGGCCATAGGCGGGGCCGAAGCAGGAACAGAGGCAGGTGCCGGGGCCGACCTAGGAGGGCGTCCCCGCCGCGGGGGTAGGGCCAATTGCATTGGCTCCCCAATGTCCAAGTGAGTGGGCTTGAGACGGTCTATAGCGACCCGCTCCGGCCTGCCCCCCATGTCCACCACAAAGTTCTTATCCCCCGCCTCCAGGACGCGGAAGGGCCCGTCGTATGGCGGTTGCAGCGGGGACCGATGGCTGTCGTGCTTAATGAAGACGTACCTCGCCGATGGCAGATCCTTGGGGACATAGGACCAGGGGAGGCAGTGTTGAGACATCGGAACGGGAGCGAAGGCACCGGCAGCGCTCCGTGACGCACTGAGGTGAGAGGCGGCCGACCAGGGAGCCGTAGCATCCGGAAGAAACTCCCCCGGAACTCGCAGGGGCTGGCCATACACCAGCTCAGCGGAGGAGGTCTGGAGGTCTTCCCTCGGGGCCGAACACAGGCCGAGCATGACCCATGGGAGCCGGTCCATCCAGTCGCAGCCAGTGAGGCTTGCCCGCAGAGCGGCTTTCATGTCCCGATGGAACCGCTCACAAAGTCCGTTGCTCTGCGGGTTGTACGCCGTAGTGCGGTGGATCTTCATCCCCAGGTGCTCAGCGACCGCCGTCCAGAGCTCCGAGGTAAACTGGGAGCCCCGTTCGCTCGTGATGTCACCCGGCGTGCCGAAACGGGCCACCCAGCAGCCGATGAACGCCCGTGCTACCTCTGCTGCCGTCGTGGAGGACAAGGGAATAGCCTCTGGCCACCTGGTGGCCCTGTCCACAATAGTGAGGAGGAACGTATAACCACGGGAGGGGGGCAGGGGACCCACCAGGTCAACATTGACGTGGTCAAACCGCCTCTCTGGAACCACAAACGGCGCCAAAGGGGCCTTGGTATGGCGGTGCACCTTGGCGCGTTGGCACGCCACACACGAGCCGGCCCAGGCTCTAACATCCTTACGGAGCCCAGGCCAAACAAACTTGACGCTCACCAGCTTGGTCGAGGCCTTCGCTCCTGGGTGGGAAAGGCCGTGGACGGTGTCGAAAACTCGGCGCCGCCAGGAAGTAGGCACCAGGGGGCGCGGTTGACCGGTGGAGATGTCACAGAGGAGGGTGGTGTTGGCCGCGTCGAACGTCACGTCCTCCAGCCGTAGCGTCGTAGGGGTCGACCAGTAGTCTTGAACGGTCGCGTCCTTGGCTTGGTCCGCTGCCATAGCGGCATAGTCGAGTCCCAAGTGAACGGCGTTAACAACCGCCCGTGAAAGGCAGTCGGCGACGAAGTTATCCTTGCCCGACACGTGTTGCATGTCCGTGGTAAACTCGGAAACCGCCGCGAGATGGCGCTGCTGATGCCCAGACCACGGTTCTGAGGTTTTGGCCATACAGAACGTCAGCGGTTTGTGGTCCACGAAAGCGGTGAACTGTCGGCCCTCCAATAGGAACCTAAAGTGTCTGGTTGCGAGGAAGAGACCCAGTAGTTCCCTATCAAAGGTGCTGTATTTGCGCTCGCTCTCACGGAGTTGTTTACTGAAGAACGCCAACGGCTGCCAGCCCCCCCCCCCACCCACTGCTCACACACGGCCCCCACGGCGTAGTCGGAGGCATCCGTTGTAAGGGCTATGGGGGCGGCAGGCGACGGGTGAGCTAGCAGCGCAGCGTTGGCCAGCGCGGTCTTGGCGGCCACAAAAGCCTCGTCCATCCCCGAAGACCAGTCCAGCTCGTCCTTAGACTTCTTACCCCGTAGGGCCTCATACAGGGGACGCATGATGTGGGCGGCACGGGACAGGAAACGGTTATAAAAGTTCACCATGCCCAGGAATTCCTGCAGCGACCGTACAGTGCGGGGGCGGGGGAACATGGTGACAGCCTCAACCCTGGCAGGGAGGGGAACGGCCCCCTGTGGAGTGATGTGGTGCCCGAGGAAGGTGATGGACGACTCCCCGAACTGACACTTAGCTGGGTTGATGATGAGGCCGTGTTCGCTGAGCCTGTCAAACAGCTGTCTGAGGTGCGTCATGTGTTCCTCCGCCGACGCGCTGGCCACAAGGATGTCGTCTAAGTACACAAACAAAAATGGCATGTCGCGGAGCACCGAATCCATAAGGCGCTGAAACGTCTGCGCCGCCCCTTTAAGGCCGAAAGGCATACGTAAAAACTCAAAGAGCCCAAAGGGTGTGATGACAGCCGTTTTTGGGACATCCAGTGGGTGGACCGGCACTTGGTGATACCCCCGCATTAAGTCGATTTTGGAATAGATGGCAGCGCCCGCCAGGTGGGTAGAGAAATCTTGTATGTGCGGTATGGGGTACCGGTCGGGGGTCGTGGCATTGTTTAGGCGACGGTAGTCCCCGCACGGGCGCCAACCCCCGTTGGCCTTAGTAACCATGTGAAGAGGGGAAGCCCACGGGCTGTCAGAACGGCGGACAATGCCGAGGCGCTCCATAGTCGAAAACTCCTCCCTGGCTATTGCGAGCTTGGCCGAGTCGAGGCGTCGGGCCCGGGCGTAAACTGGGGGGCCCACTGTGGTGATATGATGTTCCACGCCGTGCTTGGCCACCGCCGAGGAGAAGGTGGGTGTGGTGAGCTCGGGGAAATTTGCGAGCAGGCGTTGGTATGGATCCCCGGTGGAGAGTGTGTTAGCGAGGCACAGCGCTCCAGCGCCCCCAAGCGTGCAGGGGTATGACGCAAAAGAGACGGCATCAATCACGCGAGTTTTTAACATCCACCAGCAGGTTGAAAGCACAGAGGAAATCCGCACCTAGGAGCGGCGTGGATACAGCAGCCATCACAAAGTCCCAGCCGAAACGTCGGCCGCCAAAACACACGTCCACATGTCTGATACCGTACGTCCGAATGGACGTGCCGTTGGCGGCGTCCATCTGGGGGCCGTGACTGTCGGTCATCGTGTCCACAGCTTGTGCTGGTAGTATGCTGCGTTGAGCGCCAGAGTCAACCAGCAGCCGCCGGCCCGACAAGGAGTCTCTGATGAACAACAGCTTGCAGTCACGGCCCATAGCCGTTAACGAGCGCCGGCCGTGGCGTTTCCCTGAACCCTGTAACTGCAGGGTTTCCGACACCGTTTTGCTTTTGCCCCAAACCTGGCATGGTAATAACAGAGCCCGTCGTCAGGTTGGCGG
Organism: Lampris incognitus; assembly: GCF_029633865.1. Taxonomy (NCBI): domain Eukaryota; kingdom Metazoa; phylum Chordata; class Actinopteri; order Lampriformes; family Lampridae; genus Lampris; species Lampris incognitus. The sequence continues at coordinate 45,200,331 of NC_079220.1, read as the reverse complement.
CGGGCTGTCACCGCAGCCGGGGTGTCCATATAGTCGTACACAGGTGGTGGTGGGGCGGTCTGGTGGGGTAGCAGGGCATGCACAAACTGTTGCCGGTTGGCCAGGAAAACCCTGTCTGCTTCAGCAGCCAGAGAACGGTAGTCCTTGGAGGCGGCGAGAGGAGAACTGGCCAGTGCTGTGCGTACAGGTGCGGGGAGCTGCCTCAGAAAAATGTGTGTGAAAAGAAAGGCCGGATCAGCCGATCCCAGCACAGACAGCATTTTTTCCATTAACTCAGACGGTTTGCCGTCGCCGAGGCCATTCGGGGACAGTAAACGGTCTGCCTTCTCCAGCTCCGACAGTTCAAATAGTTTCAGGAGGAATGTCTTTATAGCATCGTACTTGCCAGCAGCTGGTGGAGCTTCCAACAGTGTCATTGCTCGCGCCGTTGTCGATGCATTTAACGCCGCCACTACGTGGAAGTACTGCGTTGCATCCTGCGTTATCCCTCTCAGCTGGAACTGGGCTTCCACATGTTGAAACCACGGCCGTGGATTATGCTGCCAAAAGTCGGGTAGCTTCACAGTAGCGGTGTAAATGCTAGCGTTAGCAATAGCCATATTGTTAGCACCGGCGTCGTCGTTGTCAGACATACTCGTATTAGTAGTTCGATCACGTCGGGGTCACCAATGTGGAGTTAGAAAACAACGAGACAGGAGACGTGAGAGTAGACGTAGTCGAGGTAGTTTACTAGCTCCAACTTTGCATGTCATACGTTCGACAACGACACTGAACTGTGTACCGGAAGCGGAAGTGCATTATCTGACCCCTCGCCTCTTCCCTTAAAGGTACACTGTCCTCTTAGGTGAATGTCTCTAGTTATATAGATGTGGGTCACCACAACCTCTCCATTGTGTCCCTAGAGAGAAGGTTCTACAGGGAGATCTTTAGCCTGGCAAACTCACGCGGGTCCCCCCTACTGAAGTCTGGGATGGTGGGTTGAGGGCCCCGATATACACTCTCTGTCTGTTGGCTGGAGTGGAAGTCCTCATGTCTGTGGTCATCAAGGGGGCCTACCAGTGGGGTTAATGGAGAAGGTGATTTATGTGAGCAGACTGGTGGCTCTGTCAGATGGTGTGACCTCTCCACAAGACCTGATACAACTGACTCAGCATAAGGCTTGCAGCATTCAGACATTGCTTGGCTGAGCAGCTGTTCTGGAGTCATCCCCATCCTCCTGAGGCATGCAGTCAGCTCCGCCACTAGATCTGTGGGCAGTGTGATAGTGGAGGGCTGAGGTTTCATGTCCTCCTCTGCCACTTGGGGGTGTGGGGTGGTCAGTCTCCATTCTCCTCTTCTTCTTTGCTGACAGCATGCACAGGCACTGATGAAGAGTGGGTGATGGGCTGTGGCGCTGGGCCTGGAGGACTGAGAGCAGCGGTGTGCACTGCTGGCTGAGCAAATGGGCTGTGCACCATGGAGGGGGGTGGAGGAAGAAGTGCTAGATCTGGCCCTCGACTCGCATTAAGCTGCCTTTGCATCTCAATCACGGTGAGTTGGAACCTCTGGTTGTCCTCCCTGATCTGTCGCAGCGCTTCCAGTATTGCAGGTGAAGCCTCTGGCACCTGTCGGGGAGACTGGGTCTGGGGTGCTTTTGTGCTGAGGTCCCGAGTACACCGACTCCTTGGGATACTTCGGACGGGTACCACCCACTGGACTCCACTGATCAAAGGGCAGGGGGGTGAGAGGTAGCATCTTGGCGGTCCTCTCTGTACTGGTAGGACTCCTGCCTCTGTTGGGGGCGCTGGACTGAGAGCGCTGCAGCAGCAACAAGGGGAGGTCTCTTGACGGCAGGTGGGAGATGTCATAGTCAGCGACCCAGGCTGGTGGCCGGCTGCGTTGCTTCACTTCTGTTATATGGAAACATCTTCACTCTCCACAGCGGTCACTCTATCCGGCTCGAAGGACCAAATGTAATGAAGGTTTGCTAACTCAGACTGTAATTGTATCTGGTTGGGAATACGTGACCACCATGGTGCATTGTCAAGAATGCAAGGATGTTATCTTCAAAGTTGTTTATTGATAACAACTGGTGGGTGTGTATGGTTGATTTGCTGCATGCACACATACTTTAGAATGGGAAGAGCTCCATAACCAGCTTGAAAGAATATTTGTAAATTCTTTCTCGAATTCTCCAACTCCTCGCGGCAACCTGATAGCCCGTGGTATCGCACCCCCACAAGTTTCCTTTGTCATCGATCCAACAACAAGGGCGCTGATGGGCTGATCCCCACCACCCCATCAAGTGACCAAACTACAATACACAATGAACAAGTCCTTCATCACAGAATATATTGGTAAAACATTATATTTCACTGTGGCATTTTTATGATTGGCTGAATCGACGAGGACAAAATAAAATACTTTTTGTTTTTGCAGTTTGAGATGAGGGGGGGGGCACTCGGCGGCATTTGGTGGGGCGCCCCCCCCCCATACCCATGCCTAGACTCGGCCCCGTGTTGAAAAACTATTTGAAACGACATTTTTGTGATAAAGCTGGAAAACACATCACTTTTTCAAATAAATAAGGCACAATGACCCGAAACAGCTTTGCTTTCTAAACTTTTGTATTATTTCGGGAAGATGAACCCCATCATAAATCACTTCAAACCTGAGCTGAATCATTAGCCTATATTTGAATGCCATCCGTGATTTACACTACTCAGAAGGAGTAAAAACGGTTAAATACTGCGACTCACTGAATGTTTTGCTTTGGTTAAGTCTATAAAATATCCCCTTGTATTATATAATTTTCATTCTTTTTTCCCCCCTCCTGTGCCATATAGCCTACTGTGTCGTACAACGAATGCAAACTGTGTATTGTTGTGTCATATTACTAATGAAGTTCTTATTGTGACATATTGGATTAAAGATCTTATAAAAAGACAAAAAAGAAAAAAGAAAAAGAGGATGGATGACCTCACCATCCTGGTGGTGGAGCTCAACACGGATACGTCAGCGCTGCCGACGTGGAAAGCACACAGCAAAAGCAGGAAGTGGAGCGCAATCTGAAAACACAGGAACAAGCGGTCAACAACCGACTGTCAAGAGTCGACCGTCTCCCGCCATTCTCCGAGACCGTCCGGGGGTGAAGACGCGCACTTCCATATTTCATCGATCTCGTGTCTTGACACATCTCACGGTAACGCATTTACTCATTTGCAGATGACGTGTGTGACGAGACGTCAGCGGTTAAGAGTCAGGTGCAGGGGGATGCCAGTGGTGTTACCACAGGAGCTGGTCAACGGCAGCGTCGTCGTTGTCTTGTCGGTGGACGGATCAAATTATTCACTCCCTTCAGTCGTCAGATGACTTATCGCTGTATCTGTCCGGAAGACACACACAACCCCCCCCCAAACTAAACAATAAATCGTTGTTTAAATCGGCATAAGATGGTGCAGTCGAGCCGCTGTACCTGGATCAGCGTCTTATGTCGACGTTCATATTACCGTCATGGTCACTACATGCAAACGAGACAGGCCAAGACACCAGGTTAGGTTAGCTTAGGTCAGGTTGGGTTAGGTTAGGTCAGGTCAGATGGTTGACTGTGTGAATATCGTATTCGTGTTGTTGGTGTTATTCTAGAGCAGTGCACATTGTTGGTGTTATTATAGAGCAGTGCACATTCAGTTGACTCGCAGACTCCTTTGCTTCCTCCATTGGAGCCTAAGTGTAAATAATCAGTCCGACTCGTGGAGAACAATTTCTGCTTAATCATGTTGCTGGAGCTGGATTACACCCAACACAGCTGTTTTATAAGCTGTCATTACTCTATGATAGAAAAAAGGATAACATATTGGTTTGTGTCAAGTTTTAGTAAGGTAGAAATGCTGTTAAGTAGGTAGCAATATTTAACTCATTCAGATACATCAAGTCAAGTCAAGTAGGTTTTATTTGTCACCAGAGGGGCAATTGTTGTGTAGCAGCAGCATTTAAACCCACAGACACTCCACAGAACACATAAGGCAAATAAATACAACATGTAATGAGGAGAACAAAGCCAACAAAAAGCAATGCAGCAGTAAACAGTGCTAACAGTGTTTATCCAGGTGGAGCTGGTATTACCTCTTACTATTGGAGGTTAGCAGTGAAATGGCTGAGGGAATGAAGGAGTGTTTGTATCTGTTGGTTTTGAATACTGGGTATTTGAAGCGGGAACCAGAAGGCAAGGTGTGAAACTCTAGGTGCAGGGGGTGGTGCTGTCAGACAGGATGGATTCTGCTTTCCTTAACATCCGCTTGTTTATAAATCAGACAGGCTTTTCTGGTGGGTACCTGTGATACTACTGCACACCTTAATCACCTTTATTAGTGCATTTTTCTGTTTAAGATTGAGAGAGGCGTACCAACTGATAAAAGAAAAAGTAATAACCACCTCGATAAAAGATCATGTTTGTTATATTCGAAATATGAAACAAATATATTTACTAAATTCACTTACCGTATTTCTTTCTTACTAAAATACAGCTTTGACTAAACGATTAAGAAATTGTCCAGATTGATAACTGCATTTTTATCGGTTAAGTGTTAATGTGTAATGTGGCCAGGTTGGCAGGTCTGAGTTCATAAGAGGTCATGGGGGGGGGGGCAACAACGATTCGTCATCATTCTGTGAGATCGTCTGGAGTGAATATTCAGTTTCCTGAGAGGGGGGAAAAAAGGTTGAACAGAATGAATCATTCATTCAAAGTCATTTTAACACCAAAAAGCGCAACAAAAGCAAAGGCCGCCCTTTGTCTTCTTGGCTGAACTTTTTGTTATGAAATATAGACAGTTTTTCCGTTCTTTTCTAGACTTGAAAAGAGCAGTAACTACAATCTGTGAGTTAATGGCATTTGAAATGCCTTATGTCAACTGTGCAAGTGTGCAGCTGTTAAAATAGGTGTGATGTAAGACGATGATGCATCTCAATAAAGATGATAATACAGAGGAGCCTGGCATTTTCAGCTGGGACAGATGAGAAAGAATTGAATGCCCTAAGTATAAAGCACAAGCAGCTCATGTATGTTGATATTAATGTTTTATAATGCTCCTATTTAGTGTCCTTAAATCTGAGTTTTTAGTAAATACCATTGTCTTCTCTTGAGTTGCTCACAAGCATAATACTCCCAAAAGGGCTATGTATTATTATCAAGTACAATCAGGTTTGTTGTAAAGATGTGTGCTAATTTTTCAGGCGGGAGTATCACCACTCTGTCATTCTGTCATTTCAGCCAATTCAGACAGATAAACTCTGGGTTATGCTGGTAAAATTTAACTAAGGCAGGCCACGCATTTCTTTTCTACTCATCTCAAGCTGCCAGTTTGACATGCGGCTGCACTTCCATGTAAACAGTAGTTGTTTAAATCACAAGTTTCATCACTATACGATATCAAAGCGATTCTTTGGACAACGATACGATATTTGCTGATATCATAAAGTCTGCCACAATATGATTTCGACTCGATTCAGTTCAGGGGCCTGCGATCAGTATGAGATGATATCATATGTCCATTTAACCCAATCAGTTACATTAATATCAACATATATAAAGCAACTAAAATATGATTTTACAGTTTTATTACTGAGCTCTTCCAGACATTTAAATGAAAAACAATCTATTCTTTTGAATAAAAAGAATATAAAGAGACCTGTTATTCACTTAAGTGCCACATTTGTGATGTTTAAGTGCAAATGCGTCATATCAGTTAGCTTAAAGAGATCTGAGTGGCTGTTGCAGCTAGAAAAGCGCTATATAAAATGCAACTTGATTGATTGATTGATGACCTTTCAACTCTGATCAGAAACCATGCACATCTACACTCACTGGCCACTTTATTAGGTACACCTTGCTAGTACCGGGCTGGACCCCCTTTTGCCTTCAGAACTGCCTTAATCCTTCGTGGCATAGATTCAACAAGATACTGGAAACATTCCTCAGAGAGTTTGGTCCATATTGACATGATAGCATCACGCAGTTGCTGCAGATTTGTCGGCTGCACATCCATGATACGAATCTCCCGGTCCACCACATCCCAAAGGTGCTCTATTGGATTGAGATCTGGTGACTGTGGAGGCCATTTGAGTACAGTGAACTCATTGTCATGTTCAAGAAACCAGTCTGAGATGATTCGAGCTTTATGACACGGCGCGTTATCCTGCTGGAAGTAGCCATCAGAAGATGGGAACGCTGTGGTCATAAAGGGATGGACATGGTCAGCAACAATACTCCGGTAGGCTGTGGCGTTGACACGATGCTCAATTGGTACTAAGGGGCGCAAAGTGTGCCAAGAAAATATCCCCCACACCATTACACCACCACCACCAGCCTGAACCGTTGATACAAGGCAGGATGGATCCATGCTTTCATGTTGTTGACGCCAAATTCTGACCCTACCATCCGAATGTCGCAGCAGAAATCGAGACTCATCAGACCAGGCAACGTTTTTCCAATCTTCTATTGTCCAATTTTGGTGAGCCTGTGCGAACTGTAGCCTCAGTTTCCTGTTCTTAGCTGACAGGATTGGCACCCGGTGTGGTCTTCTGCTGCTGTAGCCCATCTGCCTCAAGGTTCGACGTGTTGTGCGTTCAGAGATGCTCTTCTGCATATCTCGGTTGTAATGAGTGGTTATTTGAGTTACTGTTGCCTTTCTATCAGCTCGAACCAGTCTGGCCATTCTCCTCTGACCTCTGGCATCAACAAGGCATTTTCGCCCACAGAACTGCCGCTCACTGGATATTTTCTCTTTTTCGGACCATTCTCTGTAAACCCTAGAGATGGTTGTGCGTGAAAATCCCAGTAGATCAGCAGTTTCTGAAATACTCAGACCAGCCCGTCTGGCACCAACAACCATGCCACGTTCAAAGTCACTTAAATCACCTTTCTTCCCCATTCTGATGCTCGGTTTGAACTGCAGCAGATCGTCTTGACCATGTCTACATGCCTAAATGCATTGAGTTGCTGCCATGTGATTGGCTGATTAAAAATTTGCGTTAACGAGCAGTTGGACGGGTGTGCCTAATAAAGTGGCCAGTGAGTGTATGCTTCATCACCTTGGCTTTACAAGGCTCTATCTAGATATTGAGCGGCGCGGTGGTTAGCGCTGTCACCTCACAGCAAGAAGGTCCTGGGTTTGAACCCCGGAGTTGTCCAACCTTGGGCGTCATCCCAGGTTGTCCTCTGTATGGAGTTTGCATGTTCTCCCTGTGTCTGCGTTGGGTTTTCTGCAGGTTCTCCAGTTTCCCCCACCATCAAAAAGACATGCATGTTAGGGTTAATACTCCTGTCTGTGCCCCTGACTGAGGCATGGCAAGATGAACTTGAGTTGGTCCCCGCGTGCTGTATAGCAGCTTCCCACTGCTCCTAGCTACACAGCTAGGATGAGTTAAATGCAGGGTAGAATTTCCCTATGGGGATCAATAAAGTATCTCAAAATCAAAAAATATAGAGCTTTAACATGTTCACATCCTAGGTGTATCTTAAAGATGTTGATATGGATCGATGTTTTCACTTTGCATCAATGATATTGGATCGTTGATCAATCAATACATCGATCCAGATCAATGGATGGTTACACCCCAAGTAAATGGCTGTCAGCCTGCTTGTTAATGTGCAAACCTGGGAATTTAGATTTTCTAGGATTTTGTTAAAGTCTACATTGATTGTGTTTTTGCATGTGTGTGCATGGTCATTAATAAAAGTATCCTCTACTATTGTGTTCAGATATGTTCGGAAAGATGCTTGCTCCATCCAATGCAACCTTATGTCTGCACATATGTTAGCCATGACTAAGAAGTTATGGCTCCATTTAAGCAAGACCTTTTACTGTGTCCCCCCCCCCATCACTCCCCCATACAGAAACACACTCACAAATCAACATCAATCCCCCACTTACACACACACACACACACACACACACACACACACACACACACACACACACACACACACACACACACACACACACACACACACACACACACATCAGTATCGATCTCTCATCCTCACAAGCCCACACACAGATGATGGTGGACTCTACACTGGAGGAAATGGGCAGGCATCTCAGCGAGGCCATTCGGACCCTTGGAGATGGACAGAGGTGAGCTCATCAGTCTATATATTTGTTACGATGACATTGCATGAAAATGGTGGAAATGGCTTAAAGGTAAAAGTAGACTCAATGTCTGCCTTTTTTCTCTGTCATCACAGACAGATAGACCAATCAAACCTCTCACCTGTTTTTTTTGCCCTTTAGATGCATACACCTTTGTCTTTTCCTTCTCGCTTCTCTTCAAACACTAATTCGCTCATATAACGTACTGAGCTTGAGTATCATTTGGTTTCTCTTTATTTTGTGCTGTGTCTAGGGAGCTGAAAGGGACGGAGACATGGCACAACAGCAGATCCAGCATCCCCAGACCCCTGCAGGGAGAGTAAGACCCATATACACTTGAACTTATTCTGTAAAGCTTGCTGTTTGGATGTGGCTATAAAATGAGAATCACTCATACGCAATCAAACTTTGTTGTTCTCTACCCACATTTGGCTTTTCTACGATACTGATCTACCATAAATAAACAGTATATTTATTTATATACTAATCTCTCTCTCTCTCTCTCTCTCTCTCTCTCTCTCTCTCTCTCTCTCTATATATATATATATACTAATTTATATATTATATAAATAATCAGTAGATAAATCTACTGATCATTGTAATGATCAGTAGGTTTGCATTTTTATTTTTAGTCTCCACAGTAATCTCTGGTATAGGTGTATGTGTCTTATATTTCTAAATTCATAAATACGAGCAAGGCATAGTGCAGGAGAATTCAAGTAAAATTTGATAAGGTCTTTTCACACAAATGTCTTAGATAGCAGAGGTCCAAATTATTGTATAAACTTAAACATATAGTAGGTAGAGTAAAAATATAAACTTTAAATCATTCACACTGTATTAGTATTATCGAGTTGTTATCTGACTATTAGCATTTGATACAACAAAAAGTACTCATTGTTTCTCCTTTTAACAAAAATATAAGTGGACATTTTTGACAGTAATTGCCCCTTTAAAAAGCAAAAATGGTTCTCAAATTTGAGTCTAGCATTGCTTGATAAAAACATGATAGCAAGTAATAAAAACTAAAGAGAAAATGTTCTTGAGAACAACTGAGTGTTCAATAATGATGAAAACAGGAGTGAACACATGTTTTCTAAAAACTGTAAAAGTTACTCTGACCTCCAACTCCTGATGTTGGCACACCAGTCCAAAAATGGAGTGATTCCAAATTCAGCCGGAATTTGTAGCCCAAGTGGTGAACATCTGAATTGCAGGTGTGTGAGCCAATACACTCATGCACAGCCGCATTAACAATGACGATGGAGGTCCCAGTCCCTCTGATGCCAGGCTGTGAGGATGAATAGCTGTTCAGTCATGATTCTTTCCGATTAATTCTGCCAATCTAGAGTTGTGGCATGGTCGTCTGTATTTTCTGTATCTGAAGGTGGTCACAAATATCCTTTATGACCTGGGACTTGTGGGGTCTTGAGAATGCTCATCAAGAGTGTGGAGGTCCATTTTTGTCAAATCAATTAATTGAATTGATATTAAAAAAAAAGCACAAATAGACAGGAGCACAAATAAATCAGTAAGTGAATCAATTGATTAAAAACGTAAATGTGAATGAAATGGGGGGGCATTAAATAAATTAGTTACCAAGGAAAAAAAATACCGTGCAGATGACTTTTTGTATTCCTTTGTTGAGTCATTCATTCATTCATTCATTCATTCATTCATTCATTTAGCCCATCCATCCATCCATCCATCCACCTTAGTTTACATTTCTTTCAGAATATACTGTGAAGGTTTGTCCCAGGGCTTGCAGTATTTTTGGGTTGGTTTTAGATGGCTGACCTTATTTTGCACAGCACATTTACGTGGCATGTAACCTTGAATTTTGGCAACCAGTGTTGAAGTCTGGTGAACCAATGTTTGGATAAGGGTCAAGTATGTCTGTCTTACTGTATCTCTGTGTGTGTGGTTTTTTTTCTTAATCGTTATTTCATCGAACACTTTAAACTTTAGCAGCTTAATAAACATAGGAAAACTCAGGTTCTTGACCATAATGTTGTGTACCACTGCAGTTAAGCCTTTGAAGTTTATTATATAATTCATTCTGAACAGAAGAGTAAGTTATCATATATCCCGAGGGAGGCTGGGGACATGAAGTCTGAGTGGGCCATGTTCAAAGACTCTATTTCAGACGCGGCAGGCAGGAGCTGTGGTCATAAGGTCATCAGTGCCCGTCGAGGCGGCAACCTAAGAACTCGCTGGTGGACACCAGCGTTGAGGGAAGCCGTCAGGCTGAAGAAGGAGGCCTTTTGGGCTTGGTTGGCCCAGGGGTCTCCTGAAGGAGCAGACGGGTAGCGGGAGGCCAGAAGGGCTGCAGCTCCGTCGGTCGTGGAAGCAAAAACTTGGATGTGGGAGGAATTCAGCGAGGCTATGGATGAGGACTTTCGGTTGTGCTCAAGGAAGTTCGGGCAAACCATCCAGTGACTCAGGAAGAGGAAGCAAGGCTTGACTCAGGCTGTGTTCAGCCAGGGAGAGAAACTGCTGACCCGGACTGGGGATGTTGTCGAGCGGTGGACAGAACACTTTGAGGAGCTCCTGAACCCGGCTAACATGTCCTCAGTGGAGGAAGTAGAGTCTGAAGACTCAGGGGAGGCCCCACCCATATCCCTGGCAGAGGTCTCTGAGGTAGTTAAAAAGCTGCTCGGTGGCAAGGCACCAGGTGTGGATGAGATTCGCCCTGAGATGCTGAAGGCTCTGGACATTGTTGGGCTGTCTTGGTTGACATGCCTCTTCAGTGTCGTATGGAGGTCATGGACAGTACCTGTGGAGTGGCAGACTGGGGTGGTGGTTCTCATATTTAAAAAGGGGGACCGAAGGGTGTGCTCCAATTATCGGGGCATCACATTGCTCAGCCTCCCAGGGAAAGTCTACTCTAGGGTGCTGGAAAGGAGGCTCCGACTGAGTGTTGAACCTCGGATCCAGGAGGAATAACGCGGATTCCGTCCTGGCCGTGGAACAACAGACCAACTCTTTACCCTTGTGGAAGTGCTGAGGGGGACATGGGAGTTTGACCAGCCAGTCTACATGTGTTTTGTGGACTTGGAGAAGGCTTACGACCGTGTGCTCCGGGACACTCTGTGGGGGGTACTGTGGGAGTATGGTGTACCGGGGCAGTTGGTTCAAGCCATCCGGTCCTTGTATAACCAAAGTGAGAGCTGTGTTCACATTCTCAGCACAGTCAAACACGTTTTCGATGGGTGTCGGACTCTGTCAAGGTTGTCCCTTGTCTCCGATTCTGTTTGTGATATTCGAGGACAGGATCTCAAGGCGCAGCCAAGGTGAGGAGTGTGTCCGTTTTGGGAACCTCAGAATTGCATTTCTGCTCTTCACAGATGATGTGGTTTTGTCGACTTCATCAGAATGTGACCATCAGCACGCACTGGGGCAGTTTGCAGCTGAGTATGAAATGGCTGGGATGAGAGTCAGCACCTCCAAGTCTGAGGCCATGGTTCTCTACCGAAAAATGGTGGATTTTTCTCTCCGGGTTGGGGATGAGTTGTTGCCTCAAGTGAAGGAGTTCAAGTATCTCGGGGTCTTGTTCACGAGTGAAGGTAGGATGGAGCAGGAGATTGACAGGCGGATTGGTGCATCATCAGCAGTAGTCCGGACGTTGTACCGGACCATTGTGGTGAAGAGGGAGCTGAGCCGGAAGGCAAAGCTCTCAATTTACCAGTCAATTTTCATTCCAACCCTTACCTATGGTCATGAGCTTTGGGTAGTGACCGAAAGGGTGAGATCGCGGATAAAGCGGCTGAAAGGAGTTTCCTTTGTAGGGTGTCTGGGCTGAGCCGTAAAGATAGGGTGAGGAGCTCGCATGTCCGGAGGGAGCTCGGAGTAGAGCCACTGCTCCTTCGTGTTGAAAGAAGCCAGTTGAGGTGGTTCAGGCATCTGATCAAGATGCCTCCTGGGCCACCTTCCTTTGAAGGTTTTCCGGGCACGGCCAACTGGGAGGAGACCCCAGGGTAGACCTAGAACTCGCTGGAGGGACTACATGTCCAATCTGCCTGGGAATGCCTTGGGATCCCCCAGGAGAAGCTGGAGGGTGTTGCTAGGCAGAGGGACGTCTGGAGTGCCCTACTTAGCTTGCTGTCACTGCGGCCCTACCCTGGAGAAGTGGCTGAAGATGAATTAATGAATGAACTTTAAACTTCAACAGCTTAATAAACATAGGAAAACTCATGTTATTGACCATAATGTTGTGTACCACTGCAGTTAAGCCTCTGAAGTTTTTTATATAATTCATATGAGCAAAAGGGTACACATTGAATGCAGTACTTACTTCCAGAGGTCTTGATAGTACAAGATGTGAAGAATTTTGCAAGAATAAAGTAATTTTCTGTAGTTAAAAAAACAGTACTTACAATTTGGAACCTATATTTCAAAGGATTGAAATATTGATTTTAAACGAATGCAAAATATTTTTTGAAAAGGACTTGACTTTCTTATTGTCTGTTTCCTACCTTTACAGTGGCCAAGATGTTGCCAGTATATTACAACTGGTCCAGAATCTCATGTATTTGGAGGAGGGGGAAGGGGAGGACAAGCCAATCCACAGGTAAGACTGAAATATTTTTTGCATGGATAATATCGATAACACACTTTTATTAAGAATTCCTAACAATCATTTACCTTTATAATGAATCACACACTTATGCTTAAGCCATCAACTTCCTGCTCCCTCTTTATTATTTGAAATGGTTAAAAAAAAGACATGTAATGGTAATGAAATGGCTATGCAGGTGTAAATGGACAGTTTTCACAAGTGTGTTTGTTGGTATGTTTTTGTGTCTTCAGTATGATACAGAATCTAGACAAGCAGGGTCATATGGCATTGCTGGGTCATAGCCTAGCAGCATACATCTCAGTCTTGGACAGTGAAAGGCTTCGAAAGCTGACCAGACGAATCCTGTCGGACACCACACTTTGGCTCTGCAGACTATTCAGGTAGCCGTGCGTGCTGTGTTAGTGCATTTTATCGGCAACTCTACAGCAGACCTGTGCAGCAGTGAGTGTGTCACTGTAATGAATTATAGCTGAGTTCAATAAATTATGGCTGAGTTTAGTGATCTCATTAATTAATAAACACATGAATTTGAAAAATCTTCCGAGCCGTCCCGGTCACTGTTCCACCCCCTCTGCTGATCCAGGGAGGGCTGCAGACTACCACATGCCTCCTCTGATACATGTGGAGTCGCCAGCTGCTTCTTTTCACCTGACAGTGAGGAGTTCCAACAGGGGGACGTAGCGCGTGGGAGGATCACACTATTTCCCCCAGTTCCCTCTCCCCCCCGAACAGGTGCCCCGACTGACCAGAGGAGGCACTAGTGCAGCGCCCAGGACACATACCCATATCTGGCTTCCCACCCACAGAAACGGCCAATTGTGTCTTTACCGCCCGACCAAGCCGGCGGTAACACGGGGATTCGAACCAGAGATCCCCGTGTTGGTAGGCAACAGAATAGACCGCTAAGCTACCTGGACGCCTGAATTTGAAAAAATTTCATGTGATTATTTATTGAAATGTGTATTGAAATCTGTAAATGTTAAACGATTCTTGCAATAGTGAAATGAGTCAGTATTTCTGTTTCATCTTTTATTGATTACTAAAATACCGAATTTATAAAAAAATTTTTAAAAAACAGCTTCTCAGGTGAATTTGTGTTTTTGCAGTTGACTTGACATGGCTAGTTTGTGTTACAAAAAGCACATACAAATACAGCTCTGCTCATGTTAAGTGACGGTTTTTTTTTTAACATATGTCTGTATAGTTTCCAAATGAACAATACAAGTATATTTTGTTTATGACATGCACTGCTCAGTTTAACCAAAGACCTTCATTGCTCTACACCATTTAAATGTATTTGATGGCATTTGTCCTTTTTGGTGCTTGTGTGCCTTGGTGTTATTCTCCACCTAATATGCCATTCCTTGCTCACACCTTATGGACATTCACCCCCAAGTTATCTTTCAGGTACGAGAGTGGTTCAGCCTACTTCCATGAAGATGATAGGGAGGGCCTGGTGAAAGTGTGTCGGTTGGTGATCAATGCCCGCTATGAGGAGTATGTCTCAGAGGGGTATGTTGTCCTTAGCTCCGCACAGCCCGTCATTTACCTGAGCGCATCCTGCAGGCCTGGTCTGGGACAACACCTCTGCAGCCAGGTAAGAGTTTTGGAACATGTGGACTTAGCCTTACAAACATACGCAAGCTACGTGGATATTACACAAGGACATTGTACATTGTACAATATAGGTTTATGTATGCGTGCAGGTATTTGTTTTATCATGTACAGTCAAACATTATCATTTTATTTGTATTTTGTATTGTATTCTTTTATATCACTAACATTGTATTAGTTATAGAACAGTCTTTTTGTCTCTCTAGCTTGGTTTGCCTCTTTCCAGTCTGTGTACAGTCCCATGTAACACGGTTTTTGGATCCCAGCACCAAATGGTAGGCTATTCCATAACAGTGGTTTTGTCTTCATATTAGTTCATATTCATATTTCAGTGGATTTATTTTTAAAAATTCTTTTTTTTGACTGGTTTTGCTTCTTTTCTTTTCTTTTTTTGCATCTACAGGATGTTGCCCTATTAGACAAACTTATCAAAGAAGACAAGGAGGCTGGGAAAGTTCCTTTGCTGTTGATAGCAAACGCAGGTCACTAAGAAATATAGGGAAATTCATAGTTTGAAAACTAAAATTTTACTGTATGATCCCATAACAAAATACTAGTAAGGCAGTTATAACACTGTTTTATTCTGTTGGAAGGAGTTAAGACACAAGTGAAAGTGCCTTTTTGTGACTGCATGCATTTGATCCTGCAGGTACTCCAGATGCAGGTCATACAGACAAGCTTGGTCGTCTGAAGGAGCTGTGTGATCAATACACCATGTGGCTCCATGTGGAAGGGTGGGTCATTTGTAGTACAATCCCGCTCCTTGTCTAAATTGGTCATGGTGATATTTAATACAGTTTAGTTTTTGGCATGAACCCATTGTAACTAACATGTCTCTGTTCTTATCAGTAATATAATAAGGCCTTTTATTGAGCTCAAATGTTTTTTTCTTTCAGGGTCAACCTGGCAACCCTGGTACTAGATCAAGTCTCCTCCACTGTAATGGTAGGTGAACATAAGGTTGTCTTGCATGAAAGGTTTCCTTTTTATTTTTTAAAATTATTCATTTTAAATTGGCAACACCAAAAGTGCATGACAGGATACAGGAATGAAAACAGAAAGCATGTGTATTACAACTGATGATTATACAAGACTACAGAAACACTAACAAACACAAAAAAGTGAAGGGAGTGCATGGGCAAAGAGTGGTGGTGGAGGAATAAGGGGGTGGAGTTGCAGTCAGATTGAAACATCAATGATGAGTAGCACAAGCAGCCCACATATCCATGCCCTTCACTCCAACAGTGCAGAGGGGTATGAGAAGCAGCAGGCATTCGTCCGGTGCCACAACCCACAGACTGATCCCTGGACAAAACAGACTCTATACAAATATATGTATTTTTGTCACCAATTTTTCTCCCTCCCCTCTTTCTCACAGACATTAAGGGCATGAGGATGTATTTTTCTTCCCAGTCTTCTGTTTCTGCTCACTGTGCCTGCTCACAGTGGCAAGAGAGTCAAATAATCATGACTGCTGCCTGCCTTAGGATATCCCCAGAATAGCAGGAGGGGTCATGTCTCACTTGGGGAGCAGCCTTTCCTTACGTGACCTTTTTTGTTTATTCTTAGGAGAAGGGTTAGATAAGACACTTTCAAGGTTGGCACTTTTTTTTTAAGGGGGGGTAGTTCTGGCCTGGGGGTGCCTAGAGGAGCTCAGCCAAGCACACATACCTCCACTCTGTCCCGAATAGCCAAAGACATAGCGCTAATCCCGTCATTGCTGCTCTCAAAAGATAGCTCCTCAACCAAAATTAACACCACATTATTATTGCAAAACACAAAGACACGTTTAAGACAAATGTTAAAGCAACTAAAGAAACTGACGGTACAGCTTTAGAAAATCAAAACACAAATCCTTGGTGGCACGGTGGCCCAGTGGTTAGCGCTGTCGCCTCACAGCAAGAAGGTCCTGGGTTAAAAACCTTGGGTTGTCTGACCTTGGGGGTCATGCCAGGTTGTCCTCTGTGTGGAGTTTGCATGTTCTCCCCATGTCTGTGGTGGGTTTTCTCCGGGTGCTCCAGTTTCCGTCACCATCAAAAATACATGCATGTTAGGGTTAATACTCCAGTCTGTGCCCCTGACTGAGGCATGGCAAGACAAACTGGAGTTGGTCCCCGGGTGCTGCATTGAGGCTCCCTTCTGCTCCTAGCTACACAGCTAGGATGAGTTAAATGCAGAGAAGGATTTCCCAAAGGGGAAAAAAATATAAATATTTTGATATAAAGTACATCAAAATTTAAAAAATTAACAAATTGAAGAAAACGATTGAAAATAATGATAGATTTAAAAAAATGCACGTGAAAAAAGGAAAAGGAAAAAAAATGAATGGGGGATTGTTGCTGTGGGGGCTTGGGTTTGTTTCTATAAGTTTGTATGTTCTTATGTAGTTCAAAAGTTTTTGTATTTATGTGGGTGCAAGCATGTGTTATGGCATTTGCTCACCAGCAGTGGAATAAGTTGTATAAATGTTGAATCTATTTTATCCACGTGGTCCAGTTAGTTTTCTCAGGCTGGGTTTTTTTTTTTGTTTTTTTTTTTCCCCCATTGGAATCTGTTGTATTAAGGGGCGGCACGGTGGCGCAGTGGTTAGCGCAGTCGCCCCACTGTAAGAAGGTCCTGGGTTCGAGCCCCGGGGTAGTCCAACCTTGGGGGTCGTCCTGTGCGGAGTTTGCATGTTCTCCTCGTGTCTGCGTGGGTTTCCTCCGGGGGCTCCGGTTTCTTCCCACAGTCCAAATGAATTGGCTGTGCTAAATTGTCCCTAGGTATGTGTGTGTGTGTATGTGTGTGTGTGTGTTGGTCCTGCGTGATGGCCTGGCGGCCTGTCCAGGGTGTCTCCCTGCCTGCTGTCCAATGACTGCTGGGATAGGCTCCAGCATCCCCGCGACCCTGAGAGCAGGATAAGCGGTTTGGAAAATGGATGGATCTGTTGTATTAAAAGGTCTAGCCATTGTGAGATGCTGAGTTGTTTTCTATTTTTCCAATTTAGCAGTATTGTTTTCTTGCCAATAGTAAGGGCTAGGGCAACCAGCAAAGGTTAAGTAATTTATGTTGAACATGTGTGTGGCAGCACGGTGGCGCAGTGGTTAGCACGGTCGCCTCACCGCAAGAAGGTCCTGGGTTCGGCCCTGGGGTAGTCCAACATTGGGGGTCATCCTCTGTGTGGAGTTTGCATGTTCTCCCTGTGTCTGTGTGGGTTTCCTCTAGGTGCTCCGGTTTCTTCCCACAGTCCAAAGACATGTAGGTTAGGTGAATCAGCCATACTAAATTGTCGCTGGGTGTGGATGTGTTGGCCCTCTGATGGACTGGCGGCCTCTCCAGGGTGTGTCCCTGCCTGCTCCTCAATGACTGCTGGGATAGGCTCCAGCTTCCCATGATCCTGTGTAGGATAAGCGGTTTGGCTAATGGAATGTATGTAAGCATGTATCCAGGTCACTACTACACGTGCAGCTAGGAAATGGTGATAGTTTGGTAGTTACTTCTTCCCAAAATGTTGAACTGATGGGCAAAGCCAAAGTGCATGGAAGAAGTGATCAGTCATATTGAGTGGACAATGAGTGCGTGTCCAATCCACTGAATCCCATTATGTGCATCTTGTGTTGTGTGATACACTGGACAATCTTGTATTGGGTTAGTCTAATGTTAGTATTTTTTGACATGCTGAAGATGTTGCAGATTTTACTTCTGAAGTCGTTATCATTGTGGACTTGGAGGTATTTTTCCCATTTATTTTCTGGAATATAAACTGCCTTAGTGGAGTCAATGGAACATATGAGTTAATAATCGAAAATTGTTTTTTCGATTTTACAGTTTTATTAATATTATCCAGTAGTGGTAGCTGTTTTTCAGTAGCATTTTTTTCAGTTAGTTATTCAAAAATAGCCGAGTATTATTTTCAAAGATTTAATGTAGATGAGTATTCCCTTTTCTTTCCATGTAGTGCCTCCTCAAGGTGCCAGATGAGTGTTTGTGCATTTTATGACACTATGAAATATTTTACTTTGTTGACTTTCCACCAAAATGTTCTATGTTAAGCCATGGAATCTTATGTTGGGTTGTATTAATCTACTACTACTACTACTACTACTACTTTCGGCTGCTCCCGTTAGGGGTCGCCACAGTGGATCATCCGTTTCCGTTTCTTCCTGTCTTCTGCGTCTTCCTCTGTCACACCAGCCACCTGCATGTCTTCCCTCACGACATCCATAAACCTCCTCTTTGGCCTTCCTCTTCTCCTCTTCCCTGGCAGCTCCATATTCAGCATCCTTCTCCCAATATACTCACCATCTCTCCTCCACACATGTCCAAGCCATCTCAATCTTGCCTCTCTTGCTTTGTCTCCAAACCGTCCAACCTGAGCGGTCCCTCTAATATAATCGTTCCTAATCCTGTCCTCCTTTGTTACTCCCAGTGAAAATCTTAGCATCTTCAACTCTGCCAGCTCCGCCTCCTGTCTTTTCGTCAGTGCCACTGTCTCCAAACCATATAACATAGCTGGTCTCACAACCATCTTGTAAACTTTCCCTTTAACTCTTGCTGGTACCCTTCTGTCGCAAATCACTCCTGACACACTTCTCCACCCACTCCACCCTGCCTGCACTCTCTTTTTCACCTCTCTACTGCACTCCCCGTTACTTTGGACAGTTGACCCCAAGTATTTAAACTCAAATGCCTTTGTCACCTCCACTCCTTGCATCCTGACCATTCCACTGTCCTCTCTCTCATTCACGCATAGGTATTCCGTCTTGCTTCTACCTGTCCATCACCATTGCAAACAAGAAAGGGCTCCGAGCCGATCCTTGATGTAATCTGACCTCCACCTTGAACCCATCTGTCATTCCAACCGCACACCTCACCATTGTCACACTTCCCTCATACGTATCCTGCACCACTCCTACATATTTCTCTGCAACTCCTGACTTCCTCATACAATACCACACCTCCTCTCTCGGCACTCTTTCATAAGCTTTCTCTAAATCTACAAAGACACAATGCAACTCTTTCTGGCCTTCTCTATACTTCTCAATCAACATTCTCAAAGCAAACATCGCATCTGTGGTGCTCTTTCGTGGCATGAAACCATACTGCTGCTCGCTAATCATCACCTCTCCTCTTAACCTAGCTTCTATCACTCTTTCCCAAATCTTCATGCTGTGGCTGATCAACTTTATACCTCTGTAGTTGTTACAGTTCTGCACATCGCCCTTGTTCTTGAAAATCGGTACCAGTATGCTTCTTCTCCACTCCTCAGGCATCCTCTCACTTTCCAGGATTGTGTTAAACAATCTAGTTAAAAACTCCACTGCCATCTCTCCTAAACATCTCCATGCCTCCACAGGTATGTCATCAGGACCAACTGCCTTTCCACTCTTCATCCTCTTCATAGCTGCCCTCACTTCCTCCTTGTTAATCCACTGAACTTCCTGATTCACTATCCCTACATCATCCAACCTTCTCTCTCTCTCATTTTCTTCATTCATCAGCCCCTCAAAGTATTACTTCCACCTTCTTAGCACACTCTCCTCGCTTGTCAGCACATTTCCATCTCTATCCTTGATCGCCCTAACTTGCTGCACATCCTTTGCAGCTTGGTCCCTCTGTCTAGCCAATCGGTACAAGTCCTTTTCTGCTTCCTTAGTGTCTAACCTGTCATACAACTCACCATACGCCTTTTCCTTTGCCTTTGCCACCTCTCTCTTTGCTTTACGCTGCATCTCCTTGTACTCCTGTCTACTTTCTTCATCTCTCTTACTATCCCACTTCTTCTTTGCCAACCTTTTCCTCGGTATAATTTGCTGTACTTCCTCATTCCACCACCAAGTCTCCTTGTCTTCCTTCCTCTGTCCTGATGACACACCAAGTACCTTCCTAGCTGTCTCCCTCACTATTTCTGCAGTGGTTGTCCAGCCATCTGGCAACTCTTCACTACCACCCAGTGCCTGTCTTAACTCCTGCCTGAACTCCACACAACATTCTTCCTTCTTCAACTTCCACCATTTGATCTTCGGCTGTGTCTTCACTCGCTTTCTCTTCTTGGTCTCCAAAGTCATCCTACAGACCACCATCTGATGCTGCCTAGCTACGTTCTCCCCTGTCACCACCTTGCAGTCTCCAATCCCTTTTAGATGGCGCCTTCTACATAAGATATAGTCCACCTGTGTGCACTTTCCTCCACTCTTGTACGTCACCCTGTGTTCCTCCCTCTTCTTGAAATATGTATTCACCACAGCCATTTCCATCCTTTTCGCAAAATCGACCACCATCTGTCCTTCCACATTTCTCTTCTTGACTCCATACCTTCCCATCACCTCCTCACCTTCCCATCACCTCCTCATCACCTCTGTTCCCTTCACCAACATGTCCATTGAAGTCCGCTCCAATCACCACTCTTCTCCTTGGGTACCCTCTCCACTATGTCGTCCAACTCACTCCAGAATTCTTCTTTTTCATCCATCTCACACCCAACTTGCGGGGCATATGCGCTGATAACATTCAGCAATAAACCTTCAATTTCCAGCTTCATACTCATCACTCTGTCTGACACTCTCTTCACCTCCAGCACGCTCTTGACATATTCTTCCTTCAGAATTACCCCTACCCCATTTCTCCTCCCATTCACACCATGGTAGAAGAGTTTGAACCCACCTCCGATACTCCTGGCCTTACTCCCCTTTCACCTGGTCTCTTGCACACACAGTATGCCTACCTTTCTTCTTTCCATCATGTCAGCCAGCTCTCTCCCTTTACCAGTCATAGTGCCAACATTCAAAGTTCCAACTCTCACCTCCACATGCCTACCCTTCCTCCTCTCTAGCTGCCTCTGGACATGCTTTCCCCCTCTCCTTCTCCTTCGCCCAACAGTAGCATAGTTTCCACCGACACCCTGCTGGTTAACAGTACCGGCGGCGGTCGTTGGTAACCCGGGCCTCGACCGATCCAGTATGTAAGTCTTATTTATGATCCGCATATTTGATTTGGCAAAGATTTTACACCGGATGCCCTTCCTGACGCAACCCTCCCCATTTGTCCGGGCTTGGGACCGGCACTAAAGATGCACTGGCTTGTGCATCCTCAGTGGCTGGGTTGATGGGTTGTATTAATCCATTTGGTAAAATATTGCAAATGGTTGGCTAAGTAGTGATGTTGAAAGTTGGATGCTTCTAAACCTTCTTGATCTTTTGCTCTTTGTAGTGTGGATTGTTTTATTCAGGTGCGTTTTATGAAATCTAGAGGTTGGGCTGTAATACATTAACTGCATGTCGTCTCTATAAACCATAAAGTAAATGCAAATATGGCTTAAAGCATTTTCAGCTCCATATAAGTAATTTATCTCAGTGTTTTTGTGGACTCCATAGTCCACATAGTTAATATGAGGACTATATGTTATGTGGAATATGTGGACTCATAAATTGATAGTGAATCAGGAAGTGCGGTGGATTAGCAAGGAGGAAGTGAGGGCAGCTATGAAGAGGATGAAGAGTGGAAAGGCAGTTGGTCCTGATGACATACCTGTGGAGGCATGGAGATGTTTAGGAGAGATGGCAGTGGAGTTTTTAACTAGATTGTTTAACACAATCTTGGAAAGTGAGAGGATGCCTGAGGAGTGAAGAAGAAGCCTACTGGTACCAATTTTCGAGAACAAGGGCGATGTGTAGAATTGTTGCAACTACAGAGGTATAAAGTTGATCAGCCCCAGCATGAAGATATGGGAAACAGTAATAGAAGCTAGGTTAAGAGGAGAGGTGAGGATAAGCAAGCAGCAGTATGGTTTCATGCCACGAAAGAGCACTGCAGATGCGATGTTTGCTTTGAGAATGTTGATGGAGAAGTATAGAGAAGGCCAGAAGGAGTTACATTGTGTCTTTGTGGATTTAGAGAAAACACATGACAGGATGCTGAGAGAGGAGGTGTGGTATCATATTAGTAAGTTGGGAGTTGCAGAGAAGTATGTAGGAGTGGTGCAGGATATGTATGAGGGAATTGTGACAATGGTGAGGTGTGTGGTTGGAATGACAGATGGGTTCAAGTTGGAGGTGGAATTACATCAAGGATCGGCTCTGAGCCCTTTCTTGTTTGCAATGGTGATGGACAGGTTGACGGACGAGATCAGGCAGGAGTCTCCATGGACTATGATGTTTGCGGATGACATTGTGATCTGTAGCGAGAGTAGGGTGCAGTTTGAGGAGAGCCCGGAGAGGTGGAGGTATGCACTGGAGAGAAGAGGAATGAAAGTCAGTAGGAACAAGATGTAATACATATGCTTGAATGAGAGGGAGGACAGTGGAATGGTGAGGATGCAAGGAGTGGAGGTGACAAAGGCAAATGAGTTTAAATACTTGGGGTCAACGTTCCAAAGTAATGGGGAGTGCAGAAGAGAGGTGAAAAAGAGAGTGCAGGCAGTGTGGAGTGGGTGGAGAAGAGTGTCAGGAGTGATTTGCGACAGAAGGGTACCAACAAGCGTAAAGAGAAGGTTTATAAGAGGGTTGTGAGACCAGCTATGTTATATGGTTTGGAGACAATGGCACTGATGAAAAGACAGGAGACGGAGCTGGAGGTGGCAGAATTGAAGATGCTAAGATTTTCATTGGGAGTGATGAAGAAGGGGACAGGATTAGAAATGAGTATATTAAAGGGACAGCTTAGGTTGGATGGTTTGGAGACAAAGCAAGAGAGGCAAGATTGAGATGGCTTTGACATGTGTGGAGGAGAGATGCTGGGTATATTGGGAGAAGGATGCTGAATATGGAGCTGCCAGGGAAGAGGAAAAGAGGAAGGCTAAAGAGGAGGTTTATGGATGTGGTGAGAGAGGACATGCAGGTGGCTGGTGTGACAGGAAGATGCAGAGGACAGGAAGAAATGGAAATGGATGGTCTGCTGTGGCGACCCCTAACGGGAGCAGCTGAAAGTAGTAGTAGTTTTTGTGGACTCCAATTGTTAATTGTGTGTACGTGCACCCTTTATTTGTTTACTCAGGCAGCCACCACAAGTGACAGTATGACACTGACACCGGGTCTGTGGCTTGGACTGCCTGCTGTGCCTGCTGTCACACTCTACAGACATGAAGACCCAGCACTGGTAGGATCACACACGTCATCTTCCTTCCTCCTTTACCCTGTTCACCTTGTCACTCTTGTCTGTCTTAATTAGTGAATCACATTTAAATAAATTCTTTCTTCAGTCACATCTGCTTTCTTTCTGTTCTATTAAAGGGAAACAATCATGATTTTCATCATTATCGCTCGTTTGCCAATTGTGTTGCTAGCTGACACTTTACTGCACAATTTCAGCTTTTCAGCAACGTATGCAGAATACAACTATTAATTGAGTGTTAGCCCAACAGCAAATATAGGGATAATGTTGAAAATCACGAGTTTGACTTGAAGGTTAGATGTATTACATTTGTTCTTCACGGTCATTCTGTTTTTTCTTAACTGATCATATCTTTTTCCCTTCAATTATTTCATGCAATTGCTTTTACTCCTTTTTTCTCCCAGTCTCTTGCAGCAGGTCTGACCTCCAGTCAGCCACTGGAGAAGCTTCGTGCCCTCCCACTCTGGTTCTCTCTCCAGTATCTTGGACATAATGGCATTGTCCACAAGATTGAACATGCCACCACTCTAGTGAGTTGTTTCAAATATTGATATACTTCAATACCAATGTTTGCTGAGAAATTATCCAACATGGATATAGTATGAAAGGGCATCAAATTCCTTGAAAAAATAAATTTACACACTGTAAATTGTGTATATTCTTAGTTTTAGGCTTTGATTTAAAATATAATTAGAAGTTGGAGTTAATGTCTTGTAAGATACCTGGATTGATCTTTTCAATATGCCAAAATGTTTTCGTAGAGTCAACAGCTGTTGCAGAAGCTAGAAAGTCTGGCCTCAATCAAAACACTGGTAGGTGATCTCCTAACAATTTACCTCAGATATGAGTTTTCAACATTACATGTTGGACAGGCTGGTTGGGCAAGCTTTAGAACTCAACTCTCGACTTGACTTGAAGTGGACTTGAGTCACACATTTGATGACATTGAGCTTGCTTGATTTGAATTTTAAAGGCTTTGCTTTGTGTTGATTATACATGACTAGAGACATCTCTTGGCTTTGACATATCTTGGCTAAAACTTGAATAAGTGTTTTGAGAATTATATGCAGGCTTTTCCTGTATTTTTGTGTTAAATTTTGGCAGGAACAAAATAAAACCCCAAAACCAATACAAAACACCCACTGGTCACAACTAAAATCGAATAAAATAAAGGAGTCTGCCGAAGGCTATTTTGGTAACCTCTGTAACTTATTTTTTTAATTAACCTAATGATTGTGCAAACTATGGCATGCTATACAGACATATTTTCCTAATTCAATGAGTCAGATTCTTAACAGATTAATTGATTGCCTTCTGCTCTGCTGCAGTTTCTTACATAAGATAAATGGCTGTATGTGCACTATGGCAAGAAATACATACTCACTGTTAGCCTTGAATTAGTCAGATGCTTTCATCAAATAATTATGAACGCTAGTTTTACTATCAAACTGCCATAATGTGTTTGCTAGCTTGCTCAGTCACTCTGACTTTGTAGTGAACTTTGTGTGCTTGTCTCACTCTCCCCACATACCTTTTTCTGGCTAGCACTTTTTATTGGATACCAGATCAATGACTATTAATTTTTTCAACTGAACTTTTGTTCTCTGCTCTGAAATGCCCCAGAGAGATTTTTAAACTGATTGTAAGATGCATCATGGCAATTTAGGTGATTTCTCTGTTATTGGACAAAACTGATCATGGCAGAACCTAAAGCCAATATGCTCATTAGACTGGTAATCTCGAAATTTTCTCTATAAATGAATATCTGTTTCGCTACTATCTACCACTGACTGTGGTACAACAGTAATGATTCAGCTCACTCTCAATTCATGATAGTCTTTGCTTCTAAAAGCCTTTGCATTTTAAAAAATGGTGTCAGTCAGACCCTTTCTATGAAAAAAATCTATGAACCGTGATGGGAACTGACATGTTTTACCTCAGCAGTGTTTGGTCCACCAGAGAGGATAGGTGGAACTTTCTCTCAAAAATCATATAATAACACAAGATAGTAATGGAAATTTATTTAGCTAGCTAGCAGTGATTGGTCCACCAGAGAGGATAAAGCAGAAATTCTTCTCTATTGGACCAACCAGAGAGAAGCATCAAATATAGTCAACTAGTGAAAGATACTAATCTAATGGACAGTGGACATCTTTAAGTTTGCCTCATTCAGTACAATAAACCTAACATTATATTTCCGAAGCACTTATGAGGAGTCTCAGCAGCCTTCAATACCATACAGCCTCACCTGCTAGTGCAGAAGCTTTTGGAACGTTATGGGTTGAACACCAACATTGTTGGGTGGATTTTGGACTTCCTCACCAACAGATCTCAGAGAGTGAATGGGCACTTTTTTGGCTTGACTTCCACCTCAACCGGCTCCCTTCAGGGCTGTGTCCTCTATCCTCCCCTATACATACTGTACACTAATGACTGCTGCAGTGAGTTAAAAAATCATCACATTGTGAAATTTGCAGATGACACGGTGATAGTGAGCCTGCCGAGGGAGAATGAAATGTCCCATGATCCTGTCATAGACTATTTCTCCAAATGGTGTCAGGAAGCTTTTTTGGAATTAAATGTGACTAAAACCAAAGACGTGTATTGCTTTTCGACATAATCCCTCCAACCCAGTCAACACTAAGATTAATGTTATGAGGTGGAAATTGTTGAGTCATACAAGTACTTGGGCACTATAATTGATAATAAGCTGATTATGATACCAATTTGAAATGCAAAACAAGCCAGCAGTGCCTTTTTTGTATGAGGAAGCTGGCTAAGATCGGTGCTGACAGGTCCCTGTTGACTTTGTTCTACAGATCTCTTATTGAATGAGTTATTACTTTTTCTTTTTTTGGTTGGTATGCATCCCTCATTCTTAAACAGAAAAATGCACTAACAAAGATGATCAAGGTGTGCAGTAGTATTACAGGTACCCAGCAGAAAAGTCTGTCTGATTTATAAAACAAGCAGATGTTAAGGAAAGCAGAATCCATCCTGTCTGACAGCACCACCCCCTGCACCTAGAGTTTCACACCTTGCCTTCTGGTTCCCGCTTCAAATACCCAGTAATCAAAACCAATAGATACAAACACTCCTTCATTCCCTCAGCCATTTCACTGCTAAACTCCAATAGTAAGAGGTAATATGCCCATTTCACGCCGTGGCCATCTTGGATTTTTAAAAAATGCCCCCGTCTTACTCAATCGGAAATCAATGCAGCCGGGGCCAGCAGCAAACATGGTTTGGACTACCAACCTGGAGCACCTACTGTCATTTACCACAATATGAAAACTAAGCTGGATCTTTTCTTTTTTGAGTACTTTCTGCCTCTCCTGTGCCAGTGAGGAGAGACACACACACAGGGCTGTATTCAAAGAAGCTGTTTAATCACAATAAAATAAAAAATAAGATACATTTCATTTTTATACTGTACATTCAATATTTATACATTAGATTGTCCCATCCACAATATTTTAATTATTTGTCCTTTAACTTTAACAAAACTGTTGGTTCATTTTAAACTAAAATATGTTCAGTCAACTGTCATTCTGTTGTAGCAATAAACTGGAACTCGCTACCAACTCAAATCATCAATTGTTTACTAAACTAAGATAGTGATTGCTCATCTCAAGGTGTAGGCTACAAAATGGGACTGTACTGAAATGGAAGTTAAATATGTTTCAATCTATCTAAGGTTTGTGTGCACTATTTTCTTGTCAGCTGAATTTAACAAAGGTTTAAAACAGTGGTCCCTGAAAATTTGTTAGGAGAGCACACACAGTCCACAGTTGGTTGACTGTTCCACTTAGTGAAAGGGGTATGACTCCATCAAAAATGTGGTACTCCTTTATGCGTCTTATTGACCGTTTGACGTGTATTCTCAAGCCAGCAATACTCTGTGTGTCTGTGAGCTCATCACAGCTAAACTGTCCACTTGGGCCTAAAAATGCAGGGATGACAAGTTTTACATCTATTTCATCGAGCAGGTCTTTGATAAGGAAGCCCTTATCGGCCATGACCTCATCACCTGACTCTTAAGAGGTCCAGAACACCTGACCTCTTAGTTATCTCCTTATCAGAAATACGTCCTGCGTATAGATTACTTACCAGGCTAACTGACCCTGAGGGAGTCATCCCAATTAGGGATTTTAGTGCAGTGTTACTTTTATAATGGGAGTATGTCATGGTGTTCAAAACCTTCGAACTAGCTGTCTCGATGCGGATCTCTGTGCAGTCTAGTATCACTCTTGTGTTTGGGTAGAATTCCCTGAATACTGGTGGCATTAGCTCGTCTACTGCTGCTCTACTAGGCCATATTGGGAGGGTTCCTAACATAAAGAGCAAATAGTTGGCCCATGTCGTACAGTTCCTGCTGACTGTGGCCGGCAACACATTGAATCGTACAGATAAATCCAAAGCAAAAAAGCCCTGCCTCACACGGCACAAGAACAGGAAAAACTGATCAATCAGCGATAAATGCTCTGCATGGAAGCCAGACACAGAAATGTGTTCTAGGTTATGGCTGTTCCTTTGCATTTGAGTCCATCGCCCCATGGACTCTGCAGTAGGCTGTAAAGCTAGGAAGAGTGCTTTGAGGGTGTGATAATCCTTAAAACCAGTGTAAAACCTGATCAGATTGGGTGCACACTTGAAGCGTTCTAGACCAAAACACTCACTTTTCAGCCTTTTATTTTCGTCCTCCAGGAAAGCGATGCGTTTCTTTACTGCGTCAAGCTGGTCTTCCACAGAAAGGGGCTTCACTTCGTAGTCATGATCAGATAGAGTCGCCCAAACCTCACTGGACACATGAGGATATGTCATACATGTGGGAAGCAATATAAATCCACACATTTTCCTGTTAATCAAGATGATGTGTCAGAACAGAGCTATCCACTATTGAAAGATTAGTGAATATATATATATATATATATATATATATATATATATATATACATATATATATACAGATTTATCTCTTTCCCTTCTTTGATAGGAGTTGCAGGATGGTACACAGCAGTATGACATGTTGCTTCCAGCAGTGCTTTCAATTAAGTAAGAAGGGGGCGTGGCTAAGTTCCCACCGCTTGGTTTTTTAAAAATCCAAGATGGCCGTGGTGTGAAATGGGCGTATACCAGCTCCACCTTGATAAACACTGTTTACGGTTGCATTGCTTTTTGTTGGCTTTGTTCTCCTCACTAGATTTGTATTTATTTGCCTTATGTGTTCTGTGGAGTGTTTGTGTGATTAAATGTTGCTGCTGCTACACAACAGTTGCCCCTCTGGGGACAAATAAAACCTACTTGATTTGACTTGATGTTCAGCAGTCATTTATCTATGCCAATCAAATCCCTCAAATCAACCAAGCGTGTGTGGTGAAGAGGCCAGGTTTTGGGTTTGGAATTTGATTGCTTCACTTGATTGCATTAAGATATAAGAATTTAGGGCCACCACTCCTGCTCCGTATGTCATTCAGTCAGACCTACCATCAATAACTTCTGAGTGCAAAAGATCTCTTATCTGTATTTGTATGTGTCCAACAGGTGGCAGATGACCTCAGCTCTCCGGTGGTGGTGTTCAGATTTGCTGAGGAAGTTAATACTAGTGAGAGTTGCCGTTCTTGCACCAATACACTATTGATCTGTCTAGCTAGCAGTGATTTAAATTTTTTTTGGATTCTATACTTGATTTGGCTTCCTGAGATGGGTGTTTGAAAAATGCAACTTGAGCACAAATGTCATAATAAAACACATGTTCAGCTTGTTTAGTTTATTCTTTTGGAAACTGAAGTCTGCGAGATTATGCTAGAAGCACGTCTTATGGAAGGGAACAGAGAAAGTTACGATTAATTTAGTGGTCATGCTAAGTTAAAATGTAGTCATTGTTTATTAAACAAATGCATTTCCATTGGTATTTATCAAGTGATTTGTTTGTTTTTGACAAAACAAAAAAAAACAACTTTTCCGCCGTTGCAAACAGAATGATTTGCAGTATTGTTGTTCTCATTCAGCCATTCCAATTGCATCCTTTGTAACTGGAGTAAAAACGATTAGATGGAAACCTGAAGTAGCAAGAAACGTTGCTGTCACATGGTGAAAACTGTCATGGTTTCCTTTGCGAGATATACATATTTTTTCATATCACAAACACCTGACTCATTACCACTAATTATGATTAACTAGAGATTTGATGCTTTGAAGTTGAGCTTAGATTAGCCAGCTGTTCTATGTATTTACAAAAACATGCTTAAAGATGCTGAAACTTTGCTCGTCTTATTTGCATTTCCCTCCCTGCTACTCATCAGTATCCACTGGGGAAAGAGAACTACTGGACACCTTCAACAGATGGGTGAGTTTATTCTACTTATCTAATATCTCACCGTATTTGTGACCCTGCTAGTTAAGAGCCACCAGTGTTATAGTCTCATACTGTTATTAGGTGGATTGTTGAAAGGTCTTATGCAGTATTTTATCTGTACATTCAGATATTTCAATCTCTCCATGTAACCATTGATCAAGAGTGGACCAACAAAAAATATTTGTAGTTGCCCTCTGGGCAACTAACGACCCAAATCTGTTTGCCCAGGTGCACATTTTGGTTGCCCCGAACCTATTTTTTTGGTCTTGCAGAACAGCAGAATGTATCAAGACATAAGAACCCCAACAACCCAACTCTGAGGTTCACAGTTTTAGCCTTGGTTATGCCTCAAGCTCGGCTGCCTGTGGCAGGAAGCATAATTCATAGTGCTCCTAGATGGGGAGTCAGCGGAGTTAATTTGTTCAATTATCGCAATTAGTGATTCCTACATGGGATGAGACACCTGTATTGCTGTAGGTAGATGTAAGGGAAATAGGGCGTGCTTTTGCATGCATTACGTTCCTCCGGAAAAACCTTCAGCTGGCAGAGGGAAAAAAAGCAGTTGGCTGGCTGCATGTGTATCACATGGAAGTCTGCACCCCCCTCAACCACTGAAGGAGTCATAGAAGAAGAGGGAATTTGATGTGGCAAATTGGAATGAAAGGGGGAGAACCCCCCCCCCCAACACACACACTAAAAAAGACAAGGTGCTAACAGTAGTCATATTCATGATTTGGTCAACTAATAATGAATATATTCTGGTTGTTACAAGTTGTACAGTGTTTTCATGAACCAGTTCTTGAATAGATTACTGAAACATCCTCAGTAATTCCTCAGTATTAATGGAAGTACAAGCATGCCAATTAAGTATCTCTGTTTGACAAGGACTTGTCAACATTTATCAGGTTTTTGACAGATGAAGGCCACCAAAAGCACCAGTCCTAATTGTTTCTGTGTACAAAGTAAACCTGGATAAATATTCAATGGGGTAAAACTGACTGATATTCCTGTGTATAGCTGGGTAAACAACTAGCCCAGCTGGTGCCTGCCAGTGGAGTAGACGTGGTGGAAATGGAGAACGAGGGAACTTGTGTGCGCTTTAACCCTCTAATGGCTGCAGGAGGTACAACACACTCGCACAGCGTCCCTCCTTACACTGAATACCAAAGCAACAACAATGATTTAAGATTTGTCATCGGGAGGGCATTCTTATTTCTTACTGTAAACCCCCAATGCCCCCTCACCCACCCATGACTCGGCCTAATTGTTCCCTCAGTCCAGGAGACCCAGTATGGGGATGTGGAGGCACTGATGGAGAGGCTATCTGAACTGGTTCCTGTCTTGAGCTCCACATTGCGCCTCAGACAGGACTTCAAGGTGGAGGCCAATCGACACTTCCCGTTCCTCAGCTACATAGAAGACCTCAGCTGGCCCGGCCTGGGTGCTTTTCGGTAAGGCTGGGTAGTTTTAAATAAGAGTAACTGAAAGGGAGGGCGTCCGGCTGGCGTAGCGTCTATTCCGTTAAATACCAACACAGGGATTGCCGGTTAAAATCTCTTGTGTTACCTCCGGCTTGGTTGGGCGTCCCTACAGACACAATTGGCTGTGTCTGCGGGTGGGAAGCCGTATGTGGGTATGTGTCCTGGTCACTGCACTAGCGCCTCCTCTGGTTGGTCGAGGAGCCTGTTCGGGAGAGAGGGGGAACTGGGGGGAATAGCGTGATCCACGCGCTATGTCCCCCTGGTGAAACTCCTGACTGTCAGGTGAAAAGAAGCGGCTGGCGACTCCACATGTATCGGAGGAGGCATGTGGTAGTCTGCAGCCCTCCCCGGATTGGCAGAGGGGGGGAGCAGAGATTGGGACAGCTCGGAAGAGTGGGGTAATTGGCCGGATACAATTGGGGAGAAAAAGGGGGGGGATCCCAAAAAAAGGAACTGAAAGGGGCTTCCGGGTAGGGTAGCGGTCTGTTCTGTTGCCTATCAAGACGGTTCGAATCCCCGTGTTACCTCCGGCTTGGTCGGGTGTCCCTACAGACACAATTGGCCATGTCTGCGGGTGGGAAGCCGGATGTGGGTATGTGTCCTGGTTGCTGCACTAGTGCCTCCTCTGGTCGGTCAGGGCGCCTGTTCAGGGGGGAGGGGGAACTGAGGGGAATAGTGTCCCCCCTGGTAAAACTCCTCACTGTCAGGTGAAAAGAAGCAGCTGGCGACTCCACATGTATCAGAGGAGGCATGTGGTAGTCTGCAGCCCTCCCTGGATTGGCAGAGGGGGTGGAGCAGCGACCGGGACGGCTTGGAAGAGTGGGGTAATTGGCCGCATAAAATTGGGGAGAAGGGGGGGGTATGAATACTGACAATTAAAGTTTTTTTTTTTTTACGTAAAAGAACTTAAAGATATTACATTTCACACAGAGCTGTGTACGTTTGAGTAACATCAAGTTTGCTTCCAGATTTTGCAATTGTACAAAAATCTCAGGCAATTGTAAATGGTTGGCATCTTTCAACCTCTGACAAAATCTTAGATCTTACTTGACTCCAGGCATGGGCTCTGGTTTTCTCATCCCGGGCAAGATTCTTGGGGAGGTCTTGAGAACTGCTGTTGTCTGGCCCCTCACCCAAGACCAATTAAATGGGTGGGAGCCAGCAAAGAGAACAAGGCTCTCAACAACGCAGCTGTTGTGCACTCACCTCCCTGCGATGATAAGGAAGCAATTCAAGGGTGTGTGTGTGTGTGTGTGTGTGTGGGTGGGTGGGTGGGTGGGTGTGTGTGTGTGTGTGTGTGTGTGTGTGGCAGAACAAGTTTGTGTGTGAAGAAAACTCAAGATATACATGCACAATTTCGACAACACTTGATAGATTATTTCAGTTTGTGCCTCAGGCTATTTGTGGACAACAGGCTATTGAACAAACCCGAGAAGACAATGTGTGGTCGCTGTCTCTTAATTATACACAGCTGCCCAGGAAACAACACGGTCTGGTTAACAGCAAATAACTTGACACTAAAATTGTTGCATAACATGTAGTATATTAACAGTAGCATTGATTACCAACCTTAGCGGTCACAATGTTAGGAGGACAGAGCCAAATACAACCGTTACATTATTATTGTGATGAAGTTTATTATACAGATTTATTACACAGACACAGATAAGAGAATTATTAGTTGAAATGCTACCGTGGGAGTTTTGACCTTTCTAGAAATGAGCGAGGAGATGGAAGCTAGTGAGACGAGGTGATTGTGAGGCATGTTCCTGAACTTAACCATGTAAAAATGGTTAAATTAATTGTTGTAATGGTAAATGCATTGAGCTCTGAAACGACTTTTAATCAGGTTCAGACTGTTCGTCAATTTTTGTGTTGAATTAAAATAATTCCTCATGCATGTATTAAAGCAGTTCTTTTGAAGTTTTTATTTGCTGCAGACATGGCGTGTTTACCTGTTACTAAACCGATGGCACTGTGTGCTGCAGCGGTGCTTGCTGAAGGTGCTGTACGTTCATTCAGCAGGGCTGGTTTATCAGGTTTCCTCATGAATAACCCCTTTGTTTGCTCCAGTTTTCCTTGCGAATAACTACATCAGTCTTTCTTTTCTCTAGTTTTACAAGACTTTTTGTAAATGTACATATTGTCTGTTATGAGTATGAAGTGAATGAAATCAGTTGCACAAGAGAAATCTGAAAAAAGTTGTTTGCTCACAACTTGTTAGCGGTGTCATTAACGGTTCGCACCTGATTGCTGGCATTGGTAACTCATGCTAACTGAAAATTTTGATGAATTGGTTTAGTTAATTTTTTAATCTGTGTATACATTATTCAAAGCTAAAGTTTTTCATATTGTTCAGTCTCAGTTCAATGTTGTTGCCTCTATATGATCGACATAAGCAAAATGAGACCATTGGCAACAAGATTAGATGTCATTCTATAAATGCTTCTCTCCGGGTCACATTGTCCACAAGATCTGATGAAATGATTTATGACACACAGACGAGACTCGCACAGTGGTTAGCGCGGTCGCCTCACAGCAAGAAAGTCTGGGGTTCGAACCGCGGGGTTGTCCAACCTTGGGGGTCATCCTCTGTGTGGAGTTTGCATGTTCTCCCCATGTCTGCATGGGTTTCCTCTGGGTGCTCCGGTTTCCTCCCACAGTCCAAAGGCATGTAGGTCAGGTGAATGGGCCGTACTAAATTGTCCCTAGGTGTGAATGTGTTGGCCCTGTGATGGACTGGCGACCTGTCCAGGGGGTCTCCCCCCTGCCGCCCAATGACTGCTGGGATAGACTCCCGCATCCCCGTGACCCGAATTCAGATAAGCGGTTTGGATAATGGATGAATGTATATCTTGCAAACAGCTGTTTTTCCAAAACGCCACTACATCTCTCACACTCCCCTTCCAAAAAAAAAAGAAAAGAAATGGATGAGCTACCAGAGGGTGAATGTCGATCTTTGCGACAAGAGGCAATGCTAATTTGAAATGAAGTCGTTCTTCTGTAAAACCCTACCGCTTTTGTCCACAGAGGTGCACAAAGTTAACAACAATCCAAAACTCCTGATAGCAGCTTTAACTGCTTTCATGTGTAGGGTTTTGTGTCCTTTTTTCAGACCACTATTACAGGCATCTTGCTAATTGTCTTCTTTAATCCAATGCAATGTTAACAATTCGACAGTTTTCTCATTAAGATAATTTTGTTAAAATCAAGACTTGTAAGAATTAAATAGGATATTTTTTTCTTTTTTTTTTAAAGCGAACCATCTAAATGTGTTACATGTATTTATCTTCAGGTATGAGCTGCAGTCTGAAATAATGATCGAGAGCCAGAGAGAGCAGGAGCTGGAGAAGATTAATTGTGAGCTTCTCAAAAAACTGCAAGATCTGGACACTGACCTTAGCTTCTCCCTCGGTTAGTGTCTGCCCAGTCCAGCTTCTTACAGGAAACATATTTCAGCCTCACACCTGCAATCAACTGGTTTGACCTTTAAAAGATTTCAAAAGCTCCGTTTGGGCTTCTTTCTCATTTATTTTTCTCTATTGCTGTCTCCCAATCCCTCGACCCACCCCACCCCTTTGCCTCAGGTCCAGAGTTTACGACAGTGAAGGACTGTGTATTTGTGGGAATGGCAACAGATGACCTTAATGTCTTGGAGTTAGTGGACACAGTGGCTACCCTGGCAAGGGAGATTGAGGACAGTGGAAGGGTAACAGCATTATTCATTTTGTTATTTTATATCCAAATTTTGAAAATACTTTGCATCTACTCTTAGTATGACCCCCGGTAGGGGTCACCACAGCGGCTCACCCATTTCCATTTCTTCCTGGCCTCTGCATCTTCCTCTGTCACACCAGCCACCTGCATGTCCTCCCTCACCACATCCATAAACCTCCTCTTTGGCCTTCCTCCTTTCCGCTTCCCTGGCAGCTCCATATTCAGCATCCTTCTCCCAATATACCCAGCATCTCTGCTCCACACATGTCCAAGCCGTCTCAATCTTGCCTCTCTTGCTTTGTCTCCAAACCGTCCAACCTGAGCTGTCCCTCTAATATAGTCATTCCTAATCCTGTCCTTCTTTGTCACTCCCAATGCAAATCTTAGCATCTTCAACTCTGCCATCTCCAGCTCCACCTCCTGTCTTTTCGTCAGTGCCACTGTCTCCAAACCATATAACATAGCTGGTCTCACAACCATCTTGTAAACCTTCCCTTTAACTCTTGTTGGTACCCTTCTGTCGCAACTCACTCCTGATACTCTTCTCCACCCACTCCACCCTGCCTGCACTCTCTTCTTCACCTCTCTTCTGCACTCCCCGTTACTTTGGACAGTTGACCCCAAGTATTTAAACTCATATGCCTTTGTCACCTCCACTCCTTGCATCCTCACCAGTCCACTGTCCTCCCTCCCATTCACGCATGTGTATTCCGTCTTGCTCCTACTGACTTTCATTCCTCTTTTCTCCAGTGCATACCTCCACTTCTCCAGGCTCTCCTCAATCTGCACCCTACTCTCGCTACAGATCACAATGTCATCTGCAAACATCATAGTCCACGGAAACTCCTGCCTGATCTCGTCCGTCAACGTGTCCATCACCAGACAAGAAAGGGCTCAGAGCCTATCCTTGATGTAATCGCACCTCCACCTTGAACCCATCTGTCATTCTAACTGCACACCTCACTAATGTCACACTTCCCTCATACATAACCTGCACCACTCTGCATATTTCTCTGCAACTCCTGACTTCCTCATACAATACCACACCTCCTCTCTTGGCACCCTGTCATATGCTTTCTCTAAATCCACAAAGACACAATGTAACTCCTTCTGGCCTTCTCTATACTTCTCAATCAACATTCTTAAAGCAAACATTACATCGGTGGTGCTCTTTCGTGGCATGAAACCATACTGCTGCTCGCTAATCATCACCTCTCCTCTTAACCTAGCTTTTATACTCTTTCCCATATCTTCATGCTGGGGCTGACCAACTTTATATCTCTGTAGTTGCTGCAGTTCTGTACATCGCCCTTGTTCTCGAAAATCGGTACCAGTATGCTTCTTCTCTACTCCTCAGGCATCCTCTCACTTTCCAAGATTGTGTTAAACAATCTAGTTAAAAACTCCACTGCCATCTCTCCTAAACATCTCCATGCCTCCACAGGTATGTCATCAGGACCAACTGCCTTTCCACTCTTCATCCTCTTCATAGCTGCCCTCATGTCAGCCTTGCTGATCCACTGCACTTCCTGATTCACTATCCCTACATCATCCAACCTTCTCTCTTTCTCATTTTCTTCGTTCATCAGCCCCTCAAAGTACTCCTTCCACCTTCTCGGCACACTCTCCTCGCTTGTCAGCACATTTCCATCTCTATCCCTGATCGCCCTAACTTGCTGCACATCCTTCCCAGCTTGGTCCCTCTGTTTAGCCAATCGGTACAAGTCCTTTTCTGCTTCCTTAGTGTCTAACCTGTCATACAACTCACCATACGCCTTTTCCTTTGCCACCTCTCTCTTCACTTTACGCTGCATCTCCAAGTACTTGTGTCTACTTTCTTCATCTCTGGCTATCCCACTTCTTCTTTGCCAACCTTTTCCTCTGTATAATTTGCTGTACTTCCTCATTCCACCACCAAGTCTCCTTGTCTTCCTTCCTCTGTCCTGATGACACACCAAGTACCTTCCTAGCTGTCTCCCTCACTATTTCCGCAGTGCTTGCCCAGCCATCCGGCAACTCTTCACTACTACCCAGTGCCTGTCTTAACTCCTGCCTGAACTCCACACAACATTCTTCCTTCTTCAACTTCCACCGTTTGATCTTCGGCTTTGCCTTCACTCGCTTCCTCTTGGTCTCCAAAGTCATCCTACAGGCCACCATCTGATGCTGCCTAGCTACGTTCTCCCCTGTCACCACCTTGCAGTCTCCAATCCCTTTCAGATCGCACCTTCTATATCTACGTACCTGTTTCCTTGCTCTCCACAAAGTACAAAGAACGGTGTCTTTTCCGACGTGTCCACCATGGGCCATCTCCGTGGTGGCCTACCTCAGAGCAATCGACGATAAGGGAAATATTCATGTTAGATTCTGCATGGTGAAATCCAAATTAGCACCATGTCACTCCCATACTGTGCCCCATCTGGAGCTTTGTGAAGCCGTGCTGGCAGTTGAGCTAGCCGACATATTAGTGGATGAGCTAGATATCAAAATCCACTCTGAAGTTTTACACTGACAGTAGAGTTGTTTTGGGCTATATCTACAACACCAGCCAGAGGTTCTATGTGTACGTCACCAACAGAGTCACATGCATCCGGAATTCAACACATCCTGAACAGTGGCACTTTATCAGCACGGAACCCAATCCGGCAGACCATGGTACACGGCCTGTCCCAGCTACACTTTTGGGAGATACAATTTGGTTTTCAGGACCCTTCTTTCTGAAAAAGGATGATGGGCTACACCTCCTCAGCTAAAATCCTTTGAGCTCGTTGAACCAGACATGAATGCAGACATGCGCCTGCTGATTGCAACCTTTGCCACAAACGTTTCTGAAACCCTGCTTGGTTCACACAGATTCAAATGCTTTTCCAGCTGCAAGCTACTTACCCATGGAATGGCCAGACTCATTCAGAAAGTCAGATTCCGTTCTAGAGCCAAGAAGGAAATGGCAAGCAGACCAATCCAACCTGCAAATTGGAGGTGCTGTGCTCTTGAAGGACAGCCAGGTCAAAAAGAATGACTCACGGGACTTGTGGTAAATACCTTTCCTGGTCAAGACAACAGGGTCCGTAAAGTGGAAGTAAGGGTGGTTAAAGGGGGCTCCCCCAGGGTGTATCTCAGACCTGCCTCAGAAGTTGTGTTACTTCTCAAAGGGACGTAGTGGTATAATGCAGTCAGGGAGTGTGCTGCTCCTGTAAGACGGTTGCCTGAATGTTGACTGTGCAGCGCTGTTTGTCCATGTAGACTTGCCGTAGTTTCCTTTGCACTGAAAAAGCCTTGAAGAAAAGCTGTTGTTTTTTTCTCTCTTCTCGTTCACTTTTTTCTCAGCTGAACTCTAAAGAACCTATGTCTATGAGTAATACTTACCTTTATGTGAAACTCACCTGTAATGGTTATTTTAAACAGTTGTTATTTTGTGTGGAAAACGTAAAAACTGTAGCGATGCTAACCGCGTTAGTTTATCTATGGCATTTCCAATGTTAGGTTAGCATCAATGCTAATCGTATGTTAGCTGTGCATTCACTAATGATACATTTCACCGTTTTTTTATTTTATTTTTTGCTGTCAGTCATATGTAAATTCATTCAATTCGGATGATTTGACAAGGATGTGGTATCACATGTTAAATAATATCCTACTGATCCCTGATTCATAACTGATGCCAGAACCTCTTGTCTTACAGAAATGCTGACACATCAAAAAAAAAAAACCCTTGAATAAATGTCTCCACATCATTTTCTAAGATTTTGCTGCAAGCTTGGCTCTTATCAGCAAACTTTGCCCTTGGACTAAGTTTCCATACATCACCCAGATTATTCTGCACCAGTGTAGATTCTTAAGATAGTCTGTAAAAACCTCATGCAAAGTTTCAATGCTTTCTGACATGCATGTATTCCTTTACACATTGTATGTTGCTTTACATTTGTGATAACCGTGATAACCTTCTGCGTAGTTGCTGGAGAACATGACGGAGGTGGTGCGGAAAGGTATCCTGGAAGCAGAACAACAGCTGCAGAAAGCCAGTGAGGAGAAAATAATGGAGGAGGTAGGTGTGTGTGTGTGTGTGTGTGTGTGTGTGTGTGTGTGTGTGTGTGTGTGTGTGTGTGTGTGTGTGTGTGTGTGTGTGTGTGTTGCTGGTAGCTTGTATGTGCATGTGAAAATCAATAAAATATCCCACAATATTGGGGCGCCGTGGAGCAAGCTATGGAGTAGGACGTGTATCGTTTAGCTCTGCAAACCAAACAAACAAATAACGAATTCAAAGGCACGTTATTCACATTTTACCAGGTGACACAGGATTATTAAGGTGTCAGATTAACATCCACGCTGTATCATGGCGCACAGGACCGCTAAAGGACATAAGACCGCCACGTGCACTCCGAGGCCTATTTCGCCCGCGTCATCCTCAATCTCAAGTGAGAAAGGAGGCCGCGATGCTGAAGACCCCGCCAGGGCTCACGCGGAAGACTTCAGACATAAGCTACTTTCCTCCTTGCGTGCGGACTTTGTTGCCATGATGAAAACGGAGGTAAGAGCGGTCTTAGAGTGTGAAATGGCAATAATTAGAGCAGATGTTCATGCGCTTAGAAAGGGCTTCGAGGACTTTAAAACAGCCATGAACACGGAATGAACCACACTGTGCAACACCATGGGAGATGCAGAATGGAGCCCGACTGCCTGCTCTGGCGACGTTGAGGCTCTGAAACTTGAGGTAAAGCGACAGGGAACCCTGACTGAGTCCCTACAAAATAAATGTGAAGATCTAGAGTCTAGATCCAGGAGGAACAATATTAGGATTGTGCGGGTACCAGAGGGCCCTAATAGTTGTTCCACAAGTTTGGTTGCAGACCTGCTGCAGAAAGCATTCAACCTTGGTGACGCCCCATGGATAGACATGTCTCACAGGTCACTACAACCGGTCCCAAAGCAAGGACAGCGACCCAGGACCATTGTAGCTTGCCTGCATTACTACAGTGACTGCTGATATATTGCGTCTTGCCAGGGAGAAGTAGAGGATTAAGGTGAGGGACATGACAATATCAGTCTTCCCTGACTACACCACACAGGTGGCCACGGCCCGCGCAGCCTTCGGTTGCATCAGGCAGCAGCTCGGAGGTCTAGAGGGAGTCCGGTTTGGTATCTCTCATCCAGCCCGACTTCGTATCACATATAATGGCATGGAGAAGATTTTCCTGGACCCAGAAGAGGCCCAATCTTATGTAACGCAAGCCATTATTCCTCATGCTGCTTGAGTGGACAGAGACACCATCCAAGCTACTTCATGAGGTCCAGACCAAAGTGAAGGAGCATAAACTTACAATGATACCTTGATTCCACATCTTTTGACACTTGGAAATATAACTGTGCTCTCTGATGCTAACAGTGGGCACAACAGTTAAATTAGTATTTACTCTGGACTGTTTTGTTTCGATATTTCAGAGGTTTGGTGCTCTTTTTAAGGGCTATATTTTGATATGAATGTTTCCACCTCAGGTTTGGGCTGTTTTTGCCTGATTTCATAATTAATATTTTTACTGTTGCTGTTATGTATGTTACTGATGATATTGTTTTTGTTTGCTGTTATATGGTTTTTACTATTCTATTATTACCTTTTGTGCCTTAAAAGTCTGAGAAGGCATGTTCTGCAGGCCCTAGTTAGCTTAGTGTTTTTTTCAGACAACAAGCACTTTTCATGTGCTTTTACTTCCTTAGTTTAAAGGAGGTTGGTGCGATCTTCCATTTGGGGGGAGATCTGCATAGGGATTTAGGAATTTTTTCCCCCATTTCTTTCTAATTTGTTTTCTTTTTTTCTATTTTTATACATTTTTTTTTCATTTGTTAAAGACTAAACATTGGGACTATAAGCTATTCTGACCTGTACCACTTGATCCCATTGCACAGTTTGTAATAAATTATGGCATCACCTAGTTCCAGTACTTCAGGCTCTATTCGACTCACCAGCTGGAATATTAAAGGAATCCACCATCCAATTAAACGGAGCCGTGTGTTTGCACACCTAAAATTCCTGGGCTCAGAAATGATTTTTCTTCAAGAGACTCACCTTCGCACTAATGAATGCACCAAACTTGAGAGAGGCTGGATTGGGCAGGTATCTTGTTCCAAATACGAGGATAGGTCCAGAGGCACAGCCATACTGATCAAAAAGGGAATCCTTTTTGTTCCAACTTCAGTAATTGCTGACAAGAATGGCAGATACATAATTGTTGCTGGTAAACATTTTGGTTCACAGATTGTTTTAGCTAATGTCTACGGTCCGAACTGGGACAACCCACAGTTTTTCTCCCGCTTTATAGCTAAAATACCAGATCTCCACACACACCATCTAGTTTTGGGAGGTGACTACAACTGCGTGCTGCACCCAGGCCTGTACAAGTCCAGACCTAGACCTGATAGTGCGATTTCCAAATCCGGTAAGGTTCTGCTGTCATTTATGGACTCATACAAACTTACAGACCCGTGGAGAAACACAAACCCTACAGCTAAACAATACTAATTTTTCTCGCCAGTTCACCACTCATATTCACAAATTGATTTTTTCTTGCTCGATAGCAGTTCTCTCCCATTAGTCACAAATTGCCAGTACCACAGCATTGTTATCTCTGACCACAGTTCAGTTATATATGCATTTCCCCAATAGTGTAGCACCGCAGCGTACTTGGCGACTAGATCCATTGTGGCTGTCTAGTGATAAATTCATCAAGTTTATAAATGCGCAAATTGATATCTATCTAGACATTAACTCGACCCCAGGTATGTCATACACTATAATTTGGGAATCCCTTAAAGCCTACCTTAGAGGTCATATTATCTCTTATTCAGCTTTTGAGAAGCAAAAACGCACAAAACGTTTTTCAGAACTGTCTACTCAAATAACAAATATGACATGAGATTTTCTACTGACCCCAAATCTGAATTATACAAGGAACGGCTGCTGCTACGGACTGAATTTGACATCTTGTCAATCAGACATACTGAACAGCTTTTATTTAAATCAAGACAAACATTTTATTAACATGGCGACAAAACAGGTAGACTGCTATCCCATCAACATAAACAAGCGGTGGCTAACAGAGCTATTCCAGACATACTACGTGTGGCACCTGGCGTGACTTCCATACATCCCAAAACTATTAATGACAGTTCCAAAGAATTTTATTGTAATCTCTATGCAACAGAGGTCCAGAGGTTAATGCTTTCCTTGACAAAATAAACATTCCAATGGTTGACCCAGAAGCCCAAAGCAGCTTCGAAGCTACTATAACATATCAAGAAATCACTCAAGCTATTAATTCGATGCAAAGCAGCAAAGCAGCAGGGCCAGATGGGTTCCCCATAGAATTTTATAAAACTTTTTCTTCAAAAGTATCTCCCGTCTTATGCACTGTATACCAAGAAACACTACTGGAACAAAAGCTACCTGAAACGATGACACAGGCAATCACTTCGGTTCTACCAAAAAAAAGGCAGAGATCCATTAGATTATGGTGCCTATCGGCCAATAAGCATTTTGTGTCCTTACTATAAATTCTCACCAAGATCCTCTCTCAACCCGTTGAAACTGGGATTTCTACCATCATTGCACCAGACCAAACAGGTTTTATATCGGGTAGGCAATGCTTCTACAACATGCGTAGACTGTTTAATGTGCTCTATTCTTCTCATTCAACCCAGCAAGCAGAAGTTGTACTCACCCTGTATGCCAAGAAAGCGTTCGATTGGATCGAATGGAAGTATCTTCTGGCTGTTCTGGCAAGATTTGGATTGGCCCAGTATTCATTACATGGATCAGACTACTTTATGCAACCCCAAAGGCGTCAGTGCAAACCAATTCCATATGCTCAGACTATTTTATCCTCCATCGCAGCGTTAGACAGGGTTGAAGCCTATCTCCATATTTATTTAATATTGCTACTGAGCCCACGACTATAGCCCTCAGAGCAGAAGAAAAGATAGCTGGCATCATGAGAGGGGGCTCTACCCATAAAGTTTCACTTTATGCGGACAACCTCCTTCTCTACATATCTGATCCAGTAGAATCCCTACCTCGGCTTATAGATATGTTTCACCACTTTGGAAGACTCTTGAGCTATAAATTAAACTTCTCCAAAAGTCTGTTTTTTCCTATTAACCAAATAGCGTTAGAGCTTAAGTACAATAACTTTCCATTTAAGCTGGAACACCATTAATTTACCTATCTAGGAATCACTGTTACGTGATCTTATAACGATCTATATGGCCATAACTTTAAAGACCGTACAAAACTAGATCTTGTGAAATGGGCCTCACTACCAGTTTCCTTGGCAGGCAGGGTTAATACAATTAAAATGACAGCACTGCCTCATTTCCTGTATCTGTTCCAAATGATTCATTTCTTCTTACCTAAATTGATGTTTCGTGACCTTGACAGTCACATCTCTTCATTTATTTGGAATAGATCCAGGCCAGGGATCAAAAATATCCATTTTGGAGATGCCTAGGTTAATGGGAGGTCTGGGACTGCCTAATTTTATGTTTTATTACTGGTCAGCCAACATAGTTAAATTAACGTACTGGATTGCAGTATTTGAAAATAAAAGTGGCCCCATCTGGGCCCTTATGGAGACCCGTTCTAATCCCAAAGTCTCTCCAATATCCATTCGGAGTTCTCCACTACCCGGGGGAACTATTAAACATGTCAATAATCCTGTGATAAAAAGCTCTCTTAGAATTTGGCGTCAATTCAGAAAACACTTTAATTTCAATAGTACATGCGGCCATATGCCCTTGATACATAACCATGTTTTTCCTCCTTCCCAGACTGATGCAGCATTTCAAATGTGGCATAACAACGGTTTGATCTTTTTTAGCGACCTATTTGTAGATGGCATTTTTGCTTCATTTGAAATTCTCCAAAAGGACCATAATATACCGAAGACACACTTTTTTAGATATCTCCAGGCCTGCAGCTTTGCCAAAGAACATACAATATGC
This sequence comes from Lampris incognitus, assembly GCF_029633865.1. Lineage (NCBI taxonomy): Eukaryota > Metazoa > Chordata > Actinopteri > Lampriformes > Lampridae > Lampris > Lampris incognitus. Next base: position 45,156,372 of record NC_079220.1, on the reverse strand, counting down.
TGAGCATATTAGACATCATATTGGACTGGGACCCGCATACCAAGGGAAACGTTTCAAAAATATATAAGATTATCCAAGCTATTGGATCACCTTGGACAAAACAAAATCAGCCTGGGGACAGGATTTAAACATCGAGCTCACTGAAGAGATCTGGAAACATTCCTTACAGCGCATTCACACCACCTCTCTCTGCCTTAGGCATCGCCTTATTCAATTCAAAGTGTTACATTACATGAGAGAGAAACTGTCCAAATTCTATCCCAATATCGATCCTACTTGCATTAGGTGCCACCTGAACCCAGCCACAGTTGGGCACATGTTTTGGGAATGCCCATCTTTGACTACATTTTGGGGTCATATCTTCGAAGCTTTCTCATTTATTTGTTGTAAAACAATTGAACCCAGCCCAATCACAGCCATTTTTGGAGTTCCCAGTGAGGGCGTAGACATCACTACACCCCAAGCTAACTCAATAGCATTTGGCTCACTTCAAGCCCGGAGACCAATTCTTCTCAATTGGAAGTCTGATAAGACCCCATCATTCACAAGTTGGATCAAAGAAGTGCTATCTTTAATTCCATTAGAAAAACTCAGCTACAACAGATGTAAGTCCCGTCAGACATTTATGGATGTCTGGTCTCCCTTTATAGAATTTACTCTTGTGCTGTCTTTTTCTGAAACACCAGAATAGATCTCTTTCTCCCCAGTTGCAGCAACTATACCCTGTAGAGACTTAAGCCCACACTTAAAGCCCCTGAATGGTTGCTAGACAGGCACCTAATTGACGCACTTGTAGCCACTTTGTGTTACGTGTGTCTATCAAATAATGTTCAGACTTGTTTAAGTTGAAACGCTATATTTATTACTCACCACGATGAATCCATAAAACGTCATACATCATAAACAGTCCAATATTCCAAATTTACACTTGTATTGCTTGCCAGCCTAGCGTGGCCTGCAGCAGCGAAGCGGTCAAAAAAACAATGTGTGCTCCCCTCCGTCAAGCAACACCTATCAGCTGATTGAATGTTCCCGCCTATATTGCTGTGAGCCCATAGCAATTAGAGGGACACCTGTGGACCAATTAAGTGCTTACGAGATGAGACCAAATTGCTCCTACACACCGGCCCCTAATTGTAATGGCTAACAGACATAACAGTTTTAATACATAAAACAATTAGGGAGCCATAAAAAATGACACAATAGTAAGCACAGCTTACCACACATATACACATACCCCACATATTAAAAAACTGACATGGTTCTTTAGATGATGACCTTTAATAACCTGCTAACCTGTAGGTTCATGCAGTAAGCAAAGTTTAGTCACAGGCCTTTCGATGACACCTGTCTTTGTCTGCAGATGCACTGCGCGCACAAGTCCTTTCTTATCATGGAATGCCTCCAAGACTCTTCCGAGTGGCCAGGAGCCACGTGGGGTGGTAGGATCCATAATGATTACAATATCTCTAGGCTTGAGATTGTTAGGCCTTTGGTTCCATTTCTGCCTCTCCTGCAGTAAAGTTAGGTATTCACGTATCCATCGTTTCCAAAAGAGATCGGAGATGTACTGGACTTGCCTTCACCTCTTCCTGATGTACAAGTTGTGTTGCTCAAACATTCCTGGTGGAAAAGATTGTTTTCCTTTCATAAGCAGGATGTGATTAGGAGTAAGGGGTTCGAGGTCATTCGGCTCATCAGACAGTTTGTTGATAGGCCAGTCATTTAAAATGGCCTCAGCCTCAAACATGACTGTATGGAACCCATCATCATCCAGTCTCTGCTGCTGAAGAACTGCATTGAGAATCCTCCTCACCATGCGGATTACACGCTCCCAGACACCACCGTAATGCGACCCTGCTGGAGGATTGAAGCTCCACTTGATTCCCTTTTGCTGTAACACTCCTTCAATCTGTGCCTGACTCAGATGAGAGCGCCTCCCTGGATTCTCTCTCTGCTCCTATGAAATTAGTCCCATTGTCTGACTGAATATGAGCGACTTGGCCTCTTCTACAGTTGAACCGACGTAACGCATTCATGCATGCGTCTGTATCCAATAAGTTGGCTATTTCTAAGTGGACTGCTCTACTGGACAAACACGTGAATATCACGCCAAAGCGCTTGACAGTGCCTCGTCCCCTTTTCACCTCTATCGGTCCGAAGTAGTCGATGCCCACGTTGGTAAATGGTGGATGGTCAGGAAGGATCCTTTCCTTTGGCAAGTCTGCCATCTTCTGCACCATCATTCTACCATTATGTCTTCTACAGAAACAGCATTCAGTTATGATTCTCCTCACAGCTGAATTAGCACCTGTAATCCAATATTTCCTCCTCAGTGTGGACAGCGTGTGATTATGACCACTATGGCCAAGATGCTGGTGAATATCCTTTAGAATAAGCGTGGCTACATGTTGATCCTTGGATAGAATCAATAGATGTTTGGTTTCCTCTGGCAAAGAGTCATTGGTCAGTCACCCTCCAACTCTCAGGAACCCATCATCCAAACACGGATCCAACTTGTAGAGAACGCTCTATCTGCTCACAGCACCTTTCCCAGATGACAAGGTAGCAATCTCTTCGCCAAACTTTTGCTGCTGACAGTACTGAATTATAGCAAGTTCAGCATCACACAGATCCTCTGTCGACAAAGTTCGACTTCCTGGCACCGTTACACTTTGCTTGCCAACATTAGAAGCCTCGGACTCCCTCCTCCTGCGAGTCATGTTCAGAAGCTTCCTTTTCAACTTAACGAACTCGGCTACTGTTACCTCCAGTCTCCTCCAGTCTGAGAAGTAGATGATAAGACAATTGGTAACATCAGGGGAGTCTTTCACATTGACTGCATTCACTACAGCTTCCTTCTTGACTTCCAGGTCATTTGATTCAATCACAGTGTCCACCGTATTGGCTGGCCAGTCCTCTTCTGGCTTACGCAGGAACCTTGGACCCACTATCCACCTGTTATCAAGAAAATCTCCGACCCTCACACCTCTGGATGCATCAAACGCTGGGTTTTCCTTGGAGCTGACGTATCGCCACTGTGAAGTTGTGGTCGCTCCTCTTATGGTTGAGACCCTATTCACCACAAAGGTATGGAATTGCTTGTCCTCGTTCTTTATATACTGCAGCACAAATGTGCTATCCGTCCAGAAGACTGTTTCTTGCAACGGAATCCGCAGCTCTGCCTTCAGCATCAGGTCGACGCGAACAGCAAGAACAGCAGCGGTCAGCTCAAAGCGAGGAATGGTAACAGTCTTTAGAGGTGTAACTCTGGCTTTGCCCATCATGGATGTCTTTTCTGTTGTTTTACATCCTGAGGTAAGTGACTGCCCCATATCCTGACTCGCTAGCGTCTGAAAAGTGATGAAGTTGATCATGTTTGATGTTTCCAAACTCTTTAGGTTTAATGCACCTTTCAATCTTGAACTCAGATAGCATATTCAGCTCGTCTAACCACTTTGTCCAATGATGCAAGATGTTCGGGGGTACAGTCTCATCCCATCCAAAGTTTCTTATGCAAAGCTCTTGCCGCATGATCTTGGCAGGCATCAGAACTGGTGCAAGAAAGCCGAGCGGCTCATACACTGAACTAAACACCGATAACATTCCACGTCTTGTGCAAGATTTTTGATGGACTCCCATCTTGAATTTGAATAAATCGGTCTCAACACATCATTGTAAGCCAAGAGCTCTCTCAACAGGAAGTTGGTCCCTATCCAAGTTGAGCTCCTTCAGATCTTTAGCTCTATGCTCCTCAGGCAGAGTTTGCAATACGGTGCGATTGTTGCTAATCCATTTTGTCAGTGTAAACCCTCCTCTCTGACAGAGAACAGTCAGATGCTTGACCATTAGGACAGCTTCCACCTCAGACGCCATACTCTTCAGATAGTCGTCCACATAAAAGTTTTCCTTGACTATTTGGACCACCTCTGCCGGAAAGTCAGCCTGATTGTCATCAGCCATTTTCCTCAGAGCAAAGATGGCACAGCTCGGAGACGACACAGCACCGAACAGATGGACAGTCATTCGGAACTCAGTCACACCCTTGGTCAGATCTCCCCCTGGCCACCACAGAAACTGCAGGAAGTCTCTGTCCTCTTCTGGGACCTTGACCTGATGGAACATTGCTTGTACATCGCCCATGACTGCCACAGGTTCCTGCCTAAACCTCAGGAGGCCTCCAAACAACGTACTGTTATGGACCTTGCAAGAGCCTTTGGTTCAGTGATATTCCCTTGAATACCACAGCACAGTCAAACACCACTCGCAGAGTTTTCTTCTTTGGATGATATACACCGTGGTGAGGGATATACCACACCTTGCCGCTGCCACCACTCAGTTTCTGGGTAGGTACTTCCTCTGCGTAGCCCTTCCTAATCATTTCATTGATGTATGTACTGTACTCTTCGAAGAAGTGTTCATTTTTCAGGAACTTCCTTTTCAGGCCAAGTATCCTGTGTTTCGCCACAGAAAAGTTATTAGGCAGAGACAAGTCATTCTTAAAGGGCAATTTCAGGCTGTAGTGATTGTCTTCAAGTGTTGCAGACCTTTCCACAATTTTCATAAACTTGATGTCTTCTCTTGATAACCCTTTCTCTTCTGTAGCGCTCTCATTGAAGTCATGGTTATACTGATTACTCAGTATTTCCTCCAACCTGCACACATAAATCCTATTAACCATGGCTGACATGCACTCAGCGCCAAAGCTGCTGTCATTTCCTTGCAACGGCCCATTAATGACCCACTCTAGTGCTGTTCTTATAGCATATGGGCCATCCCCACGACTATTGATGACCTCCCAAGGCTCCAACATCTTGGGTGCGTTACTTCCGATCAACAGATCTACGGTAGCCTTTATAATGGGAATTTTTACCTTTGCCAGGTATGGCCACCTTGTCAAATCTCCTTCCGTTACAATGTTGTCAGCATTTACAGGCATTTTCTTCTGTGTGAGGGTTTCTAGAAGCTTATAGAAGAGATTGTCATCAATACCAGACACTTCCAAGCCTGAGAATGAGTATGCTTACACCACCTTTTCCTTCCCCATGGTGTGTAAGAGGAACTGAGTTTGTCTCTCAGTAAGGGTGAGCCTTCGCATAAGCTGCTCTGAGCAAAATGTGGCTGAGCTGCCAGGATCTAAGAATGCGTATGTCTGTATTACTGGTCTCCTTTAATGGACTTGACTTGGACTGGCAGGGTAGAAAATAGACAGTAATTCCTTCCGGCCCCTGTATGAGCACACGTTTTAGGAGATGTTGTAAGAACATGTGCCCCTGATTCCTCAGCAGGTTCTGTGCATGTGTTGGCTGTGTCTCTCTTATCAACATGAAGTACGGTGGGGTGTCTTTGACCACAAGTCCTACAGGTCAGACGCTTCTCGCAGTTCCAACTCCTGTGCCCAACACATAAGCACCCAAAGCAAAGCTCTTTCTCTGTTAGAACGTTCATCTTGTCTCTGTGTTTTCTTCCATTTAAACTGCTGGCACTGTTCTAATGAGTGACTTTGAGCACAACAAACACAAGCTGGCATCACTACGGAGTCATGCATTGACGAAACAGTCCTCAAGTCTCCGGCATTTTCAATTGATTCCATGAGTGCAACGGTTGTGGCGAAGCTGTTTCCTTTCATTCTGTTTCCTGTATGTGACTTTGGCTTATTAACAACCTATGGTCAGTTGTTCCAGATGGTAAGTTCCTAATGTCGCCATACAAAGGATCTGATAAGATTCTGACATGTTTTTCAATCATTTTCACCAGATCTTTGAATGTAGTTGGGTTCTGTTGTTTCCAGTATATCATATGCAATGGTTCTCCGTCGTTCTCTGAGCTTGAATGGCAGTTGAGACACAATTGCTCTCATGTTGCTTGGCATGTCCAACTCTTGCATATACTGCAGCTCCTCCAAGACATTACAGCATCCACGCAGAAAGAGAGAGTAAGCTTGCAAGGTGTTGACATCTTCAGTTTTCATTGTAGGCCAGGACAAAGCCTTTTCTATGTATGCCACAACAATCTTGCACTCTGCCAAAGTGTTCCTGCAACAGCTGCTTTGCTTTAGCATAGCCAAACTCAGGCGTCATGTGTAGGCAACTACGCACAAGTTCCCTTGGCTGTCCCCTAGTGAACTGTTCCAGATAGTACAGGCGATCACCCCTGCTGACCTTTTCCTCCACTCCTTGTTCGGATGCTCTCATGAAGGAGATATACTGTAGAGGATCTCTCCATCAAACAAGGGGATATCTCTTGCTGGCAGTGATGAGCGTTGTTGTTTAACAAGGGCTGATGTTATTTCGTTTTGCCTTTGCATCACAGTGAAGATGTCTCCAGATTGCCTTTGATCCACTGGTTGAGGATTGGGCCTGAGAGGTTCCAGAGTTTGCACTGGTGTTTCCATTTCCAGTGTACAATGATAACTCTGCCTATTAGAATCAATCCACTCCTTTGGTCTAGCTGTGAGCTGTTGACTAGCCCCTTGCTGTACACCAGTTGGTAATGGGTTATTGGCTGACAGTGACCACTCCTGGGTTTGCTGTGGTTTGCTCTGAGATGTAGGATTATAAACTCCTTTGCCATTGGGTGTAATTTGTTTGCAGGTGCTAATTTTCTAATTTATCTTTCCAAGTAGGAATTCATTGCATTAGATGCTTTTGAACAACTTTCTTTGTCAAAGGCCCATAACACTGCAAGTTTCACTGCAGATTCAGCTAACAGTTTCCAGCTCCTGTTGTTCCTTTTTTCTCTTTATCTGCTGCTCTTGTTCCTCCAATGCATGCTTTTCCTTTAAAGCTGCTATACGAGCAAGCAAGCAGCTTTGTCTGCCTCTGCTTTAATTCTTGCAGAGGAAGTAGTGCTTGATCACCCACTGCATGCACTCTTTCTACTTGAATGTCTGCCTGCTACATTTGAAATACTGTCCTCTGGATTAATATCATCAACAGTGTTTTCAGCATCATTAGTTACAGTTTGTTCAGCATGTGATACCCACAATTGCACCTAAGAAATAAATTCATTATTACCCAGCATTTTGGCTTTGAACCACACATCATGCGTTTCTTGTTCGACACCAAGCAACATACCCATCACCAAATCGTGAATACCTTTTGCTTCGTTACATACTTTAACAAGATCATCAAAAGCACGTTGAACCTGTGACTTATCTCTCCCTTGCATAAGCTCTTGCATCTTTTTTCTTAAACTACTTGCTTTATTTAGCTTAGCTTTCTTATCATTCTGCAACCATTCAAGTTTTTAAGCAAATGCTTTAGCAGTTAATTTTACAACACATTTTTCTTTGTCCTTTTCTGTATCAGTGCCATTTGCAACACTGTTCAAATCAGCTGATGGCTCAGCAGATCTGTCCACAATTTCCCAAGCCTCCACAGCTCAGAATGTTCGCAACAAGTTCGTAACAAAGTAACGACGTTAATTACCTACCCCTCTTGACACCAAATGCATTGGATTTCACCACTGCGATGTGTGCACACAAACCTGAATGGCCATTCATAATTTTAGTAGCGCTACACATACCTCGCATTGGGCGCCATGACTCCAGTGAATAATTCCTATGTCACAATGAGAAGAGTAGCAGCATTGTCCTCAGTTGTGCTGGTAGATGGCCTTTTAATCCAAAGGAATAGTGAGGTAGCATTAACTCCCAAAGAATAACAGGCACCATCTTTCCGCCATCCTCGGCCTAGTTGTAGCCTAGTCAGGCTCAACAAACAAAGCCGACGTTTAGATGTTCCGATCAGCTCCCATTCAAACGCGGTCGGCTATAATCCATTGCTGCATGTGATTAAAGTCCTTCAGCATCGGTAGCGTGGAGTGATAGTTTTTTGACTTGAATGTAGGTAGAGACTAAGCCCACACTTAAAGCCTCTGAGGGGTTGCTAGACAGGCACCTAATTGATGCGCTTGTAGCCACTTTGCGTTACGTGTGTCTATGAAATAATGTTCAGACTTTTTTAAGTTGAAACACTATATTTATTACTCACCATGATGAATCCATAAAACGTCATACATCATAAACAGTCCAATATTTCAAATTTACACTTGTATCGCTTTGCCAGCCTAGCTTGGCCTGCAGCAGCAAAGCGGTCAAAAAACTATATGTGTGCTCCCCTCCGTCAAGCAACACCTATCACCTGATTGAATGCCCATCCATCCATCCATCCATCCATCCATTATCTTAACCACTTATCCTGCCCTCAGGGTCGCAGGGATGCTGGAGCCTATTCCAGCAGTCATTGGGCGGCAGGCGGGGAGACACCCTGGGCAGGCCGCCAGGCCATCACGAGGCCGACACATACATTAAAACCTAGGGACAATTTTTTTTTTAGTACAGCCAATTCACCTGACTCACATGTCTTTGGACTGTGGGAAGAAACCGGAGCCCCTGGAGGAAACCCACGCAGAAACAGGGAGAACATGCAACCTCCACACAGAGGATGACGTGGGATGACCCACCAAGGTTGGACTACCCCGGGGCTCGAACCCAGGACCTTCTTGCTGTGAGGCGACCGCGCTAACCACTGCGCCTTCATGCCACCCTGATTGAATGTTCCCACCTATATTGCTGCGAGCCCATAGCAATTAGAGTGACACCTGTGGACCAATTAAGTGCTTACGAGATGAGACCAAATGGCTCCTACATACCCTTTTATTCCAAGTATTGGGACTAAGAATGGGTGATGCTTTAATAATTAGGGATAATTTAGCTGGAATACATGCCTTATCCATGCGTTATTGTCGATGAGCCTGTCCGCCTATACTTAAATACTATGTGTAATGAGATGTGTGAGAATGTACATCTCTTTATTTGTGTATAAGTAAGTGCATATACTGTATACATGTACTGTATATCACTGTGTCTGTATAAGTGTGCATGTTTGTGTGCATATATGTACTTAACACTAGGTGTCTGACTATTGAGTGGTTCCAATTGTAACAAACAAAGCCCCTTTGTTTTCATACATGTTTAGTTGATGATTTGGTTTTTCTTTTTCTTTTCTTTTTCTCTGACTTGCTTGTTTTTCTTGTGTCAGGGGAATTGTGTGTTTTGATTTTTGTGTGTGTATTTTTGGGAAAAATATAAAACCTATAAATAAAGTTAAAAAAAAATCCCACAATATCAATCAAATACATGTAAATGTTTCATTTCCTCTTCCTCTGTTTCTCAATGTTTGTTTGTTTGTTGTATCTTGCAGGGACTGTTGAGACAGCTTCCACTGGTCAGCTCGGTGGTAAACTGGTTTTCTCCTTTTCAGAGCTCTGTGAAGGGTAGGACCTTCAACCTGGCTGCAGGTACTATTGTGTGTTGTGTAGACAAACAGTTCAGACCATGCAACCCACAAATTCTCTGTCAATTAGTGGTACTTTCCCTTGTGATATATACAATTTCAATTAAATATCGACTGATCTTTCAGTCTGGACAGATACATTTTACATGAGCAGAACTCTTACAAATCAATCAGTCAAATCAATCAGTCGATTTATTGAAGATATTAAAAAAATAAGCAATAAGCAACAAACAAAATCATCAGCAACATGTAAGCGACATATAAGCAACTCAAATGATACCGACCATGTTCGAAAGGGCTAAGAAGAAGTTGAGAACTTTTCTAGTCCTACCCCCTTATGCTATTCATGCATTGATAATAGAAAATGAAACCTAACCCCCTAACCAATTGATGTGGTAAAGATGAAAATGAATCAATTTGCTGTTTGTGTGTGTGTTTTAATGTGTCTTAATAGGATCCCTGGACTCCACAGAGCCCACTTACCTTTCTAAATCCCAGACACACGGACCCGCCTCACCTGACACCCCCACTTCTTCAATGAAGGCACTGACAGGTAACACTGGAACACTTCTCAGCAAGGGATTGACAGTGTAGGAGCAGTTTTGTGCTTCTACAATTTAGATTACAATAATATGGAAAGCCAGTGGGACATTTTCAGTGATTATAAATCCACAAGGTGGACATGCTTCATAAATCCGACCCAAATCCAGCAGAGGGAGGATACCATTGTGCATTTCTTGTCATAGGTCCAAGGTTATTCCGGCATTCCACAGCAGGATCCGACTGCTGCGGAGAGACAGACTCCATCGCACCAGCTAAGGAAACAACAGACAAGAGTTGTGCCAGTCCTGAGAACACAACCTCCTTACCCACCTCTCTCCCTTTGCTTGAGAAGGAGTTGCCTGATGCCCCCCAGGTAGCAAAAAATAAAATTTTGCAGTCATCCGAGTCTGAAGAAATGCAGGGGGAGATCAACATTGGTCCTGAAAAGAGGAGGCCTGAAAGCCAAAAAGCTGATGACACCGGCAGATAGGACAGCCCCTACTGCAGAGGTTTCTCTAGCCAACTTCATTACAGGCACCAACCCAACAGATGTTGAACAGAATGGGTTTATAACAGTTTAAATTTCAACCGTTTCAGAGATAGACCATTTCAACAGGTCCATCTCTCTCCATACAACTGCCCCTAAAATATGCTTTTCCTCAAAATTTGAATGGAAAACTGACTGAAATGAGTTGAGAAATATTGCACTTGGCTAAGTTAGAACTATTTCTTTCCCATTCCTGTTTTTTAAAACTGCAATATATTGGCACTGAAGTGTGATTAAAACGCTAAATCACATTTTTTTTGAGCTGTTGACATGTCCAGATGTCTTCTGCCTGATGAAATCTTTCAAAACCAGACATAATTTTCACATTGGCCAAGAAACCTTTTCCAAACTTTCAGTTTGCGTGCTGCCCTATATCAGTTGAAATTTTCACCCCTGCTGCATTGCTGGCCACAACCTGATTGGTGTGGTGGATTGAAATTTCAAGGTAGTTTAATGTCAGTGGGCAGAAATGTAAAAAAAAGCTTTCCAACTGTCAGTCAGAGGTGAGTGTCCACACCCCTAATTTTAGAGATACACCCCCTCTCCCACTTCTCTCAAGACAACCTGAAATCATGAAATAGCCTTTAGAGGAAGAATGAAGGAATAGAGATTTTAAAATGGTATCCATTCCAGTTTTGTGGGATTATTTACACTGACAATCAGGCTCTCACTCAGGCTGCTAAATAATCAGATAAGCACGGGAGAAACCCTGTAAGACTGAAAACCAGAGATTTAGTAAACTGCACACTGTACTTTTGAGGTTTAAGGAGCAATATGAATGGTTCAGGATCAGATTGGGCTTTTCCAAACATCACTTTCTCCACTCACTGTAATGCTAGAGAGGCAATGAAGTAGTGAAGTGACCTAATATTCAGTAATATGACTGTTAAATCAAATGTGAATCTAGACTGTATAAATCAAATGTAAATCTAGAATGTCTATACTGTAATTAGTATATACGTGTCTCTTTTTCCACTCTATGTGTGTCATATTTGATAAACGTGAAATAATGTGGAAAAAGGGGAAGTAGCTCTATCTTTATGCTGGCCTGTGCTGGTGGCCAGAGGGGGAAAAAAGTTTTTGAGTTTGATATGGAAAAAGGTTTTGTCAGCAATGTAAAAACAAAGCAAGATGCTTACCAAAAAGTGACTTTTTGTCACATGGAACCATTTTCTTAAAGAGCGCTGAGCATTTGTTTGTTAATCTAACCTGCTCTGGACTTGATTTCAAGGGGTTTCCTTTGAACATATTTGCAGTAGATTAGAAGGCACAACAACTTGTGGAGCATGCTCTATGGGTTCAACAAATAACTACTTTGGTCATCATTAAAGAAGACCGTTATTACAATGATTAATTGAATAACCGGCCTTACATAGGTTTTTGGATTTACAGTTGAGAAGAAAAGTGAGCTGTCTCTTCTAAACCAAAGGCTAAAGGCTAAACCTTCATGTTTTATCAGTAACCCGTATTTATTATTTTGACAAACAAACGGTTTTCTATATGTAAGCAATGAGGTCCATGTAGGATTCCTCAACATCTACTCGGGAAATTTGTTTTAAAGCTGAAATCCGTGACTGTTCTTTCTCCCTTAATGAATCGTTGTTTCGTCCATCTGGACTATGAAGCCAGGTTACATAATGCTAACTGGCGTCTTACCATGGCTGCAGACGCTCTCCAGTCTCTGTATACTGCTGCTGAAGTTTTCTAGTCAGGTTGCACCAACTGGTGCAGTGGCAAACACGTGTGCGTGTTGGAAACGACTCAAGCAAGTAAACAGATTGAGACCTGATAGTGATATGGCAATACTTCTGTTGGACAAACAATGAATATTATAATAGAAGAGTGATACAATATACTTTGATTTAGTTTATAATAAATTAGATTGCCTGTATCAGCTTTGGTCCAAGGATGCCACTTTTCCAAGACTGCAGGCTGTTTACTGGTTAACTGACGGCACACGGATGCCAAAGGCTGCTATGCCATGTTTGTAGTCTGAGAGAATCCGTTTCAACAGGTCTATCTCTCTTGGCCTCCTACATTGAACTATGTTGGAGCATTGTTCTTCTGTAATGTTGATTGTCTGTCCAGTAGACTCGCTGCATCGACATCATGTTTAAAATGGATAGAGTAGTGAGAATAGTTGTGGATTGCTGCTTTAACGCACCAAGTCTAATACACTAAACATGAATTGAAAGATAGAAAGTTTAGAAAAAATACTAACCACACCACTGTTGAGGCATGTAGTCTGGAATTTATTCCGTTATGGTATTCTTGTCATTTACTGTACTTTGGCCTTTGTTTTTTGTTTATGTTTTTGAAGGCCCAGTAGCAGATTTGTCATCACACATATCAGCCATTTTTGTGAAAAATAAGGAAAAAAAAGTAGTCATGCCAAAAGCAAGTATTAACATCAATTGTTAATGTTGTGCTATAATTTTTCAAATTGTTAGCATTGTTGATAATATTAATAGATTCACCCCTAATTCAGTTGATTCTGTTGCTGCCAAGAATATTCGCTCTGAATGTGTTATGTGAACTTAAGGATAGCTTGGTATGCTGTGGTATTCAGTCGAGAACACAGGAGAAATGGAAGTGTGATGGCTACAAGCTTTCAAATGTATTAATGCTGGGTTGTTTCAAACAAACAAAACCTTATCAGCATTCAGCTGCAATGTTATTGCCTTGGCTCTGTAAGAGCAATAAAGCCTGTGCTGAAGCACTCGCTGTACAAATAATTAATCAACTACTTTTTCATTAAAGTGTAATATGGTATAAGACTTATTTAAAAACAAATGATTAATTTATTTAATTTCTATTGTGTGATCACAGTTTCAAAAAAAGGTTTCCTTACATGCACTACTTTATGACATAATTATAACTTGTTACTTGATATGATGAAACTTTTATACCGTCCTGGTTCCCTTTTTGTTTTGTAGCTAATTGGCAGGGGCTTTTATTGATTTGTGTTGATACACACACAGTGCCTCATCAGTATCATTTGTCTTCAAAAAGAATGTTTCCTATAGTCAATGTAGATTCTTTTCTACTGTGCCTCAGCATAGAAGCATTTTAGTTCAATTTGACTTTGTAGTTATTTAACCTTACACACATACACAGTGAAACAAAACTCTTTGTGTCAAAAGCAAAAATTGGTGCAGCACAAACAAGAGCAACACATTACTAAACGGTAGAAAACAATGTAATTAATTATTAGTGCCAGAGGTATAACAGTGCGGATACATAAAATGCAACTGTTGAAGGATGTAGGCATAAAATGACTGATGCATGGAACAAGTGCAAAAGGGGATGATCTTCATTTGCAATCTTTGAATGTATTTGAGATTCACGTTTAGCATTCTTGGGGTGATATTTAAGGAGTATGGGTCTTCATTTTTTTAAAGATATTTTGGACAGTTTTTTGCCTTTATTTGACAGAACTGTAGCAATGGATAGGAAACACGGGGTTAAAAGGAGAGGGGAAAAGTTCCTGCGGCCAGATTTGATGCGGGGATGCTGTGATCAGGTCTGAGTCTCCATGGTACATGCATGACTGAGCTACCAGGTTTCCTTTCTAGGATTTTATAACGTCTATACACCGGTCATAGTGGGAGTCAAATACGGTCTTTTATTGAGGGTCTTTTATGGTTTGATTACTCCTTAGTCCTAGTGTACCTGTTAGTCTGAATAGAGTACTTCCTTAACAGAGGTATTCCATTTGTCTATTAATCCCATGAATATCTGTTGAACAATGCTACTGAATTTGTTAATAAATTTAATAATAAATAACTATCGAAACAGCAGTTTTTGAGACATTATTTCATTGTGCTTGAATAATATAGGAATAAATAACAAGAATTCAAATAAACAATAAAAAAATACTAGACAATTAACAAAGGCAAAGTATAGATGCACAGCACGACTATATTATTAAGTGCAACCAAGGAAACGGTGAATTGTATTATGTGGACTTGAGGACCTGTAAAAAAAGACCTCCTGTATTGCTGCCTGTTTTAGAGCAGAAATTAATCACTAGTGTAGATAAGAGAAAAGTCATGTACGTTATGAATAAAAAAGCAGGAGGAATATTTCGTTTGTCGTGAAACATTTTTATTAGCCCTGTGATGGACTGGCGGCCTGTCGAGGGTGTCTCCCCGCCTGCCGCCCAATGACTGCTGGGATAGGCTCCAGCATCCCGCAACCCCGATTGGGATTAAGCGGTTTGGAGAATGGAATGGATGAAACATTGTATTGTTTTATTAGTTATTATTATTATCATTTTATTGATAAATTAGTGGTTGGCAAGGTGCTTCCTTGAAACCTGTGAACAGCCAGTCATTAGCAGTCTACGATGCATCATTCCCCTTGCAAGCCTGTATTCTGCCATTCGTTTCTATGGCAAAAATATACAAATTTATTGATTTAGTGGTCTCAGATTGTTGGATACATCCGCAAACCGGATAAAGTAGCCTAACGTTGGAATGGAGTTGATATGTGAAAACATGTAGAACTAATTCGATTCTAAATGTTCAGAGAATAAATAAAGAGAAGTGCAACATGTACGCAGGTATAGGTACTCCCCACACATTGTTATAATTATAACAATAGAAGTCGCCTCACGGCGTAAAATAGTGTGACGCCCCCTTGCTGTTGGGAGAACTGATTGGCGGACTCAGTCTCTCATCACCCGGCTCTCTGCCAATCATGGGAATGCATATTATTTCGGTCAGTGTGCGTGCCAGTGGTTGGTGGAGTGGGGGGGGGGGTGGCTCACTAGTTACTTATTGCTGTTCGTTGTTTTGCATGGTAGGTTGAGTTAATGGCCATCAGTATGGCATTGGCCATCTCGAGAATAAAGACGTCGTTCGGTTGTAAATTCTGCAAGTGTGATCTTTACATTGGTGAACACTACAATATTTTGAAGTCTAGTCACTTTTCAGGCAATTTTTCAAGCGCAAATCATTAAAAGCTACATCTCTGAATGAATTGAATTATTATAACGTGAAAGAAATAGTTTTACTGCAACTTGAGTCGAATCTGCGGGCGCATAAGATGTAAGTAAGTACTGACGTAAATTGTCGTCATTTACGTAAAGCGTGAAGTAGTGGTTCTTTTTTTCTGAACAGGCCGTCTAAGCGAACGTACTCGGCTCCTAGGAACAACATCACATCCCAGGGCTCACTGCGGCGTGCTGCCGTTAATCGATGAGACTCAGACTCTCACGCGGACTGAGTATAGCGCTGAGTCTGTAGCCTCTCTCACGTCCGACTACAGGAAGAAACCGGCTGTTCTGTGACCGAATCGGACTACCAAAGCTACGGTCGACTGGAAAGTTTTACTCATTTTAAGGAGTGACATCAACGATTGCTTTCAGGTGGACACAGACGTTATCAAACGAGTGCGCGGTGCAAATCTCACACAAGTGAAAACCTTTACACCCGTGATGGACCCGAGAGACACTGCACCTGATTCATGGGAACAAGAGGACGATGCGGAGGCCACGATCGACGGGCAACTTGAATCGGCGTTAACGGCGCTGAATGTGAACGCCAAACCTTTTGTCCCCAATATAAACGCCGCTGAATTTGTCCCGGCCTTCCTGATGAAAATGCCTTCGGCAAACGTGGATTCCGGCGGTTAGTTTGCTGTCACGTCGACGAGCTATGCTAGCTAAATACCAGTTAGCGGTAGTTTACAGACTAGTGTTGCTAAGCTTGCTAGCTCAGTGGCCACACGAGAGGACTTGTCCCTGTAACCGCCCAAGACCAAACAGGCGTCAGTTTGCTTCATTTAGTTATGTTAGGTGGTATGCTGTTTTGTGTGCCGTCGATTTTGGTAGTGCTTCTGTCCATGGTTTTGGAAGTTATGTACTAAGTTGATATAATCAGGCTCGCTAAAGTGTTAGCTGCCCAGATAGCCAGCAGGACAGATATACCGTCACGAGTTAATAATCTCACACAAATCAACGTTAGCTATGTCGTGTCGCCTCTCAGGTAAACAGTAAAATTGTGTGTCTTAATTAAATGGCACAGCAATTTGAATCGCAGTTTTTGGTAATCAGTTGCCAAACTCAAATGGAGAATTGGGCGAAGCTAGTTGACTGACTGAGAGAGGGATGTCTTTTTGACGGCTTTAAACTCTGAAGATATCGCTTGAGATCGTGGCTGCTAATGCACTGTTGAGATCAGCCCGGGGATGTAGTGACGTGGATGTTGTGACGTACTCCCTGTGGCTGAGTGGGGCGAAGGCTGTCAGTAAAAAGCCTGGCTAGAGTAAAGAAATGTCTTCGTTAAATGATCTGTCATGGTAAAATTGCATTCCAAGTTGCGAAACAGGTTTATTTACCCCCAGTCAGAAGCTCTAAGGGCATTAACGTGTACAAAACTTCAGTGTGTTTCCTATTTGCTAACTAGCCACAAGAGAGGACGTCAGTTGTATTCTGTGCATCCAATTCCTGGTTTGATTTTCCCGTGGCTTTTAAAAAAAAATTCCGTTGGTCAATGGAAGAGGTCTGGCTACTTTGCAAACTACTTGTATACAAAGCCTCGCAGTATATTCACATATCCTTAAAGGCTGGGGTGGTTACATTCGTGGAAGCAAGTTGTTTTATTTGCTAGTCTTGACTTAGAGCCCAGCCCCAATAGGCATATATGATCTAACAAATAGAGATGTAACGTGAGAAAAAAAACAGCCGTCATTGAAGCGTGACTGTTGACAAAGACCACGTAGGATTTCTCTTTCACGTTTGGTGTACAGTTGCAGCTTGCACTTTTGAAAAGTTTTTTTCCCCCCTCAAGTATGTATATACTGTTGAAAATAACCTTCCTAGTCCTGGAAAATTATAAGTGATGTAATTAAGAGGTGTCTCATGGGGAAAGATAGGAAATTGTTTATAGGGAAAGCAAGGTTTTGAGTTAAAACTGAAAAATATATTAAGATACAAAATCTGTCTCCCTCTCACAGTTCCCGTTGAAACAGTTGCCACCATGGAGTTGTCAGAAACTGTTGGTATGTATAGAATGTTTAAGTGAATTTCTCACTGCTATGACTTTGCTATGACAAACTGGTAGCTGAAGACTTTGAAGTTGACAAAGCCCCTTGAAACTTTCTCTTATTATATTTTGAACTGGTGACTCCCAAGTAATATGGTCAAATAATTTTTATTCTTTTTCTGATATATGGTTAGGTTTAAATTTGGATCCAACTTTCATTTTTTGATGCTAACTGTTAAGCACTTTGGTTGTTGTTTTAAATGGTATAAGGCTGCCGTTTTGAAGCTATCAATAGGTTCAGTTAATTGCTTTGCATATTTATCAAGGGGTGAATTTTTTTTTATAGAAGACTAGGACAAACACTACCCTCATGATGCTTCCATGTTCAAAGATAGTAATGTTGTATTGTCATATAAAATGCAGAACAAAGTGTGCTTTCAAAAATACAAGGCCAGTTCTAGGGATGGGATGATATGATAATTTCATGTCAGGATTGTCCTGGCCAAAATAATTGTGATTCACAATATTTCCAGGTAATCATCAAAATGTGCTTAAAACTCTTAAATTGGCAGAAAAACATACTGGAATTTGTTTTATTCTTTCATTTAGTCACATTTCCATATCTTGGGGGAGACCCTGAGAGAGCGGGGCCCCTGGCGGGTGCCGTAGCTAGGAAGATCTGTGAGGAGGGCCTGGTGCCAGATACACTTCCATTTTATTAAATGTATCAATCCACACTTACTCCGTGAGACACTGAGACCCCCCCACGTTTTTTTAATGCTTCGAATCTATTTTTGTCACGTTTAATGAAGCGTAATCTGCAGACAGCTGTTTAAATCACATAAATATCCTGCTGTATATGTGTTTTGGACTTATTAACCATATCTACACTGATTGAATTGATCAAGGCTCCCAGTTTGTCTGAGCTTGCCCGTTTCACTGCAGGCAGACTTTAATTTACTATAGTACAAAAAATTTCCGCGACGCAATGGTGGTAGTGGTCATTAGGAATACAAACAAACGTGTATATTAACAATATGTCGAATCAAAATTTTAACAGTTATAAGGGCTGCATAATATATCATTTCAGCAATGTCACTGCGATGTGCATATGCGCAATAGTCACGTCGCAGGTCGTGCGATGTGAAGTAAGGCAAATTAACTCAAAACACCTCCCTTACCTCTGGCTTTGTTCCCTCATCTCTCAAAACAGCTGCAATAACTCCAATACTCAAGAAACCTGGTGCAGACCCCAACATTTTCAATAATTTTCGCCCAATCTCAAATTTACCATTTCTTTTTAAAACACTTGAAAGAACAGTTGCATCTCAGGTACACGCTCACTTGATGCACAACAGTCTGTTTGAACAATTCCAGTCTGGTTTTCGCTCCATGCCCAGTATGGAGACAGCCTTGGTGAAAATCACTAACGATCTGTTGATGGCAGCTGACTCTGGGCTCTTAACCATACTTGTTCGTCTCAACCTGAGTGCAGCTTTTGATACCATCTCACATAACATCCTCCTAGAGAGATTAGCTTCCATTGGAATAACTGGCACCCCCCTTGACTGGTTTAGATCATATCTCTTTGGCTGCACTCAGTTTGTCCAACTTAAACTTTTGAGATCACAGTCCTTTCCTGTTACTACCAGTTTTCTCCAGGGTTCTGTATTGCGATCCCTCCTATTTTTTATTTACTTATTTATTTTTTATTTACTTATTATCTCTTGGCCACATTTTCAGGAAATTTGGCATTCAATTTCACTGCTATGCTGATGACACCCAGCTTTATCTATCCACCAAGCCTACCTCCACTCTTCCACCCACTTCCCTTTGACTGTTTACTAGAAATTAAATCCTGGTTTTCATACCACTTCCTCAAACTTAATAGTGATAAAACCGAGGTCCTGCTAGTAGGTACTAAATCTACTTTGGCTAAACCTGATAGTTTTTCTCTAACTATTGACAATTCTATAGTTCCTCCATCGTCTCAGGTTAAGAGTCTGGGTGTCATCTTGGGCAGCACATTATCTTTTGAAGTTCACTTCAACAATGTTACTCGGTCTGCATACTTCGACCTACGCAATATTAATTGTCTTCTTCCGTCGCTTACGTCTAACAGCACTGCCATGCTCATTCACATCCTGGTTACATCCCGTATTGCCTACTGCAGTTCTATCCTCTTTGGTCTTCCCCTCAAGTGTCTTCATAAACTTTAGTTGGTCCAGAATTTAGCTTCCTGTATCATTACCAGAACTCCTTCCATAAATCATATCACTCCTGTTCTTCAGCAACTCCATTGACTCCGTTAAATACCATATTGACTTCAAGATCCTGCTTCTCACCTTTTAAGGCCCTTAATAACCTATCTCCTTCAAATCTTTCTGAACTCCTTCATATCCACACGCCCTCCCGCACTCTCAGATCCTCTTCTGCTCTCCAAATCACTACACCATTGGCCCATTTGACTACCATGGGGTCTAGAGCCTTCAGTCATTCTGCCCCCACCTATGGAACTCTCTCCCACGAGACATTCGCAACATGGACTCTCTTTCAACCTTCAAATCCCATCTCAAAACATACCTTTTCAAACTGGCATATTCAGTCTGGTCCACGCTTCATTGAGTTTTGTGTTGCTGCTGCTGATTTTATACTTATCTGTTGTATTAACTTTTTGTCTACCATGCTCTGTTTTGATCTTATGCTGTCTGATACAGTGCTGCTTGTTTTTTTTTTAACCACAGTTAAAAAAAAACACTCAAGGACACCGTGCTCTGAAAGGCGCCCACAAATAAAATGTATTATTATTCTTAAAAAAAACTTGCTGCTAGATACAAAAGGAAAACTCACAAAGTTCTAATTTTCCATGGCTAATCTTCAAGTGAAGTCTCTTTGATATGACATACAGAACTTTGTCATTTCTCACTCCGTTTGGACAAATGACACAACATGTTTGTTCCCTCATTTCATTTATAATATGTGCCTGCACATTGTTTTTAATGACAATAAAATTGAATTGAATTGTCTGCTTCTCGGCTAGTGATGCACGGATCATAGTTATATCCGCGGGCACTGCGGTTAATCCACGGATCTGGCGGGCCAAGTCATAAAAATTAACATTCTGATTAATAGCGAATGGGTTGTGGGTGGGTGAAATAATACATAATGAATGAGGAAAATATTAATTATTCTCTAAAATGTGAGGCTTCATTTTTCATCATGCACAAATTAGCAGACTAGGCTCATTGCGCCAATTGTGTTGTCCATTTGCCTTAAGCAGCAATGGAGGCAAAAAAGATCTGAGAGAAAATAAAAAAAGAGAATTAAAAGCAAAAAAAAAAGGAAGGGCAGAAAAGTTCTGTGTGGGAGCGATCTAGTGAAATACTTAACCATGACGAGTCAAGTGCAGGGTGTGTCATATGCAAACAGCTGCAAAGTGCTGTATGTATATGATAGCCACAAAACTGGTTCCGTAAACATGGTGTAATATGTCACCATATCATCATGGTTACATATAGCCCACTGAGAAATAATGGTAATGTGATCGGGTGTGGGTCTCTAAATTGGAGAAAATAATTCGTTTTTGTGGGTGGCGGATAGATGATGCATACATGCAGATTCGGATGATGTCGGCGCCGAGCCACACAGCACTTTTCTCGGCTGTCTGTCCGGCTCCATCTCCTTCTCTTCCCTTATGAATGGCAAAAAAAGGCACTGCTCACTTTTCACAATTTCCCCAACAATTCCCCAATAAAATTACCCCAATCATTTTAGAATGATTAATTCATTCCAAATAGAGCTATTCAAATCATCTGGTGAAAATTCCTGTTTTCATATTGTAATATATATTGCAGAGGAAAAAAAAAATCGCACAATGTGAGTTTTCCCCCCCAATATTGTGCAGCCCTAAATGTTATATACTAAGAATAAACAAAACTTTGCCCATTTTCTGCGACGCATCAATACTAGTGGTTTGCACTTCCCAGAACAGTCGTCAACATCTGGCTGGGTTGGCATTTACAGAATACAGAGTCAGTGTGGATTAGATGACAGAACACTTACATGCCGCTTAGTCTCGCTTCCAGTGGGGATTCCCGGTTAGAGCCGATTCCTGAAGTTATGGATGTGACTTGCTGATAGCTTTTTCAAGTCACTCGTGAGAATAGTCACAATTATTCCGATAATGTAAATTCACCACGATCGATTTTTCGTGAGTATTTATCGTGACCCGCGATAAAATCCTATATCATCCCATCCCTAGTCAGTTCTTGTCCTAACTCCCTTAGTCACCAGATGTAAATATCAGTGAAACTTCATGGAAAGTTCTGAGAGCAAAGTAGTTTTTTGCCTCCTTTAACCCTAACAAGAATTGGATGTTTTTCTTGGAGATAGTCAGATGTCCTACAAGAGAGTGTAGGACAAATAATATGAATAGATGTAACGTAATTTCTGGGGGAAATGAAACTGTTCTCAAAACAAAGGACAGATATTCCTTTATTTTGTCCACCCTTTGTGCTTCTCAACCTGTTTGTATGCATGTGTGTGACTTTATTTCATCTAACTTCAGTCTTATCTCGAACCCACATTTGTTCAAACACACACCTGTTCATTACCAGGAATAGTGTCTCATGGGTTATTGTGAGTACTTAATGTTGTCATAACAGCTACTTTTGACCAGCACAGAAATTTATATACCATTCAGTGGAAACGTCAAAAACAAAAGGCACAAATGCAGACATATGGATCAAAGGTTGGGAATGCACAGCGTACTCAATCAAGCATTGTAAAGCTCCCCTTTTTAATACTGTGCAGCTCTGATGGAGAATGGTGATGCAGAAATGACCACAGAGGAGACGTGGGATGAGAAAGGGACAGAGCCAAATGAGGCAGAGCCAGGAGGCAAACCTAGCAATGACAGGGCACCTGCAATGGAGACCAGCCCAGAAATTATGGAGGAGGAGGAAGTGCCAATGCCAAAGGTGACACCTGCACAGCCAGACGCACCCAAGAAGGAACATGTCAACGTTGTGTTCATCGGCCATGTAGGTAAGTGGTCAAACACTGTCATGCCTCATTGGCACACATTTCTGTGAAGAGAAAGGAAGTTGTTCATTTATTTGACATTTCTATCTATTACATATAGAAGGATGTGTGTAAGATGCATGTTGATAGTTGAAAATTGATGTAGTTAGGCATTACAGTTACATACATTCGGAATTGGAGGGGGTGTTGCTTGAGTATAAAAAGAGAATGACTTGTTTATTGTAACGGTATGCTTGATGTCCCATTCAATAACAATTACTAATTTTACATTTGTTCTTGTACTGATGATTTCAAGACTTTTTTTTTCTTCTTTTCTTGCCTTATGTCAAGATTGACGTTATCACAAAGAGTGAAAACAAGCTTTATTAATCCTTATTTGCAAAGGTCACCCAGAAAACGGAACATTTTTCTCATAGTGGTGACAGCCGTATAAATGGGTTGTCATTCGGCTGCAGGGGCTAATTCCTAACTGATATCCACAAAGCAGATATTCTGTGCTTGCATATCATGTATTAGTCATGATTTGGTTATGGGTAAAATATTGTAAGTACATATACATGGAAACCAGTGTCCAATTGTAGAGGATAACCCTTAAAAGTCATATTTCAGTACATGGGTTTACATGTTTTGAGATAATATTGGTTTCTCTAAAACCCAGATATACATTGATTCTTTAAATAATTCGTCTTAAGGTACATGGGCCCTCCCAGTACACTCTTGTCTCTGTCTGGTAGTGGCAATGCCCAGGATTGTTTGCCTGACAGTAGTCCTCAAGCCAGCATGTCAGATAATTTCTCTGCCTGTCTTTATTTTTTGTTTTTTTCTTCATTGTTCTTTGCGTTATTGCAGGACACCATAACACTACTTGCCATCACAGAAAGTTGAATCAGTTCATCTGGACACAGTGTTTATTGAGAGAAATGTTTCATCACTCATCTAAGTGACCTCTTCAGTCTCAACTGACTGCAGGTATCCCCACCCTCATAAATGATACAGTGGCATAACAATTGGTTTCATATACAAATTGCTGTGACCATTAACTAGAGTTACAATGGCCATGTGTATTATTCACAGAGGATTGGGGAATAGATGCATTCACAGCATCGTAAGATGGTGACAGATGTAGTCTTAGGCTCCCCCCTCAGTATTGCCACTGTATTAAGGCTGGGGATACCTGCATTCAGTTGAGACTGAACAGGTCACTTAGATGAGTGATGAAACGTTTCTCAATAAACGTGTCCAGATGAACTGATTCAACTTTTTGTGATTTTCTTACCTGGATTACACTACTTACACTACTATAAAAACACTACTTGCCATCCTGTCTTAGAACTAGTTATTTGTCAGCTAACTCTGTCCATGTATATAGAGGCAGACAGCATACTATTGCAAACTGAGCAGTCAGTTGCATAAAAACTATCTAGAGAAGTCAATGCCCTTCTTGTCATGTTTTTCTTTGTTTTTATATTCTTTATTAGTGATACAAGTTGAAAGTATTTCACTTAGTCTCACTTGCTGAATACTGTCGAAGCATTCAGTGAAATTTATTGATCACATTGCTGAATATGCTCTTTGTCACTATACCATCTACCACACATACATAGACTTAACTGGTTAATAGCTGTTTCGTTATTTAAGTCTGTAAATTATAGCATTTTGTTATGTTTGTATTCTTCAGACATCATCCAGTTGATTGTGTCTGATAACCTTTATCATGCAGTTTCAAAAAGCTGAAAGAACTTAGACTAAGTTGTTTATATGCTAATGAATCGAAATGGCAAAAATCTTGCCTCAATCCTGATATTACCGATTTTGATCTTAATATATAATAAAGATAATCAGATTAGGGTGTATACATGACTGCTTTAATGCCAGAGGAGTGCCTCTACGTTACATGTTTATAATTGCTGGTGTTAGCCTTACTAGTCCTGTGTAAATCTCCATGTAAGTACTTTCAATGTCACTATGACAGTGTAGCCAGTCAGCCCACTAGGCCACTCATCCACTGACATACTCACATAGGATAAAGTATAACATATGTATGGATGTAACATCCCTCTGTTAATTCAACTCCTCTGTGTTTGTCTTTGCTTTAGATGCTGGGAAGTCGACAATTGGTGGGCAGATCATGTGAGTAAAGGCTCTGTTTCTCCTGTTTGACTACTTTTTTGCTGTTGTTTTCTCCCCCTCTAAATTGTATACATTATATTTGGTTTTTTAACATCTAAAGCGTTTCTCTCAACATGCTTACAACTCCTTACATTTACCCTTCACTGAGCTGTGTTCTCAATCTCCCACTCTTGCTTGTGCCTTCCTCCTCTGGCAGGTATCTAACGGGCATGGTAGACAAAAGAACTCTGGAGAAGTATGAGAGAGAAGCCAAAGAAAAGAACAGGGAAACCTGGTGAGTGGGTAGTCTCCTAAAAAGGAAATTAAGTCTAAATTTGAAATTTACAAAACTTTCTCCTTTGGGTTTCAGCCAGTGTCTGTACCATTCCAGTTAGTACTGAATGTAGGAGTGAGACAGAGTAGGACACAGAGTAGAGTCCAAAATCCTTTTTACAGTGGAACTTGTTTTATGTGTCTTATGTGTGCAGACACTATGGTTGATTTTTGTTTCCTGCTGTGAGCTTTTGCGATGACATGTTGGGTTTTGGTGTTATGCAAAATGAAATCGGCGATCTCCCAAACAATGTTGGGCCATCACATTTGCTGTTCCATTATTTGCCGCCAGGGGACGCTATGGTCTGTTAGATGCCATGTAGCCATCTGGTGGTTAAGTTTTGGCGGAAGTGCCAATGATTAATAAAGTTCAGTTCAGACGCATTATAGTGAATGTTGAGGTGGATTGCATAAACTGTCCACAGCCTACGACAGCATTCTTAAAAAAAAAACAGATTTAGAGTAAAGTACGTTTAACCAAAAATAGAATTTACTATTTAAAATAACCATGTCATATCAAAATACTATACATGTGGTAAATAAGAAAAATGTTTGATAGATATTAACATTAGCTATTATGTGCTATAATGGTCCATTATTTTTCAGGTAATGTAGACTCAGCGTTCCACAACAATGTGAAGCAGATATTATACAGTATGCCTTTTTTCACTATACAGCAAATCTGAATGGCATCTTTACAATACAAAGTTCAAAGCAAAGACAATTTATTGCGTGGACATTGTTACATAATGAAATGCCATTTAGTGATAACATCTGCAAGGGCAAATGCTGAGAGAAAAGAAGCACTTGGCAACTCTGCATTGATTGGAGGAAACGTATGTTAGTCTACACCCTCCCCGTTACCATAAAATCGCACCTGTGCCAGCTGAACAAGGAGTTGAACTTGCTGAATTGGGGGAAAATGGGGGGTAGATTAAACAAAAAAAGATTTTGCTCTCAATTCACAATTCTTAAAAAAAACATTTAGACTTAAACTTGTTTCCCTTTAAATCCAGTCAAAGCATTATGTCCTCATTCAAGGGTTCTCTCCTAATGAGGGTTTGAATGTTATTGGATTAAGACTGAAGCATAGCCTCTTATGTACATCCAATGCCTTACTTTTTAATAAAATGTGAACAAAAAGTGACTTAGCCTGACATCACCAGACCAATCTGTAAATGTGAAACATATCTGCCAGAGCAAATAAAACATGAGCTGACAGATTTGTCTGGTTACCAGGTTAAATGATCATTGTAGGGCTTAAAACTGTCTACATGCTTGTATGCTTGGGGATCTGTTTGAATGCCTCAGGTGGTGAATTAAGTTTGAGAACCACAGGTCTAATAATCAGATGAGCTGTTTTTCAGTTTTTGTGTTGGTCATCATTTTTCAGTGATATCGGTGGATGCGCACCATGTCATGTAACAGATAACCTATACACTTTACTATGTAAAGCCAGTTCCCCAGGGAAATGAGGTTAGATCATCCACGTGCTTGTTTTCAACATTGTTCTGTTTTAGATTTAAACTGTTACACTCTGATTATACTTTGATTCATTAGAAATGTCAGCAATTCAAATCATACGTGTGATTTTAAAAAATGTAATTTTTCTCACTCCAAGGTATCTCTCTTGGGCTCTGGACACAAACCAAGAAGAGCGGGACAAGGGAAAGACAGTGGAAGTGGGCCGAGCATATTTCGAGACAGATAAAAAGCACTTTACCATCTTGGATGCCCCAGGTCACAAAAGCTTTGTGCCCAACATGATTGGAGGGGCATCGCAAGCTGACCTAGCTGTACTGGTAAGTAAAGAAATCTGACAAAAGGGCCGGTCATGGTATATTGATGGAATGTCATTCAAAATTTGTGTGTCTATTAATATTGCCACTACTACTTATCAGTTATCCCTTGTCTGTTAAAGAACATGGTACTGTAGTTGTTCCAACAAACATGGTACTAGGGTTGGGTATCGAGCAGAAGTGGAGATGTATTTGCTTCACAACTGTACTAAACCAGCAGATTTCATTAACTAGTTTTCCCTACTGTCTTAAGAGTGGTATTGATTAGTATCAGCTGGTTTAGTACATGGTGCGTTTGGGGGGGGGGGTTGTTGGTGGTATGTGTGGACTGGGGGGAGGGCGTGATGTATGATTGAAGAAAATAATAATTATGTGGTTTTAAGTTTATTGTTATTTAACAAAAAAGGGAACTTAAGTAAACATCGTGACCAACTACAGTAAACAAATTAGTATGGTGTGAGCACCCATGCCCTCCTCACTATGCCTGGATCAGTTGAAAGCCTCCTGCTACTGAGGGTCAAAGCCACTGACTGTTATTAGAAGTTCTTAGGAAAACAATAAAAAAGGGATGTTAAGTCACCTTTTACAATTAATCTCTCAATATACTTGTTAGAATGTGTCAAGAGAGCCATAAATGATATATAACACCCGTCCCATATTTAGCTAAATAAAATCTGCAGTCTGTTACTAATATGGGCGGGTCCTGGGTTATGATCTAAATAAATGGCGCTCTTACCTTATCAACTGGTTACCAAAATGTCCTAATACTGTAAATAAACTGTAAATATTGGCGGTGCCTCCATGACTAAAAGGAAGTAACATGAATTAAGACTTTCTGTTTACCTTATGAATTATATGAATTATCTACTTTTTAAACATGTGACACAACACCTTTAACTTAAAATGTACCAAAATATAGATATTTATTTAACAAGCAATATGAAATGAAATGAGGAATTGTCTATTATAGACAATGATAATATAGATATGAAATCAAAATAGTAGGATTTGTATGTAAACACAATGTATGGCTTTAAGCCATGTAGGTTCAAAACCTAGAAAAATAATAAAGCGGAGTCTCCAATTAGACTCTGTTAGCAACTTTCAACAACACAAAATAATAAAGTGGGCCCACACACTCGCACACACACTCACACGATGCAACGACACAGTCCAACTTTTACCCAGACTGTTACGGGTACATTGCAGGCCTGAAATGTAGCTTGGGAGCGGTGGGGCCTACAAACTGTTATGGCCACTTCGCTTGGTCACTGCCAAGCATAAACAAAATGCACGTGCAGGAATGGAGGTTTGTACTTACGAGTCCCCGCGCCGGGGGAGAGGGGCAACGATGGTGGGAATCAGGGTAACCGCTCGCGCAGCGAGCACCAGAGGATGAGAGAGAACGAAGGCCACGTCGAGGAAACGGCAGGGCAGTCCAAGGTAGCACGGCAATCGGGAGCACGTTCCAATGTTGTCCACGGAGGTCTTCCCTGCTCACTGTTCACCTTGTCCGACTCCTTTTGAATAAAATAGATAGCTTAGCTACCAAGTCCCGATACTATCCCGGTTTGAGCTAGTAACAACTGGTCTCAGGCAGCCAACATACAAAAGCAACACACACAGCTAACGTTGCTATGCTAGGCTAGCTAAAACATACATTTCTTAACTATAACGAGTAGTCATAGCAAATAATACAGGATATAAACTGCATAGTTGTTGAGTAGTACCGTTAACATGAAAAGAGCAGACGGACAACGCAAGGTGTCGTTTCAACTTCCTTTACTCGGAACTCTTCCTCAGGGAAATGCACATCTCAACACGTACAGTCTGTCGTGCTAGGCGCTACTGCCACCTACTGGAATGATAAGGCATGTAAGACAATACCACATATCCCTCTCTTTAAGAATAACATTCCTGCAATAAACCATGTTTTGAATGAACACTTTAAGTAAACGACTCTGACTTGTCAACCATTTGTAACTGAAAGTAGCTTATATAGCATATCAAATATGTCAAAAATATTGCATATCAATTTTAAACTGAAAGTGCAGTCATCACTGTAACTAAAACATCTTATCAGAATGTCAGTGCATTTGCCATAGATTACTTCGTGATAACACATGAACAGTGTATTTACCAACCAACAAACGGACAAGACAGGTGTCCTTTCTTTTTTTTTTCAAATTCACCTTATACGAAACAGTATATTTGCTTACTTTCCCTTTTCAATACCAATTACTTTTTCTTCTTTTGTTGCTGATATTATAAACATATGAAAGTGCAACAGTCCTTTTTTAAGGTGAAAACATATTAAGTGTAACAGTCCATAACACAGTCCATTACACACCCAACCTGCCCCTCTGAAAAGCTTAGGGTACATAGTCCTCCAACCAAGCAGTAGGGTGAACTTGCCTGCGGCCTCGCTGGGGAACAGGAGATGCTCGAGGAGGCGGGGCAGCAGGAGGGGGCATGTAAACATCCTCTGGCTGGACAGTGGGCTGTGAGTGTGCAGCAGAGGCTGGGACAGAGGCAGGTGACAGGTGCATGGCATTCCACACCCTACCGTCAGACAATTCATAGGTTGCAGGGCCTCTCTGAGCCACCACCTGGAAGGGCTGTGTGAACATGAAGTGTCCTTTCTTTGTGATGCCAGGCTTCCTAACCCGCACATACGATCCACACTGGAATGTAGGAGACCGTGCACCCCGACGCTCATCAGTGTATTTCTTCACTTTGGCTTGCTTCAGCGCCACAGTGTGTCTCAAGGTGTCACGCCGAGTAGAGGCAGGAGGGGGTGGGAGACCTTTGATGTTCAGGATGGTGCGGAAAGGACGACCGCGCAGCAGCTCGGCAGGAGAGATTTGAGTCACTGCATGGGGAGTGGCACGGTACGTCAGAAGAAAATCAGTGACAAAGGGCTTCCAGGGCTTGCCCTCGATGTCAGCCGTCTGGAGACAGTCTTTGAATACTCTGTTCCACCTCTCCATTACTCTGAGGGGAGTAGATGGAGCTGCGGCAGTGTGTAATGCCTTGGGCTGCCAAGTAAGACTCAAACTCAGCAGACACAAAGGAGGAGCCATTGTCAGTGACTAGTTCGAGGGGGTTGCCCTCACGGCTGAAGATGGTGGACATGAAGGTTATGACAGTGGCAGACGTCACATCTGATGTGAAGGCCACTTCTGGCCATTTGCTGTAATAGTCCACTAATGTGATAGCAAACCGGCAGTCGGGAAGCAGAATGAAACGGACCCACTATATTCATAGCGAGCTTTTCCCAGGCAGCATTGGGAAAGGCAACAGGTTGCAGGGGAGCAGCTCGTGTTTTGGCTGTTTTGTCATGCTGGGAGCAGGTAGCACACGACTTGATGGCAGTTTCAACATCAGAGTCCATTCCAGGCCACCAGTAGAGTTCTCTCAGTCTCTGTTTGGTCCTGACGATGCCTTGGTGAGTATTGTGAGCCAGCTGTATGAGTTGTGACTGAAGAGCCGGGGGAATCGCCACACGGTGAGTGCCACGTATCAGGTAGCCATCCAGCTCAGCCAACTCAGTGCGTACACGATAATAGGGCAACAGGGCTGGGTCCAGGCCCTTAGAAGTGCGTGGCCACCGCTGGCGAACGTGCTTGGTGACCTGCTGCAAAACAGGGCAGTCTGTGAAGGCAGTGCGTAACTGGTCAGCTGTAAGAGAGGTAAGATCAACAGTCACTAGCACTATAGTGTCCTCCTCCAACTCCATTTGGTCAAGGGCAGGCAGGGGCAGGCGCGACAGGCAGTCCGCTACAACATTGTCACGGCCAGGTTTGTATTCCACACTGTAGTTGAACCACATGAGGGGGGCAGACCACCTCGCTATCCTCATCCCTGCTCTCCCGAAACCTTTTGTAGATAGGAGAGTTGTAAGCGGGCTGTGATCCGTGCGCAGGGTAAAGTGTCTCCCCCACAGGTATGTGCGCCACCGCTCAGCCGCCCACACACAGGCGAGAGCCTCTTTTTCGATGATGGAGTAGTTTCGTTCACTGGAAGAAAGAGCTCTGGACGCAAAGGCAACAGTCAATTCAGTGTCCCCGTGCATTTGGGTGAGCACAGCGCCTATGCCGTAGTCAAAGGCATCTGTAGTGACTATTGTTGGGAGAGTGGGGTCGAATAACGTGAGCGCTGGGCTTGTAGCAATCAGTTCCTTGAGTCGGGTGAAAGCTCGATGTGCAGCATCAGTCCACTGAAACTGTGCGTCCCCTCTCAGGAGAGCACGGAGGGGCTCCACCACAGAAGCGTAACCGGGGATGAACTTAGAATACCACCCTGTGAGGCCCAGGAAGGATTGGAGGGCAGTAGCATCCTCAGGAGCAGGGGCCTTCTTGATAGCAACAACATGCTCTGGGTTGGGGCGGATACCCGATGCAGAAACGACGTGCCCCAAGTAGAACAGTTTGGTTTGTCTGAAAAGGCACTTCTCCATATTTAGCTTCAGGCCACTGCTGTTCAGGCGGTGCAGCACGGCCTTTAGCCTTCTCTCGTGTAGCTCTGGGGTGTCTGCATACACCACAGTGTCATCTAAGTAACACTGTACGCCATCCAGGCCTGACAGGATCTGTGACATCATGCGCTGAAACGCACTTGGAGCTGAGGCGAGACCGAATGGAACCTTTGTGAAGCGGAAAAGTCCATCATGTGTAATAAAGCTGGTAAGGTCTCTGCTCTCAGGGTGGAGTGGAACCTGATGATACGCATTTTGTAGGTCGATGGATGAAAACATGTGTGCTCCTCGCAGCTCATGGAACACCTCCTCAATGTGTGGTAAGGGGTGGCTATCGATGACCTCCGCCTTGTTAGGCTCACGGAGATCTGCACATATCCTGAGCCAGCCTGACTTCCGTTTCACCACCACAATGGGTGAAACCCACGGTGAGGAGTCGATGCGCTCAATCACTCCATCCTTCTCCAATCTCTGCAGCTCTTCTGAAACTTGGTCACGCAAGGCGAAGGGCAGACAGCGTAGCTTCATCTGCACAGGCTGCATGTCAGATCTCACCTTCACTTTGTGGATGAAGCCTCTAACTGTCCCAGTACTCTCTGCATTGAGAGTTGGCTCCATGTTGACAGTAGTGTAGTGTACGGGAACAGTAGGGTTTGTAACAGGTAGGGTTTTACTAGCAGTCACTTTACCATCTGAAATTTGTAGCCGTAGCGCATTGAAAAGGTCCATGCCCAATATGGGCGTTCCCGCTGGCACCACATGAATGTGTGTAGATGCACTGTTTGTCTCGTAAGTCACTTTCAGCTCCATGCAACCAAGCACCTGTATGGGTTTCTGTGTGTAAGTGGGAAGTCTTTTTTCGGGCTTTGAAAGGGTCACATGACTGAAGTGATTTCTGTATATGTGCTCAGGAAGGATGGAAACGCCAGACCCAGTATCTACTATCAAATCAGTAGTAATTTTGGGGCCGCTGGAAGCCTCCAGGGAGACACAGCACATCAGCTTATTGCACCGTGTCACGTCATTCTCATCAATGTGTAGCACTGTCACAGTGTCAACACTCTCAGTGGAAGCAGTGGACACTTACCCCACATTTTGTGACGCAGACTTGCTTTTACAGACGTTGGCATAATGTCCATTCTTGTTACATTGTCTACAAATGGCTGATTTAGCTGGGCACTTGGGGTCATTTGCTAAGTGGTTTGTGGAGCCACACCGGTAGCAACTCTTACCAGCAGCAGCCGCGTTGGAAAGAGGGCGGGAAACGGAGGGTGAAGGCTTCTGTGGACGTCTGTGTTTCCCGCCTCGGAACCTAGACCCCCCACGCACCATGCCGACTTCTGCTGACGCTCCATGGTGTGTAGTGGTCATCGCTTTAGCCCCAGCTACTGCATGTTCTATCTGGCATGAAAGTGTAATGGCTTTCTCCAGAGTCAGATTTCCCTCAAGCAGCAGACGTTCTCTAATCCTAGCATTGTTCGTCTTTTCAACAATCTGATTTCTCATCATATCGTCAGCAAGCCCGCCAAGCCAAACTCACATGTAGCAACGAGTTCACGCAGGGCAGCAGCAAACTCTGCAGTAGACTCACCAGTCCTCTGAGATCTCTGTCGAAACTTATTTCCCTCTGCCACGACATTCAACTTCGGGACAAAATAAGTTTTCAATGCTTTCAAAGCATCTGCATAAGAGTCACTATCGACTGGCAGTGTATAAAAAATGCGTTGTGCCTCCGCACCGATTGTATGAATTAGCAGGGCGCGCTTCCTCTTGTCTTCCATCTTGTCAGCAAGAGCCATCACGTAGTTATCAAACATACGAATCCACGTATCAAAGTGGACAGTGGGCACACCCGGGCTGTGTAAAAATGCCGGAGGTGGCGAAATACCTAGCAGGGCCATAATTATCCCGTCGTCGCCAATATGTTGAGTAGTACCCTTAGCATGAAAAGAGCAGACGGACAACGCAAGGTGTAGTTTCAACTTCCTTTGCTCGGAACTCTTCTTCAGGGACATGCACATCTCAACACGTACAGTCTGTCGTGCTAGGCGCTACTGCCACCTACTGGAATGATAAGGCATGTAAGACAATACCACAGTAGTGACCTTTAGTAGAAACAATATACACAAACACACGATGAAATTAACTGGTCGTCAATCCCCAGACGGTCTGCATACAAAGTTCACAATCAATGTCAAAAATGACAGGTTCACTCTATCGTGTCCAGCTGCTGTCTCCCACTTTCACCCACGAAACCAAGTATTGGGGCCACAAGCCCCACCCCTTTTCCTCTGAATACACTATCAGATTGGTTAATAATTTAGGATACACGAATTACATTAAAGGAAAAGAATGAATGACATTTGGATTAAATCAGGTTAGGTTGTTAAACTTAACATGTGCTGTACCATGTGAAATTCAAATAAACTATGCTCAACTATGAACTTATGATGTATGAGCATAAACCTTGTAAATAGTAAAACACACATTACTATTCAATATTATGAAACTCTATGAAATGACTTTTTAAAACGATTTATATGATCTTAACCTTCTCTCTTAAATGAATTTATTTTCCCAATAATACGACATTATTTATTCTCTGCATTTTTAAAGCCTGATATATTTAACCAGGGCTACACCTATCCTCACCAAAACTCCTCCAGCAGCAGTACCCTCTTCTACTTCTCCTTCAGTTTTAGACCTGATATCCACAGCATATTTTTAGTAACATGAATTACGCATTTTAACTAATGGTAGGTTTAGTGATAATCGGATTACATGATGTCGCACTCATTTCACCTCCTGTCCTCCCATCATCCTTGCAAACTTTTTTTTAATTGAATAGTTGAAAATGTTTGACTGATGGGATGTAATTTAGAAAACTTGTGTTTAAAATTTTAGACATACTTGGGTGCAGAAGAATACAAGATGTTTGCTCACAGCCACTGGATTTCACTGTGATGTGTGGTCCGTGACACACATGAGCTCATTCTTTGGCAGCGCATTTCAGAATGCATTGTGCTGATTATGATATGGTGCTACACTGCAGTGATGTCACCATAGCAATCACAAATGACGTTACTCCACTGAGCACAACAGCAATTTTTATATAGAGTCTGTGAGCATAAAATCATGTTGTGCCATGCCAACACAGTGAGGCGGCAAACAGTCTGAGAAAGGTGGGCCACTTCTGAATTCTCTATGCAGGAAAAACCCTGGTGTTAATGTTTATACACACTCATTAGATGCTGGCAGTGCAGTTCTGAATTAGGCTCCTGCCATTGACTCTGGTGGAAGAGTGCGTTGTAGTTTCTTGCCTTGAGGAGATAAATGTATGGACCAGCTTCTCTGAATTAAACAGAGTTCAAGTAGGGCTGAGTTTGGAGAAATTCTTAAGAAAGTAGAATGAGGCTTTGCACAGTTCTTTCAAGGAATAGAAAATGTAATTTAAATACATTAAATTAATTAAGATACATTAAATAGGCGGCACGGTGGCACAGTGCTTAGCGCGGTCACCTCACAGCAAGAAGGTCCTGGGTTCGAGCCCCAGGATAGTCCAACCTTGGTGGTTGTTCTCTGTGTGGAGTTTGCATGTTCTTCCCGTGTCTGCACGGGTCTCCTCCGGGTGCTCTGGTTTCCTCCTACAGTCCAAAGACATGTACACTACCGTTCAAAAGTTTGGGGTCACCCAAACAATTTTGTGTTTTCCATGAAAAGTCACACTTATTCACCACCATATGTTGTGAAATGAATAGAAAATAGAGTCAAGACATTGACAAGGTTAGAAATAATGATTTGTATTTGAAATAAGATTTTTTTTACATCAAACTTTGCTTTCGTCAAAGAATCCTCCATTTGCAGCAATTACAGCATTGCAGACCTTTGGCATTCTAGCTGTTAATTTGTTGAGGTAATCTGGAGAAATTGCACCCCACGCTTCCAGAAGCAGCTCCCACAAGTTGGATTGGTTGGATGGGCACTTCTTGCGTACCATACGGTCAAGCTGCTCCCACAACAGCTCAATGGGGTTCAGATCTGGTGACTGCGCTGGCCACTCCATTACCGATAGAATACCAGCTGCCTGCTTCTGCTCTAAATAGTTCTTGCACAATTTGGATGTGTGTTTAGGGTCATTGTCCTGTTGTAGGATGAAATTGGCTCCAATCAAGCGCTGTCCACTGGGTATGGCATGGCGTTGCAAAATGGAGTGATAGCCTTCCTTATTCAGAATCCCTTTTACCCTGTACAAATCTCCCACCTTACCAGCACCAAAGCAACCCCAGACCATCACATTACCTCCACCATGCTTAACAGATGGCGTCAGGCATTCTTCCAGCATCTTTTCATTTGTTCTGCGTCTCACAAACGTTCTTCTTTGTGATCCAAACACCTCAAACTTGGATTCATCCGTCCACAACACTTTTTTCCAGTCTTCCTCTGTCCAATGTCTGTGTTCTTTTGCCCATCTTAATCTTTTTCTTTTATTGGTCAGTCTCAGATATGGCTTTTTCTTTGCCACTCTGCCCTGAAGCCCAGAATCCCGCAGCCGCCTCTTCACTGTAGATGTTGACACTGGTGTTTTGCGGGTACTATTTAATGAAGATGCCAGTTGGGGACCTGTGAGGCGTCTGTTTCTCAAACTAGAGACTCTAATGTACTTATCTTCTTGCTCAGTTGTGCAACGCGGCCTCCCACTTCTTTTTCTACTCTGGTTAGAGCCTGTTTGTGCTGTCCTCTGAAGGGAGTAGTACACACCGGTGTAGGAAATCTTCAATTTCTTAGCAATTTCTCGCATGGAATAGCCTTCATTTCTAAGAACTAGAATAGACTGTCGAGTTTCAGATGAAAGTTCTCTTTTTCTGGCCATTTTGAGCGTTTAATTGACCCCACAAATGTGATGCTCCAGAAACTCAATCTGCTCAAAGGAAGGTCAGTTTTGTAGCTTCTGTAACGAGCTAAACTGTTTTCAGATGTGTGAACATGATTGCACAAGGGTTTTCTAATCATCAATTAGCCTTCTGAGCCAATGAGCAAACACATTGTACCATTAGAACACTGGAGTGACAGTTGCTTGAAATGGGCCTCTATACACCTATGTAGATATTGCACCAAAAACCAGACATTTGCAGCTAGAATAGTCATTTACCACATTAGCAATGTATAGAGTGTATTTCTTTAAAGTTAAGACTAGTTTAAAGTTATCTTCATTGAAAAGTACAGTGCTTTTCCTTCAAAAATATGGACATTTCAATGTGACCCCAAACTTTTGAACGGTAGTGTAGGTCAGGTGAATCGGCCGTACTAAATTGTCCCTAGGGGGCGGGTGCGTGTGTGTGTGTGTGTGTGTGTGTGTGTGTGTGAGAGAGTGAGTGAGTGAGTGATGGCCTGGCGGCCTGTCCAGGGTGTGTCCCTGCCTGCCACCCAATGACTATGACTGCTGGGATAGGCTCCAGCATCCCTGTGACCCTGACAGCAAGATAAGCGGTTTGGATAATGGATGGCTGTAAATACATGCATGGATTGACACCTTCTAATATTGAGGGCTTATAAGAAAAGTTTGAGACATGTCAGACCAATTATGAGAAACTTGAGCATTTTTGTTTCACTGATCTGTCACGAGAAGAGGCGCCATGCTGTTTGATGGGAAACGATGTTGAGAAACTCCACTAGTGTCGCTCTTCAGTACAGAAGGGGCAAAGCATGTAAGCTAAAATCAACTTTTGCAGACAAAATACCAGAAATTAACTTCGAAAGCAGTGAGTTCAAATTACACTAACAATGTCCTTTAGAGCAGGAAAGTCATGTAAAAAAAGAGGGGGGAATGATAGCATTGGTTACAATCCCAATTGCAACCTATTATATCAGTTATACTCTACATGACGTCAAAACATTTATGCACACAAGCCAGGGTATTTAAAATTTGGATAAACTAGTTTGTGTCAGCACTCATGAAAATGTATTGTGAGGTAGTTCTGCCAAAAAAAGAAAAAGAAAAGAAAAACCCTCCGGAGATGGATATCTTGGTTGCTTGAGCTCTTTATTGTCATTTGTTCACCGGAATCATTAGATTTCTTTACATCATAAACTATTTTCTTAATTGTATTTTTGCCATGTGTTTCCTCATCCTTTTAATGTGACTTTCCAAGTTTGGGTGAAACTCATCTAATGCCAACATTGG
The DNA here is from genome assembly GCF_029633865.1 of Lampris incognitus. Taxonomy (NCBI): domain Eukaryota; kingdom Metazoa; phylum Chordata; class Actinopteri; order Lampriformes; family Lampridae; genus Lampris; species Lampris incognitus. The sequence continues at coordinate 45,119,052 of NC_079220.1, read as the reverse complement.
AGACTGTAGTGAAGAGAAAATCAGTGGTTGGGCTCCTTTCCTTTCAAAAGTACAAATACACAAATTCAAATACTACATAAATTAAGTCAATAGATTAAGAACTGCAGTAAATAAATGTACATGAAAAATGTAGTTAAGTGTAAGACGTGGACAGCCACTGAACCACCACAAAAAAAACCCCCAAAAAAACAACCTATTAGTTTAAAGCTAGTTGATAAAATGAATTCTCTGTTGAGTCTCATGGGAGGACAGTTCACAAACAACAAATATGTACACCTCTAGGTCATCTCGGCCAGAAAAGGAGAGTTTGAAACTGGCTTTGAGAAGGGTGGACAAACACGAGAACATGCCATGCTGGCTAAAACAGCGGGGGTAAAGCACCTGATAGTCCTGGTAAACAAAATGGATGACCCCACAGTCAACTGGAGCCTGGAGAGGTGAGTAAAAAAATGACAGCAACATGACTGCTACCAAGATATCTTGCTTCAGCCAGTTATTATTGATACTGGCATATCCTCACATCGCCATAACACATACACACTTGTTTCACTTGATTTTTTTCCCCCCGTGTTATCAAAGTATGAGCTAACTAATGCAACGTTCACAAGCTTCTTAGACTTCTTTAGAACTTGCATAAATTAAAATGGCTCATCTTTTCCTTCTCAACCCCCCAGGTATGAAGAATGTAAGGAGAAACTTGTGCCATTTTTAAAGAAGGTGGGCTTCAACCCTAAAAAAGACATTCACTTCATGCCCTGCTCTGGCTTGACGGGAGCCAACCTCAAGGAACCTGCCGAATTATGCACCTGGTACACGTAAGTCCTGTCAGCCTCCCATGAAGGCAACCCGACCTTTTGTGTTTAATTTATCTGTTGGATCAGTTTTTTTCAGTTGAATTGGGAGTCTTAGTATATCATCCTAGGGCCAGAAAGGCCCTAAGGTGAGTCAACTCTTTAATATCTGTCTTTCTTGTTAAACATGGTTCTAGGTATCCTAATGTTGGGGAAAACCTCTGAAATCCTATTCATCTTGGTATTAGGGCCAATATTTGATAACATTATTTATGCATCTCTTTTAATCGTGTCAAATTAATGTAATTGCAGTGGGTTACCATTCATTCCACACCTGGACAGTTTGCCAAATTTCAACAGATCGAGTGATGGCCCTGTCAGATTACCGATTGTCGACAAATACAAGGTGAGAGGGTAGCTATTTGAATTGCTCTTAGTAAACTGAAATTTAGGAATAGCTTTTATCAGATTATTCTGTCATTAGTTGATTAGGAAGAATTTCACCTAGGTGTATCTAGCAAATGCACTGTGGTGAACATAGTGTGTATACGGTTGTCTTTGAGATGCTGGTATCCTAGCGTGTACAAGACAGTTTTTCGAAGTGTTTGCATGAACTGCTGCCAGCAAAATGTATTATTGATGAATAACAGGTGTCATGATGAATACCAGCTTGTTACCATGAAAATGTAGCAAACGTTATGGTGCTCAAGAACCAAGTCAGCCAGATCACACTAACAGCTGCCAATGTATACATGAACTTAGACTAGTTGGCAAACTCTGCATATCCCCCCTTCACCAGAGAAGTCAAACTTGCCACTCAGTTACTTTTGCTATAAGGCCTCTACATCATTATTAGTCTGGTTTAACAAGCTTCTTTTGGGGGGGGGGTAGTTAAAACTGATGGATTTTTCCAGCACTGCAACTGTCTAGTTCTGTACTGCGTACAATCTCATCAACTGAATAACTTCAGCCCTGTCAATTTATGTGAAATTTTCATTATCAAGTAGATTTGAACTAGACCTACACCATGCCATAGTCAAATGAAATGTACATATTTACGTTTAAACAAATCAAAATGCAAGCTGGACTTAAAATAGGAAAAAACTGAATTGAAAAAAATGTATTTGAACTAACAATATATTTACTTGAATTAACAATATACCCATAGTTTTTAGCATGATATAGAATTACATTTTTATACCAAGTTTTTAAAGATTTAACACCTCTGCTCTCTACATCAGGACATGGGCACCGTAGTTCTAGGCAAGCTGGAGTCGGGCTCTATCAGCAAAGCACAACAGCTGGTCATGATGCCAAACAGGGTAAGAAATTTCATTGAACGTTGTTATTGAGCTAGCGTGCAAGCGAGACATTTCTCATGACTTGATTAGCTTTTGTCACGCTGAATAATGGACCTGGCCTCCTCCTCTGATAGAATCAGAGGAATAAGGCTGTTATTACCAATGATATGCACTGTCTCATAACGATGGGGACTTCATAACTCTGTAGAGATTTTAGATTGTTTTCAAAAGCTTGAAATTTTAAGGAACAGACACCATTACATCTATATGGGCTTGCATCCCGGTTTCATCTGGAAATGTGGAAGCAAAACAAACCTGAGCATCATCATTGGAAACACGAGACTTGACGGCAAGGCAAAAATGTGGAGTGGATTTTACTGCATTACAGACTCTGCAGAGACAGCCCCACACCATTCTATTCTCCATTGCCACTGAATTTTTTGAATACAGTGTATTTGGTTATCATGTCCCTGTCAAAACTGGGATGTTGTCTTTCTCATGCTTAGTCCCATGCTTTAATCGTGAACTACAAAAAAATCTCCCAAATGTGTGCTAAAGGGTCGCCACAGAAAATCTTGTCTCACCATTCATAAACTGGCTTTCCATGAACAACAGAGGCCTTGCCCTGGTCCTTTTTAAAGAAGTATAGTCACATACCGTTTCTCTAGTCCCATAAACTGCAATCCTGGTAACTCCCAAGTGGCTGTTTTTTTTTTTTTTTTTTCCCCACCACCAACCATTTCCTAAAACATCAATGTCCATCATAAGTTGAAACTTCGGAGGAGCAGTGTAACTAGTACATTGACTTTTTCAGAACAAAAGTCAACATCTGCTCCTTGATCTCCTGCTACTCTTCTCCATCTCCTCCTACTGTTGGCCCATCCCCTGTAAGTCTACAGCCTCTTCTCAGCTTTGCTAATGTCACACAGTGAGATGTTTAAGAAACCATCAGTAAAACAAAAACCTCCATAAGTTCAAAAGACCTCATTACCACTGCTTTGCTCAAGGGATGGGACACGCTGCAAAGCAATTCATATTGTTGTAGACAAGGAAAAGACATGGCATTAACAAACTAGAGGAGTGCGCTCAGTAGAGTGCAGATCTGCTAGTGTATGTATCGCCCCTTCTCCATACACGCACACACAGACAGAAAAAAACAAGTGTTTTTCCTGCCATTATAAGATTTTTGTGCAGCGCCCAAGTCAATTGAATGGGAAATATGGGGAAAAAAAATACAAGTTTTTAATATGCAGTGCTCAAGCTGAAAAATCCGCCTAATAAAAATGTTTTGCCTGTCAGTCTGTGGATGCACAGCCTCTTTGGCGGACCCTTGCACAAAAGCGACCAAGTCTAATATGAAATGACAGAGATCAGGCTATCATAATTTCAAAGCCCTTATTAAAAGACGTCAAATTTGTTTAACCATCGTGTTTTCATGATATAAAATTAATGGAGAATGGCTGCTCTGCAGGTCGACATTCATTCATTCTAAAGCAATAAAACGACGGTAAGAAAATACTTCAAATGTGTTTAACCATCGCGGTTTTTCATGATATAAAATGAATCAAGGCCAACGGTTGCTCTGCTGATTGACTTGCATAAAACAACAATAAGAAAACCTAGCTCAGACATGGGAAATGTTTTATTGTAGCAACTGAGATGATTTCCAGCTGTGACTGATTAATCCTACTCTTGAAATTGTATTGTGACATTGAACCTGCCTGCTGTGTTCTTAGCTTAAAGCCACCATTTATACTTTGCCCCATGGATAATTGCTATCAGACACAAAACAAGGACAAATTGCACTCAGCTACAAAACTTAATGGGTGGGTTTGTGCTGTAATATCATTCACTCAATGTCTTTATGCATGCTCAGTAATCCAGGTAAGAAAGTCACAGAAAGTTGAATCAGTTCCTCTGGACACAACATTTATTGAGAGAAACATTTCATCACTCATCTAGGTGACCTCTTCAGTCTCAACTGACTGCAGGTATACCCACCTTTATAAACAATACAGTGGCATAATGACTGAAAACAACAATCGGTTTCATATGCAAATTGCCGTGACAATTAACTAGAGTTACAATGGCCATGTGTACTATTCATAGAGGATTGCGAAATAGTTGCAATCACAGAATTGTAAGATGGCGACAGGTGTACTCTGTTCACAGATGATGGTTCCCTCTTCACATAGATGGTTTCTTTGACTCTGTTTAAACCAGTGTTTCTCCCCATCAAGGATGTGTACATCTTCATCCTTGAAAGAATGGCCACTGGCCTGTAGATGGGTGTAGACTGAGTCATGGCCTGACAGTGTAGCTCCTCTGTGTTGTGCCATCCTTTTTGCCAGCGTGTTTGGGATTTGGGTTGCCTGATGTATAAGCGTACACTGTATTGCTTTATTTGTGCCGGGGGACCTGACCTTTGAGGTGGGTCAATTTCTGGCACAACATGTTTTGGGGTTTGAAAGCAACTGAAATGCGGTGTTTGGAAAATCCACGTCGCAACTGTTCCGACACTCCTGCCACATACAGTCACCACTGGTTTACGCTTAGGCAGCTGTTGTCCTTCTCCTCTCTTAGATCAGCTGGTGCACTGTTTGGATGTCTTCCTGGCTTTGACAAATGACCAGTTATGATAATCACACTTAATCAAGGCCTATTTAATGTGGGATTTCACCCCTTCCCCAGCCACTGTGTCAGTGGGGATGTTGTCAGCTTGGTGGTACAGCGTCGTCGTTTTCGGTCGTTATGCCACTGTATTGTTTATAAGGGTGGGGATACCTGCATTCAGTTGAGACTGAAGAGGTCACTTAGATGAGTGATGAAACATTGCTCTCAATAAACATTGTGTCCAGATGAACTGATTCAACTTTCTGTGATTCGCTCAATATCTTATATGACTCAGACCTTGAGAGGGGGCAAGCAAGCACGTTTATTTATATAGCACATTTCGTACACAGGGCAATTCAGTGTGCTTTACACAAATAAAGATAGAAAAGGAACAACCATATAAAATATAATTGAAAGAGAGTAAATCGAAACAAATAGGAACAATCGTATATAAAATGTAATCAAGTGTACAAAGTACATTTTAAAATGTACTTTGAAATAGTAATTAAAAAGAGTAATATGATTAAAAAACAGGTGCTATAAAAAAAGAATACAAAGTACAAAAAAAAAATAGAATAAATACATAGTCACTTCCCTGCCGGGAGTGACTAGTGATCTACTTCCAGAAAGTGCAATAGGAATAAGGTGCAAGTTTTAATGCTCAATCGTAGGCAAAAAAAAACAACAAAAAAAACAAACAAAAAAAACCTAGATTTAAAAATTGCTATATTTGGGGCACATTGAAGATCTTCTGGTAGTTTGTTTTGGACTCTGGGCTGAACTAACTGACCTGAGTCCATGGATCCTGGAGCCCCACCCAGTTTATACTCTTCAAGCATGTCAGTGATTTATTCTGGGCCTACACCATTTAGTGATTTGTAGACAAGTAGCAGCACTTTAAGATCTATTCTGTAACTAACTGGAAGCCAGGGTAAAGATTTCAGGGCTGGAGTAATGTGCTCTGTTCTCTTGGTCCTGGTTAAAACTCTAGCAGCAGCATTCTGAATAGGCTGCAGCTGTTTAATGGTCTTTTTGGGAAGACCAGTTGAGACCGTTACAGTAATCAGTTCTACTGTAAATAAAAGCATGGATGAGCTTCTCTTGGTTATTTTGGGATACCAAACCCTTGATTCCGGCTATATTTTTAAGATGATAGAAGGCTGTTTTAGTGATTACTTTGATATGGCTGGTGAATATGAGATCTGAGTCTATTAAAACGCCAAGATTTCAGACTTGGTCTTAGGTTTTTAGAGCTCTAGACTTGAGTTGTTCATTTATAATAGTTCTCTTTGTTGCCAAACACAATAATCTGTTTTTTCCTTATTTGATTGAAGAAAGTTTTGGCTCATCCAATTATTTATCTGCTCCAAACAGTGACACAGTGAGTCTATTGGGCTGAGATCATCAGGTGAGAGAGCCAGTATATTTGATTATCATCTGCATAACAATGGTAATCCATGCTCTGAAGAATTTGGCCTAAAGGCAATATGTACAGATTAAACAGGGGAGGTCCGAGAACTGATCCCTGGGGGATTCCACATGTCATAGCTGCTGTATCATATTCATAACTGTCAATGGTGACAAAATAACTCCGGTCTGCTAAATAAGACCTGAACCAATTAAGGACTACTCCGGAAAGTCCTACCCAATGTTCCAGCCTGTCCAATGGTGTTCTGTGATCTACAGTGTCAAATGCCACACTGAGATCAATTAAAACCAGAACTGATATTTTCCCTGAGTCAATATTCAGCCGTATCTAATTTAACACTTTTATAAGAGCTGTTTCAGTACTGTGGTTAGGTCGGTAACCTGATTGATATGAGTTGATTAGAAACAACTTTCTCAATGACCTTAACTATAAAGGGATATAAAAGGGGCAGATAGTGGTTACAAGTGATGTGCAACTTGTGGTGCTATCAGCGGCCCCAATTCATTCTTTGAATTCGCCTGTCAACACAGAGTGAGACAGGCAGAACAAGAGACAGCCGCAGACAGAAACCGATGAAAGAGGAGGGGGCGTTAACAGATCATTAGAATAGGTATTATTACAGTTAAATTAAGTTATTTCAAATCAAACATCCCAAGATATGAGTGGAAAGTATTGTTCTCGAATGTAGCTTAACCATGTCATTTGCTATGCTACTTAAATACATTTTAACAACAAATATTACTGGGACCCCTAAAGAAAATTGCAGATGGAACATTTAATATCCAGGCATCCACATTATAGACACTATCCCTGTAATAAATATTTTTTTTCAGATTTTCAACACATATAACAACATAACATAGCATAATATAAAACACATATACAGTTTTTAAAAGAAAGCAAAAAAAAAAACTTTCAAGGCAAAACAAGGGAATTTGGTGACAGTAAACATACTATACATACTGTGTGCTTTTCATATGAGGAAAACAGGACTCAGCCAGGAAGTGCAAGATATTGGTACAGTGCAGGGGGGGTACCTAGTCAATGGGGACCGAATCCAGTTGGAGGGACCTGACATGTCCCAGGAAGGATTGCCAGATTTTATAAAATTGTCCATTAGAGCCATGAAGGGAGTGTTTAATTTTCTCCAACTTCACAAAGGATAGGGCATCTTGGTTTTTACCTAGTCTTGGTTTTAGTTAGAGCCGCTCTTCTTGCCCTCGTCCTACAAACCGATTCGCCCAACTTTATTCTACAGTTCATCTGTTTTGATAGCTCTGCGATCCTTGTGACATGCCTTCTCCCAGTTGGTGTATTTTTTTCCTTTTCCCGCTTGTACTCAGTTTTCTTTGGCTGTTAATGATCTCTTTTCTGACTTGTGCCCTTGAATGACAAGAGTCATTTAGATTTGCAACATAAATATCAAACATGTTGGATTTTTTTCAACGTAAATCTTGACCAATAAGGAGGCTAAAGATGAATCTTTAACCTTCTCACACCATAAGGTAATCATGTGTGACTGTGAACCCTGACCACTCTAGAGCAGCAGACTCAGCCTGATCTTGAAATTGTTGTGATGACCAAATTGCTGCTAAATCCATCTTGAATGTTTTTTAGTGTGTGAATCATCACAGACAACCAATCCCCCAAAGCTGGTAATGTGCCACCTGCTCTCAAAACAGTTGTTCTCTGTCCCTTTCTCAAGAAGGCTAAATCCAGACACCTTTGCCAGCTTTAGGCCCATCTCCAATCTCATAATTCTGTCCAAGGTGTTGGAAAAAGTAGTAACTGCCCACCTCAATGACAAGCTCAAATTAAGCTGCCTTTTTGAGAAGTTTCATTCAAGATTTTGTCCAACCCACAGTTATAAAACTACTCTGGTTAACTTCACAAAGAACTTGCTAATGGGACCTGACGCGGGGTCCCTTTCTCTCCTAGTTCTCCTTGTTCTAGTGCTTTGACACATTGACCATAAGAGCCTCCATGATCATCTCTAGGCTTGGGCATTGGACAAATATATCAGCGATTGGCTGAGTCCAGTCGGCGGTTGTTTATTTTTGTTGTGTTTTTTGTATGGCGTTTTTGTCCTTTTATTTTGCTGATTTGATGGTCTGCGTCCTCAAGAATTCAACTCGGTAAATGATCAACCTGTAAAGCGCAATTCAAAGTGTGCGCAAATAGGAACTGGCAGTTGGAGTTGGGCCATATGCATGTTCTTGTTGCACTAATTTCCGACGAGACTTTCACAAACCAGGGCAGTAACTAAATAATAATAAACTTTATTTATATAGCACTTTTCTTAACAATGTTACATGACAATTAAGCCATCTTTAGTGGCTGCTGTCTGATTGATTGGTGCTGAAAAACGTTAGTTCATAAATCACATTTGACAACTAGACCAAAAACTGTATGTGCAGTTGTGTACCCTGATCATCATAGTTCTGATGCCATTGGACTTTTCTCAAAGTGATTTGTTTTGTTTAATTGAAGAAGAGTAGCCTATAGGCTGTAATGTTTTAGTAAAATTAGAGTTTCACATTAATGCTCATGCAAATTGATAGTGTTAGAATCTATTTTCAGCACTACTCGTTTGCGAGGACAGCAAATTACTTCATTTAGGTCCTTCAGCTTGCTACTGGTTCCATCCAGTTTAAAACCAAAATAATCCCAAATAAGGGATTTTGTATTCTTTTTCGCAATGAGCTCTTCCATGATTGCATTCACTGATAATGGCCGACATGCACCGGGGGTGTATTGGCAATTGCTGATTGTTGGGCTGACAATGGCTGGTAGGAAAATTTTTACATATCGCCCAACCCTGTCATCTCCACAGCAACATTGGATTCTCTGGCACTGCCCTGAATTGGTTTCACTCCTACCTCTCAGATTGGACTAAATTTGTCTCTATGAGGAGTCACTAGTAATAGACACATCTCATTATAGTGTCCACCAAGGATCAGTCTGGGGCCTCATCCCATTCACCCTCTTCATGCTCCATTACCTAGTCATCAATCGGCATGAGAGATCATTTCACTGTTATGATAACACTCCACTCCACATAAAAACAGCCTCAAACTCGACTGCAGCTGCATCTTGTCTCAACATTTACCTTGAGAAGATAAAAGCATGAATGATGCAAAACTTCCTCCAGCTGAACAGCACCAAGACCGATATTCTCCTTGTTGGCACCTCTAACCAGGTCCGGTTCTCTCCTCTCTCTCATATTTCATGTCCCTGTCAGAAAAATCTCTGCCAGTCTCCAACCCTTGCATTAGGTTTGACCCTCCTCTCACCTTTGATCATCACCTTAAAGACCTATGCAAAGTGTCCCTCTATCAGCCTAACGCTCTTTCAGTGTTTGCTGTTTTTGACAAATGTCTCTTAGCCCCGCTTTAACTTATTTGTAAATCACTTTGGATTGAGTGTCTTCTATATATATTAAAAAAAGTAAAAAAAAGTAAATGGGAATTGGCTGGCTTTGTTCTTGTTTATCCCTACCTTTCTGCCTCACTCCCTCTGCCTTTTCATGCAGCACGTTGTGGAGGTGTTGAGCCTGTTGTCAGATGATGTGGAAACGGATGATGCTGGTCCAGGGGAGAATCTCAAGCTGCGGCTGAAGGGTATTGAAGAAGAGGAAATCCTGCCCGGTTTTATTCTGTGTAATGCTGAGAACCTTTGCCACTCGGGCCGCACCTTTGATGCCCAGGTCAGTATACATACCTATTCCTAGATGTTCCTAGGTCTCATACGTAACAAGTGCTCACAAGCATAATTTTCAGTTTCCACCCATCCACCCATCCATCCATCTATCCATTATCCGAACCGCTTATCCTGCTCTGAGGGTCGCGGGGATGCTGGAGCCTATCCCAGCAGTCATTGGGCGGCAGGTGGGGAGACACCCTGGACAGGCCACCAGGCTAATTTAAGCATGTTGTATATGGCCTCAAAATGCATAGATACATTGACTTGCTAGAGCCACAAGGTAAAATGCAACAGCCACAGAGATTTCAATCAAAGTTTTGGATTTCATTTCAAAATGACATGCAGTAAGTAATATCGCCATGTTTGTATTTAAATGTGTGTAAAAGTTTTGGATTTAATTTCAAAATGACGTGCAGTAAGTAATATCGCCATGTTTGTATTTAAATGTGTGTGAAATTTTGCAAGTAAAACAATTGCATCTGGCTCATTGTTGGGAGTTCCGGTAGGGCAGCGTGCTAGACAGACGTGTTTCTCTCTCCTCCGCAAAACCTTTGGTAAATCCTATTTCAAACCAAACTAATCACTATTGGAAAGTGAGCAATAACACTGCTAAACAAACTCTGATGTCATCTACATTAGGAAGATCGAGCAGAAGTCGTGGAAAAACTTCACAATCAAAACTAGAATTCAGCTCGACCAAGCAAAGTAGGGAAGATGAAGCTAATGTTAGCATAATGGCGGATGTGAATGTTGAAAACGCCAAAGATGAAGGAACAAAAAATGTGCCAATGGACCTATCGCTAAGCCCCGCCCCCTTAGTTACTGTTGCTAACTTGGACAAGCTACCCAGGCTGATTAGAGAGTTACAATGGCAGCTATCGATGTCAAAACTATATCCCAAGAGGCTATACATAACTTTTGGAGACAGAAGGACCTGATTTCATCTAGAAGCCATCAAAAAGGACTTCACTATGCTATGGAGGGATATGTACAAAATTTAAAACTTGATATGGTGGGTGACAAGCTTAAATTGGAGGCGAGAGTTTATAGATCACAATGCAACAGGGAAAAGCTTCATCTCACGTTCATCACAATTGCAGATAACATCATCCAGGACCAGCATTGTTTGTGCACTGCAGGGTAATTTATCTTCTATCTTTAATTTATCTTCAATTAACTAACGTTAATCCTGGAGAGGCACTGAGATGTACGTGTATTAGTATATTAAAATAGTTTATTATTTAAAGCAGACTTTTAATGATTTCATCATTAAAAGTTTGCTTCAAAGTGAAAAGTATATTACACACAATCTTGCCTTACCTTAGAACAAATGTAGACATCCTCGTTTATATTTGTTACGCTGAGTTGACTGTGTGGTCTGCCACATAGCTTAATCCACCAGAGACATTTGGCTTTGTCTTGTTTTGGTTTGGGAAATGAGATAAAATATACCCCATTCTATCCTCTCAGGATACCTCTTATCAGTGTTGCACATCGTTTGGCCATATTTGTTTAACTTGTATCCATAAAACATCACAAAAACCACGACTTCTGATGCAACTCTGATGCTACTTAATGGAGTCGTTAGCTCTAGATGTCCGAGTGAGCTCCCGGGTGCATTTGGTACACTGCCATTGGCTCGTCTGCGTTTGAGGGGCGGGACTGAGCGATAGGTCAGTTCTCAAAGCTAAGCCCTGAAGGCCGACTTCTCCAACAGATTTGACGGAATACTGGCTGCAATAGAAGGAGTGAGGAAGGAGGTTGGGGATTGTATGGAACATGTTAAAAGTGCAGAGATCTGCATTTCTGCGTTTTATCCAGCCAATTACCCCACTCTTCCGAGCCATCCCAGTCGCTGCTCTACCCCCTCTGCTGATCCGGGGAGGGCTGCAGACTACCACATGCCTCCTCTGATACATGTGGAGTCGCCAGCCGCTTATTTTCACCTGACAGTCAGGAGTATCACCAGGGGGACGTAGTGCATGGGAGGATCACACTATTCCCCCCAGTTCCCCCTCCCCCCCGAACAGGTGCCGCAACCGCCAGAGGCGGTGCTAGTGCAGCAACCAGGACACATACCCACATCTGGCTTACCACCTGCAGACATGGCCAATTGTGTCTGTAGGGATGCCCGACCAAGCCATAGGCAACACGGGGATCGAACCAGCAATCGCCGTGTTGGTAGGCAACGGAATAGACTGCTATGCTACCCGTACGCGAGAGCCACATTTATAGCACTGAGGATGATGTTGCTACCCTTGAAGCCAAGGTCCAGGGCCTTGAAAGTAAAAACGGAGAACTGGAGGACAAAGTTATTGACTTGGAGGCGAGGTCCAGTTCAAGGCTCGTGAACCTGCTGGAGAAGGTGGAGGGTGATGACCCCTGCTCCTTCCTTGAAGCTTGGATACCCGAGGCACTAGGAATCACTTCATTAAACTCGAAACTTATCTTAGAGAGAGCCCTCAGAGTTGGCCAGAGAAGAGACCCAAATGCCCCTCTGAGAACAATGGTTATGAAGTTCCTGAATGACAGAGACAAGATGACAGTAATGAAAGCGGTCAGAGCCAAAAAGCAAATTCTCTACAAGGACCAGCCGGTGCGATTCTACCCAGACCTGGTAGGAGGAATACATAAGAAACGGAAGGAATTCGACTCCGTTAGACAGCAGCTCTGCAGCATGATAAGATACGGCATGCGTTTCCGTGCCAAATTGATTTATTTTACAACCACAAACGACTGGTGGGGAAGGGCAGATGCGAATTGATCATGTATACATGTAGCTATAATTGTAGAACAGCCAATAGGAAAGCCCGCTCTCTGAAATAACCTGTGATTGGCTAAAATCTTCCATCCGGGCTAGATTTTCTAAAGCCCAAATACAGAGCCAAGAGGAGGTGCACAAGTCTAGTTTTTTCTCATACCACTTGAATTACAAAATGCTGAAAGGTTATTATGGAATTTTTGCCCAATGACATTAAAAAAACTGCATACCCCACCTTTAACGAATATAAATGTAATCGGCCTTTACATAAATACTGCATAGTCATATTTGGATTAGTTTAGGATTTCATGTATTTTGAAATCACCTACATTAAAATTTTTCACATTGCTGTATCCTCACTGTTTGGTATAATTTATTAATTGTACAATTTTTACTCCATATGCAAATTTGCCCTGCAGTTGCACAAATAAAGAAACACATTTTTTCAATTTTAATTTTTAGTGCTAAAATGTTAACACTAGAACGACCAGGATTTCACTCCTACCTAAAACGACCATGGGCAGTCAAAATGGCCGCTGGTTTTTAAACTATAATCTGTCAAGATACATACCCATATGCATTGCATATGTTAGTATGTCTGTTAGGAAACGACTGACAGCAAAATAACACTTTAACAACTAACTAACTAACTAATAATACTATTTTTAAACAATTTAAACTTCAAAGAGACATGGTCGAACTTGAATAGCAAAATTGAAAAAGTGAAAATATTACCTGAAAAACAAAATGGAAAACACATATTGCTAATCTAACAAACGTAATAAGACCTATAAAACATGAAATGTAAAAAAAGAACTGAAAATAAATGTTGAAACAGTCCCAAAACAACGACCGGAACTTAAAAACTACTAGAACGACTATATTCTGTCAAGATAAATACCCAATTTAGATATTAATGCATTACATATGTTAGTATGTCTGTTATGAAACGACTGACACCAAAATTAACATTTTAATAACAATAATACTATTTTTCAAACAATTTAAAATGGCCACTGGCCAACGCCTGTACATACTGCAATGCGTCAGTGGTAGTTATGGTGCGTCTGAAATGGCGTCTGTACCCAGACATATTGGAAATAATAATAAATAAAATTTAGACTATTACTTTGCACTGGAGAATAATAGTTTTTTTCTAGGATAGAGCAATGAACTTCGCGAAGGAACTGATGCGACCAAAACACGTCATAAATAGTGACATGACGTGCACCGTCATGCGCAAATTACGAGCAGTCATTTTGACCGGTGATGGTCGTTTCCGGTAGATCTTATTGTAACTTTTTTTTTGTGTGCAATTGGTCTAAAACTCGTTTTAATGCAAATATATGCAATTTTAGGAGAATTCAGGGAGCGGCAAGTCTGTATCCCCCCCCCCCCCACACACACACACACTCACACACAGTTATTAAACTGAAAATGAATGTCTTGGTCGTTCTAGTGTTAAAGGAAGAAGCAGAATGCTTGTTTTCTATGGTTTTCTCAATAATGTATGGCTTTGTTTTTTTCCTCTCACAGATCGTCATCATCGAACACAGGTCCATCATCTGCCCAGGTTACAATGCAGTACTTCACATCCACACCTGCATTGAAGAAGTGCAAATTACAGTAAGACCACCCCTAATACACATCTTGTAAATGCATTAACAATATATGGTTTACTTCAAAGCTACACAAACGGTTGATATTTGATTAAGAAATGCAGGATTTGCATGGGTTGAACTTTTAATTCTTTTTGCAATTTATTTAAAATGGGAATATACAGCTTTGTGGGTAATACGCTGCCTGTTGTTTGAAGACACAAATGTGCATACACATTTAGGTAGCTCGTTTAGAAGGGTTTAGAAGAGTTATGTAAGGATGGATACTCAGTACAGAATAATTGCGCAAATTCGTCCCTTTAGTAGCCAATCTCAACATCAGAGAGGAAACCCTGATGGCTACACTTAGTCAGAATTTGGCAAAGACTCTGATAGTGTCTGGGGTTCACAGATCCAGCCGTGAAATCTCAATCAACTCACCAACTGATTCAGACCAATTGCATATTTTTAAACGCATCTGCTTGTGTCCTAAGCAAGCCCTATAGTGTTTTGAGAATTAGTAATTCATTCTCAAAGGGGAGTCTGAGAGTCTTGGCTGATTGTATTTAAAAAAAAAATGTAAAAAAATCACATAGCAATGATTTATACTCAGTGTTCACTTGAAGTTCCAATAATATGCAGTTAATTTGTTTAATTTGTAAGTGCAAAGGTTTATAGGGCGAGTGTGCCATATGGCCTCTCTAAGTAACTGCTTTTCCCCCTCAGCTGGACAAAAGTTAACAGGCACTTCTGTCCTTGTAAATCCAGTGAAAACTCATCCCCTTGCTACCTAACCCTCAGCTTGGGTACTTAATAACCTTGGGAACACCCCAAATGGAAACCTCCCAATATCATGAAAATGTAGACTGTGAAATCCCTGATAAGGTTTCCCTTTTAACCTTTTATTTTATATCACAATATTATCTTTTCACAAGAAATAATCACACAAATGACTTATATTTAATCTAGATTAAGCCTGTGTTGTATGGGATCAAGTGGCACATGTAAACTAATGTTGTGTCAATATAGTGCAGCCCTAACTCTTTCCTTGTCTTGGTGATCATCTTAAATAAACTAATTAGGCACTATAAAACACGGTTGTAGACTTCAAATAGTAAAATTTTAATACATAGTTTATTTTCCATTGTGTTGTAAATATATATTTACTGAGGATCTAACAATCACACATTTCTCTTGAAGGCCTTAATTTGTCTGGTAGACAAAAAGACGGGGGAGAAGAGTAAGACACGACCACGCTTTGTTAAACAGGACCAGGTGTGCATTGCCCGCCTTCGCACCGCTGGAACCATCTGCCTTGAAACCTTTAAAGAATTCCCCCAAATGGGTCGGTTCACCTTACGGGACGAAGGTAAGGGACCACAGTCACCCTTGATGTGCAGAGAAAGAGGTTTGCTATATTGTATAGAAGACCAAAGTGTAGAGAAAACAGGGTTTTGCTCAGCTTGGGTAGTGGCATTTTGGGCACACTATTTTGTTTTTATGGTTGTCAGTGTCTTGACATGTTGAAGTAGGGTTAAAATTTTCATCACAGTATTTGGGAAAAAAATCTTAGACGATATCAAAGGTTATAACCCATAATCTTTCACATATTGTGACGTTGGAAATTCCCATGCCGGACTTTGGTTGAATTGATAGTTTTTTGGGTGTGCAAAAGTAATAAATTCATGAAAACACATTTGCACATCAGTCAGAGATTCTAAAACAAATTAATATATTATTCCAGCAACTCTATAATAAGGGGTGAAGTGTCTAGATGCCAGAAGTATATAAGGAACCTTTCCATCATTGGCCTGTGCCAGTGTCCCTCACTGATAAACTGCGAGCACTGGTTCACAAAGTGTTTCCATTATTAGTAATGCAGAATCCAGGCATTTGAATTTAGCAATACCTCAGGATTTACAACCAAATGCATGTTCTTGGTCCCATGAGGTGGAGCTACTTGTAGTGAACGTTACATTGGTTGAAGACAAGACTCAAGAGAAGCATCACAAATAAGTCATTATCTTTAAATAACTTGGATTATTCTACTTGAATCTACTCATCTATTAAACATTAATACTTGCAGATTCAGTAGAGACTGACAACAGCACGCTTTTAAATTGACATCTGAACAAGCAATTGAAGCAGTGACCTTATTGTGGAAGACTGACAAGAAAGTACTTGTCTTTATTTGGGTGGAAGAAGAAATTCTGTGGGGTTGAATCCACAGTGTGCAGTGGGAAGGTCAATGAAACTTGCTTAGTGTTTTAGGGGAGCAGGGTATGCAGCAAACACTGAAACAATGTTACAATAACGAGGCAAATTAAGCTGGACAACAAGCTTTGATGTCCGTAACAATTTTAGCAACGCTTTTAGAAGCGCAAGCAAGTGGTTCAATGCTCTGGACACTGTTCTTGGCCAGCAAACTGCAGCATAGCCAACCATCTTAGCTCAGCCACAGCTTTGTTTTAGGCCGTATTTGAGGACAAGGAATATTTTCTGGGACACAGAAGATTCTTGTAGCAAATTTGATTTCATACAATTGGGTTGAGTTTGTTTTACAGTTGCTTCTACAAGTTGTGGTATGCTACATAACTTGTTCCATACCTGCTAATGTTTGAGTTTAATTTACTCTGACCGTTATGTAACGGCTCAGTTTAGACCTTACCTATGCTCAGATGTATTTATTCATTTAATTATTTATACAATAAATTATTTCACCCTATGGTAATATTCTGCTTTTGAAAAAACTTTCAAATTTTTTGTATTTAATTTGGCTCCAGTTTTTACATCTAAAATAAATAATTTTAATTACCTACTTTTTGTTTAAAAGTGAACAACAAGAGGCATCAGTGACAAATGGAGCTAAATCTAAATAATAACACGACTATTCAAGTGCATCAAATCTTATCACATTTTTGTATCTCAAATGGACAAAATGACACTTTAATTCTTAATTTTTGCAGTGTTTATACACACACACACATACACACATATATATACGTATATACTATATATATCCAAACCATCTCAACCTTGCCTCTCTTGCTTTGTCTCCAAACCGTCCAACCTGAGCTGTCCCTCTAATATAATCATTCCTAATGCTGTCCTTTGTCACTGCCAATGAATATCTTAGCATCTTCAACTCTGCCACTTCCAGTGCCGCCTCCTGTCTTTTAACTCCTTCCCTTTAACTCTTGCTGATAACCCTCTGTTGCAAATCACTTCCTGACATTCTTCTCCACCCACTCCACCCTGCCTGCACTCTCCTTCACCTCTCTTCTGCACTACCCATTACTTTGGACAGTTGACCCCAAGGATTTAAATTCATACACCTTCTTCACCTCTACTCCTTGCATCCTCACCATTCCACTGTCCTAATTCACGAATAGGTATTCCATCTTGCTGCTACTGACTTTCATTCCTCTTCTCTCCGGTGCATACCTTCACGTCTCCAGGCTCTCCTCAACCTGCGCCGTACTCTCGCTACAGTTTATCCTTAATATATGAAGTAATAAAATAGCAAAAAGAACCACATTGAAATTATATGTACCAAGGTTTAACAAGCAAATAGAGGAAAACTTTACATAAAACTCCTTAATATGTAATTGTCTTCATTCTAATTTTATTTTTTAATTGTCCCTCTTTTTCATCCCAATATTGCATGTCCAATTCCCTGTTATCCCTACCATTGCATAACCTCTTCAGTGGTTGGCAAGGTTGTAGACCAGATGTGTTCCCTTATGCCTGTGCCATCGCTAATGGTTTCTTTCCACCTGCCAGCTACAGATTTCTCTGGGGAAACTTGCCTCAGCATTGGGACGCTAGCACATTTGTCTGCTGCACCACCCAAGTCCCCTACTGTATGGGTTCAATGCATGGTGTGAGGCATTTTAACATTCACAAGCTGTAAAAGCTCAGGTGTCCTTTTATTGACCTCTAGAGATGGTTATGAGTAGAGATGATTTACGATACAATTTTCTTTTCTTTGTTTTTAACAAAAGATTGAAGACAAATTATTACTGAAAATTTTCATTCCTTTATTTCGGACATATCTACAAAAGATATTCTTTCATCTTGTCTATCAAATTAAAGAATCTTTATTTCTGAAGTAGGGTATAAATTATGCAAAACAATTCACATTTAATTTTCTTTGTAAAAGTGAAACTGAAGGGGTGTAGCGTAGTGGTCTATTCCATTGCCTAACAACATGGGGATCACCGGTTACCTCTGGCTTTGTTGGGTGTCCCTACAGACACAATTGGCTGTGTCTGCGGGTGGGAAGCCAGATGTGGGTATGTGCCCTGGCCGCTGCACTAGTGCCTCCTCTGGTCATTCGGGGTGTCTGTTCTGGGGGGAGGGGGAACTGGGGGGAATAGCGTGATCCTCTCATGCGCTATGTCCCCCTGGCGAAACTCCTCACTGTCAGGTAAAAAAAAGCAGCTGGTGACTCCACATGTATCAGAGGAGACGTGGTAGTCTGCAGTCCTCCCCGGATCGGCACAGGAGGTGGAGCAGTGACTGGGACTGCTCGGAAGAGTGGGGTTATTGGCTGAGTACAATTGGGGAGAAAAAAGGGGGGAAATCCTCGTTTAAAAAAAAAGAGAGAGAAAAAAAGTGAAACTAAAAATAACTTTAAATAAAAAGTAAATTTGAACTTTAAAACAAATCCCATCCATCCATTATCCAAACCGCTTATCCTGCTCTCAGGGTCGCAGGATGCTGGAGCCTCTCCCAGCAGTCATTGGGTGGCAGGCCAATTTTATTTTAAAATTTTAATTTTGAAACAAATCTCAAATAAACTTAAGGCTTGGCCTGTGTTCATATCAGCATTCTACATTTTCAGGCAGGAGCTGAGATCTCTGGAAATTCACGTCCCACCTGCGGCCATAGACATAGTATATACAAACCCCAATTCCAATGAAGTTGGGACATTGTGTGAAACGTGAATAAAAACGGAATACAATGATTTGCAAATCCTTTTCGACCTATATTCCATAAATTTATTTCTGATTTTTCCCTTTTTAGTGGCCAATTGATCCCTATTTTAATTCAAACACCCACCCTCGTACTGCATGTGTTCGCCAACTGCATCTCTCCGGCCGGCAGTCTCGAAGGACACGCCTCCCCACTTTCGTGACAAGGCGACTCCAGGCCTCCCCACTGCTTTTTCCGACACACACAGAGACGCATTCATGTGACGAACACAAGCCGACTCCGCCCCCTTCCCGAAGACAGCGTTGCCAATTGTCGCTGCTTCACTGAGTCCGGCCATAGTCGGATCTGACGAGACCGAGGCGCGAGCCCCGGTCCCCAGTGGGCAACAGCATCGACACAAAGCCGATGCTTAGACCGCTACACCACCGCGAACGTTTTCGACCTATATTCAATTGAATACACTACAAAGACAAGATATGTTCAAACTGATAAACTTTATTGTTTTTTGCAAATATTCACTAATTTTGATTTTGATGCCTGCAACACGTTCCAAAGAAGCTGGGGCAGGGGCAACAAAAGACTGGGAAAGTTGAGGAATACTCAAGAACCACCTGTTTGGAACATTCCACAGGTGAACAGGTTAATTGGAAACCGGTGAGTGTCATGATTGGATATAAAAGGAGCATCCCCGAAAGGCTCAGTCGCTCACAAGCAAGGATGGGGCGAGGTTCACCACTTTGTGAACAATTGCGTGAGCAAATAGTCCAACAGTTTAAGAACAACATTTCTCAACGTACAATTGCAAGGAATTTAGGGATTTCATCACCTACAGTCCATAATATCATCAAAAGATTCAAAGAATCCGGAGAAATCTCTGCATGGAAGCGGCAAGGCCGAAAACCAACATTGAATGCCTGTGACCTTTGATCCCTCAGGCGACACTGCATTAAAAACCGACACCATTCTGTAAAGGATATTACCATGTGGGCTCAGGAACATTTCGGAAAACCATCGTCAGTTAACACAGTTCGTCGCTACATCTACAAGTGCAAGTTAAAACTCTACCATGCAAGAGCGAAAGCCATATATCAACAACACCCAGAAACGCCGCCGGCTTCTCTGGGCCCGAGCTCATCTGAGATGGACTGACGCAATGTGGAAAACTGTGCTGTGGTCTGACGAGTCCACATTTCAAATTGTTTTTGGAAATCATGGACGTCGTGTCCTACGGGCTAAAGAGGAAAAGGACCATCCAGATTGTTATCAGCACAAAGTTCAAAAGCCAGCGTCTGTGATGGTATGGGGGTGTGTTAGTGCCCATGGCATGGGTAACTTGCACATCTGTGAAGGCACCATTAATGCTGAAAGGTACATACAGGTTTTGGAGCAACATATGCTGCCATCCAAGCGACGTCTTTTTCAGGGACGTCCCTGCTTATTTCAGCAAGACAATGCCAAGCCACATTCTGCACGTGTTACAACAGCGTGGCTTCGTAGTAAAAGACTGCGGGTACTAGACTGGCCTGCCTGCAGTCCAGACCTGTCTCCCATTGAAAATGTGTGGTGCATTATGAAGCGCAAAATACGACAACGGAGACCCCGGACTGTTGAGCAACTGAAGTCGTACATCAAGCAAGAATGGGAAAGAATTCCACCTACAAAGCTTCAACAATTAGTGTCCTCAGTTCTCAAATGCTTACTGAGTGTTGTTAAAAGGAAAGCTGATGTAACACAGTGGTGAACATGCCCCTGGCCCAGCTTTTTTGGAACGTGTTGCAGGCATCAAATTCAAAATGAGTGAATATTTGCAAAAAAACAATAAAGTTTATCAGTTTGAACATTAGATAGCTTGTCTTTGTAGTGTATTCAATTGAATATAGGTCGAAAAGGATTTGCAAATCATTGTATTCTGTTTTTATTTATGTTTTACACCACATCCCAACTTCATTGGAATTGGGGTTTGTACATAAACGCCGCATTGGCCACTGGATCGTATATCAAAACAGTCTCATTGAAATCAGTTGAGAAATGTAAACATTATCGTGCTTTTTAATTTGAAAACTGCAGCTCCCTTGTTTACTCGTATTTGTGTACAGCCCAGTCTTGCCCAGTCCAATATGGTGAAAACGTTGACATATGCAGCAACTTGTCGAAGTGGCATCAGTTTGTGGCCGCCATGTCTTTGCACCTTGATACAGCTACTGATGCATGTGATGATGTAGAATGTCGAACAAGCGACCTCAAAAGTAGATAGCGCCCGCTGCTGTTAAGAGTATCGCAATTCATTTTTCATCTCATTGATTTGAATTGTCACATATTTATATGGGAAATTTAGTCTTGTGAAGTACTGTTACATTCCTGGTGATGGGTAATTGCAGGTCTTTTGGGTAATTTTTGTGCATGATTCCATTACTTTCCCATTTCTCTAGTGCATTGTATTTTAATTGATATTCTGCATATCTGACTTGCCTGCAAGCAGTCGTTCTTCTAAATCTTACCATAAAGTTTACTGCTGTGCTGCTGAGGAAAGAGCAGAAAGTTGCAAAGTTTAATTGATAAATGTACATTTTCAAGAAAGATCTAAAGGTATTTTCTGTTTGCCTTCTTGGAAATGGACTTAGAAATGATTACTCAGAAAATAGTACTCAAGTAGACGTGCAGGCAGGGAAGTCCTGTGGATTGATCTTAGCTTTGCAAATTTGTAGAGGAACTTTTTTTTTTTTTTTTTTTTGGGAGGGGGGTTGTTGAAAAGTTTACAGAAGTTTAACACAATGTAAATGTTTGCTGTTCACTGACTTTGTATCCATCTCGCCTAGGTAAGACCATTGCCATTGGCAAAGTGTTAAAGCTTGTCGCTGAACGGGACTGAAGATGAAACAGTTGCATGGGAGTCCTGGTGAGGAGGCAAGGGCAGAGCTTCGTCGTAACCTGCCAAACACGGCTGTCAGCCGCGACGACTTCTCCCTCTAACAAACCCGTCTCCTCTCACCCTTCTGCCTGCTGCAGATCAGCTTCAGAAACGTTCTGTGAAAAAGAAACCTGTTAAGTCCACATGAGTCGGCTTTCTCATATTGAGAGCTCAGCTATGCCATTTTGGGTTAGCCCTCCCTCACCCTCCTTTTCCCCCCATTTACCTACCTGGTCTACTCATAATTATACAGATTATTTTTCTTTTATCGTTTTTCTGCATTCATGAATATAATGGCAGTAGTGATATCTGTAAAACAGATGTGGACCAGGATATGCTTGGGATACAAAAAACAATTTTCAAAACATTTGCTACAGAAAATGTTTGAAAACATATAACCAGTTGAGACCAAAATTACTTGGTTCTTCATGTCTCCCTTTGCCCTTTTTTTTTCTCTCCCCCCCCCCCCATTTTGGTTTCTCATATGGCGTTCTGGCAGCGTGCTTGAGCGTATTCCCATGTTACTAAAACAAACAAATATGAAAATAAAATGTTAAATTGGAGAAAAACAGCATGTTGGCTTGCTTGAATGTTTTTAATGTTGATTTATTGCTCTGATTTCCCTTGTTTAATTTGTGTGCGAAATACATAGCCACAGACATGTCAGAATGAAGCAGTTTTCCATTCAGTCTGTTTTTTGTTTTTTTTTAAATTTACAGTTTGAAATACCTACCACTTAAGAGAAGAGACATTTTTTTCATACTGTATGATAACCGTATCACCTGGATTTATTACTGGCTTCCAATTTGGGTGTTTGAAAAGCCTTGGCACAAATAACTTTTTGGTGTTCAAAATGAATGATAAAGCAGTGAGGCAGGAAGATTTACACTATGCAATCTAATACAAGTGTTTCATAAGTGAGTGTGCTCAATGGGGCATGTTTAATTTCTAGAAAATTAAAAACATCAGTGTCTACCTCGTTTTTTTTTTAATTGTAGATCAAACTTGTCTTTCGGTTGAAATACCTGTTATACCAACTTCTGGTCAGAAATCACATCAAAGCGGCACGGTGGCGCAGTGGCTAGCGCTGTCGCCTCACAGCGAGAAGGTCACAGGTACGAACCCCGGGGTTGTCCAACCTTGGGGGGTCATCCCAGGTCCTTTTTGTGTGGAGTTCGCATGTTCTCCCCATGTCTGCGTGGGTTTTCTCCGGGTGTTCCGGTTTCCCCCACCATCAAAAAGACATACGTGTTAGGGTTAATACTCCTCTGTGCCCCTGACTGGCGTTGGTCCCCGGGCACTGCACGGTGGCTGCCAACTGCTCCTAGCTACACAGCTAAGATGGGTTAAATGCAGAGGAGGAATTTCCCCAGGGGATAAATAAAGTAATAAAATTAAATAAATAAATCAAAAATACATTGAGAGTACAAAATATCAGGGGCACCTTCATAGTTAGCATCTTACAAATAGCCTCAGTTCACTGGAGCATGGACTTAAAGAGAATTTTACAGGGGTGACGGCTTATGTCGACTTTACGGGTATCCTAATCCTTTATTAGCCAAATATCCCATGGCTTTAAATACGCTAACTACATGACGAGCTCTATGGTCTACCTTTTGAAAAGGGTCGAACTCTTTTTCAACCTAATAAGTCTGGTTCTAGCACCAGTCCTCTTCTCAGTCTATATCAACAATATAAGTCAGTTCACCGGAAACTCCATGATACACCTCTACGCTGATGATACAGTCCTGTACACCTCTGGTCCCTCCCCTGATGCTGTCCTGAAAACTCTCCAGGAGAGTTTTCTAAAAATCCAAGCTGGCTTCTCTGCCCTTGGCCTGGTCTTAAACACCAGCAAGACCAAAATGATGTGGTTCGGCCGCAAAGGTGCCTCCCAATCTGACACCATCGTAGCCGCAGATGGCAAAAAGCTGGAAGTGGTCACCTCCTATAAATACCTAGGAGTGTGGATCGACAGCACCCTGTCATTCTCGGAACATCTGTCCAAACTGCAGGCCAAGGTCAAAGCAAGGCTTGGCTCTCTACAGAAACCACTCCTCTTTCACTACCTCAGCGAAACGTACCCTGGTCCAGATGACTGTCCTGCCGCTACTCGACTTCGGCGATGTAATCTACTGTTCAGCCTGCAAGGGATCTCTCGAGCATTTAGATGTTTTATATCACTCCGCCATACGTTTTGCCACCAATGCTCCCTATTGGACCCATCACTGCGAGCTGTACTCCCTCATAAACTGGCCCTCCCTCGAAACCAGACGCAACATCCACTGGTTGACGTTTATCTACAAAACACTTCTAGGCCACACTCCCTCATACCTCACACACCACCTCCACCTACGCCCACCCCCGAAGCACTCCACCCTTTCAGCTACGCACATCCTGGTAAGTATTCGCAGTACCAAATCCTCATTAGGCCGCTCCTCGTTTCAGTATGCAGCAGCTGACAGCTGGAACAGGCTACAAAAAAACTCTGAATATGGAGAAATTCATCTCCGTCCGTTCCTTTAGGGAAACCATAACAAATACGCTAGTGCACTCTTGCAGCTGTTTTACCTGAGCCAACTCCTTGCCACCATTACTGTTTGTCTGTCCTCCTGCTCCCATGATTGTTTTATACTCTGCCTGTATGTCATAGCCCAACCTGCTGCCCCCCCCCCGCCCCGTCTGTTTTTAAACCTTGCTAAACGTGTGGTGTCATAACCTGTTGCTACACCCCTGCTGTCTGCTTTATCGCCGCTAAATGTACTGTATATTCTAACTGCCTGAGTTGTATGTCTGCTTGCCTCCTAACTGCCTGCTATACTGTCCCGTTAATTGTGCTGTCTGCTGTAATTAACTGTCCACTGTCTAACCCTGCTGATACTGTATGCTGCCAATACCATTAATGCTTATGTGTGTGTTGTATGTTGCCACCACTGCTTACGTGTATTAACCTACTCCTGGGTTATTCCATATTTGCTGCTACTGCTCGACTGTGTGTGAACGTATGTGCTGTGTCTTACCTGTTGCTATATGTCAGCCTTGTTCCTCTGCACACGTGAGTATGACCACTATGAATGTTTTGTTGTACTGATTGTGATATCTATATCTGTGTACTTGGCCTGTCATGTCACTGCTGTTCCTTGTTTTTACCTCTTTTTTATTTTACTCCCCATCCCCTTACCCCCAACATAGGCCGTTATTGTAAATAAGAGTTTGCTCTTAATTAACTTGCCTATTAAAATAAAGGTTGATGATGATGATGATGATGATGATGATGATGGTTGTGCTTCTCCACAGTTAATGCATTAATCAATTAAAACGCAGTGTCATGGGCATCCGGGTGGCGTGGTGGTCTATTCCGTTGCCTACCAACACGTGGATCGCGGTTCGAATCCCCGTGTTACCTCCGGCTTGGTCGAGCGTCTCTACAGACACAATTGGCCGTGTCTGTGGGTTAAACCACGTTGTGTTCAATTAAACCAAGGAGCATTTAGGCCAAACTACAAACAAAATGACCTCGTAATCAAACTATATCGCCGGATGTGGGTATGTGTCCTGGTCGCTGCACTAGCGCCTCCTCTGGTCGGTCGGGGCGCCTGTTCGGGGGGAGGGAGAACTGGGGGGAATAGCGTGATCCTCCCACGCGCTACGTCCCCCTGGCAAAACTCCTCACTGTCAGGTGAGAAGAGGCGGCTGGCGACTCCACATGTATCGGAGGAGGCGTGTGGTAGTCTGCAGCCCTCCCTGGATCGACGGAGGGGGTGGAGCAGCAGCGACCGGGATGGCTCAGAGAGTGGGGTAATTGGCAAAGCGAAATTTGGGGGGGGGGGCAAAAAAAACCCCATCATATGGTATTGAATACGAATTGGTATTGATATGATTACTATCAAATCCGCTGTTGCGACCCCTGGGAAACGGCAAACAAGCCGAAAGAAGACGATGGCGAGCTTATTTTGTTCGTAGATTGGCCTAATGCTCCTTGGTTTAATTGAACACACTGGTTTAATTTTTTGGAATACTTCCTATCACTCCCTCCTGGAAATATACGACACCGTGGTTCTTCTGTTACTGATGGATTTATTCATCTTCCTTGTACTTCAATATCACCGTCATCAAATCCACCGTCGAACTCGCTGGCTGCACAGAACCAAGAGTGAGTGAGTCCACCCAAACAAAAACAAAACATTCAAACGGCAATGCAATACCACTTTTGTCACTCAAACTTTTAGGCGGAGTATAAAAACTTTTCCCGCTTCACGTTTCTTCTTGGAGGAAATAGCAACAACTAAATGTGACCCTGTCCAGCATAGAACGTAAACATACTTCCTGCATAGTTTCAATACAAAAAAAATCAACATTCATGAAAATAAACTATATAAACAATATATGCAAACAAAACATATCAAATAATGACATAAAAATATTTGTGGCAGTTAAACTCCCACCAAATCAAAACTATTGTGATTTCACGTCACAATTTCACTTTCAATTTCACACAATGAACTTAATATTTATGAAAAGAACAACCATAACACTTATTCTGCCTCAAGCAGTAGAATTGTCTTTTTTTATATAAATTTATTTCTGATTTTTCCCTTTTTCTCCCAATTTAGTGGCCAGTCGATCCCTATTTCAATTCGAACACCCACCCTCGTACTGCGTGCGTTCGCCAACTGTATCTCTCCGGCCGGCAGTCTCAAAGGAGACGCCTTCCCACTTTCGTGACAAGGCGACTCCAGGCCGAACCACTGTTTTTTCCGACACACACAGAGACGCATTCATGTGACAAACACAAGCCGACTTCGCCTCCCTCTCGAAGACAGCGTTGCCAATGATTGCCACTTCATTGAGTCCGGCCATAGTCGGATCTGACGAGACCGGGGCGCGAACCCCAGTCCCCAGTGGGCAACTGCATCAACCCAAAGCCGACGCTTAGACCGCTACACCACCGCGGACTACTGTAGAATGGTCTTTTGTACAGGTCTATCAAGATAGACTGGCTTAGTGGTGCATTTGCCCTAGTTGTCTCATGTCGAGTCACTAATTAACAGTTTTACCTTTCTGACTCTTCCGTCAGTGCTGGGATACACTTCTGTTACTCTTGCCAATCTCCACTGTCAACATAAAAATGATTTTGGATGAATTTAACAGTATTTTGGTTAAACTGATCCTGACCTTCAGTGGCTAGATGTTTAAGACCAAAAATTGGCACACCTGGGTGAGGAGGCTGCCCCAAACAGATGGACTTTCATCCGAAAAATGTATGGCGGAGACACTAGATCACCATTCTCCCACCCTAAGAACCTCAGGTAGTCTTGGTCTTCAGGCCTTACATGGAACTGATGGAACATTCGTTCCACATCCCACATAATAGCAATCGGCCCTTGCGAAACCTACAAAGAACTCCCCCCAAGGTGTTTGTGAGCTCTGGCCCAGTAAGAAGGGGGTCATTCAATGATGTGTCTTAGAACCTTGCTGAGCAATTGAAGACAACACGTATCTTCCCGGGCTTTTGAGCATAGTATACTACGTGGTGGGGAATATACCAGACTGGTTGATTGTTCAGTTCTTCTTCTGGGACCCTCTCTGCATCGCCACAAGTGATAATGTCTTTCATAAAGTTCACGTGGTCTGAGTAGTATTTCTGGTCTCTCTTGAGCTTCCGTTCCAAGCACATAAGACGCTGACGCACATGACTTATTATTGGGTAGCTCTGGTCTGTCTTGTTTGAAAGGTAAGGGCATTTCATAATTACCATCTTGTTTGTGTTTGACTCCATCTTTCAGCTTAGTCAAGAAGTGGAGAGCTTCCTGAGAGACAGTTACCTCCTCTCCAACTCTTTCACTGAAATCGGATTATAGCACCTTAATTATATCACCTGGAGTGATCATTTCTTTGATCAGTCTTGCAAACATAGTGGACTTCACTTTTGAGCTTGACTGTTGGTTTGGGTTCAGGTGTCACTTGCCTTACAATGACGCGATGACTTATTCCAACTGCATCACCATAGTGCTCGCATGGATCACCATAACTCACTATGCTCCAAGCTAGATCAGTTTTCTGCACAAAGGGTTGGTTCTCCTCCGCACAATTTCTTAGAGCTTGTGGGCAATTGTACCTGATCAGCAGACCAATTTCACATTCCTTTTGCAGAGCAATGTGTTCTGCAAGATGCTCCAAAATGAGGCCATGCCTTGGCGGTCTCCAGAATCGGGATGTGTGTCCGATTAGCAGGGATGAATTCACGAGTGTAAGCTGTTGGCACTGTGATCTTAAAGGAAAATAGCCCTCTTATTTGTAGGCCTTTGAGTCTTTTACAGGTTACAATTGTCGTTTTTGATGACATTGTAGATAGTGTCAGCTTCACTTGTTCTGTGTTCGTATCAAGAACATCTGCCACTTCCTCAAGAATGAAGTGTCACTTTGTGTAACTAGCAGAGCGTAGACGAGAACTTCCTTGCTTGAATCACTTGGTGTTAATACATAGACAGGTATTATTGCTGAAGTCTGGGTACGATTGCCATCTTGCACAACTCTGTTGGATGTGGTTTCCTTGGTGACATCTTGTAGTTGTGTTGACTGTAGCTTTCTTTCCTTACTGTTACTTATTTCCTTAGATTGTTCTCTCTTTGGTTCTTGTTTTTGTTTGGAGTGATTTTTGTGTAGGAATGTGGGGTGACGGTTTGAGCAGGTGTCGCAGACCATCCGGTTACTGCAGCTCTTGGATTGATGGCCAGGACTCAAATAGCCAAAGCACAGTCTCTCACTCTGAATAAATTTGACTCGGTCAGCGACCAGCATTTCAACGAATTTGCAACACTTATGTAAGCCGTGTCCTATTTTCTT
Source organism: Lampris incognitus (assembly GCF_029633865.1). Lineage (NCBI taxonomy): Eukaryota > Metazoa > Chordata > Actinopteri > Lampriformes > Lampridae > Lampris > Lampris incognitus. Next base: position 45,090,165 of record NC_079220.1, on the reverse strand, counting down.
ACAAACCACACATGTGACTGTTCCTTTCACTGGTGTTGGTTGTGAAGATCTTGGCACATACAGTTTGGTTCTTGGAGGCCACTGTGTTTTGGTTCTTGATCTTTGCTTTATCAGGTTCACTTTGTTGTACTGCATGGTAAGATGTTACTGGGTTGCAAGCGATGGCTTCCATTGTTAGGAAGGTTACAAAATAATTGAAGCTTGGGAACTTTCTGTGTTCCAGTTGGTGTTGTGTGGCCTTTCGGTTCCATCTGGTACTTAACCGGTTGGGTAGTTTGGCAGTAAGTTTTTGATTTTCAATTCCATCATTAAGAACATTTTATACTCTCATTGTGAGCAATGGCAGATTCACAACTGTGTAAAAAGTCCATGAATTTTCTTAACTCCACACTCTCCATTGAGGCTATTTTTGGCCAGGCATGTGATTTATCTTGGAAGGCTTTGGCAATTACAAAAGGCTCGCCATATTGTTCACTGAGCAGGTCCAATGCTGCGTAATATGAATCTTCTGAATCAATCAGAAAACAACCTTCTAAGGCCTCTTTAACTGCTCCTCCAACATATTTCTGAAGGAAGAAGATTTTCTCTGTAGTTGGAATATTTTTCCTCTCAATTAGTGTCTGAAAGGATGATTTCCAGTGATTAAACTTGAGTGGACCTCCACTAAAAATTGTAGGCTCTAGAATGGGTAGCCTATTTGCTGATAGAGCCTCAGCCAAAACTTTCACAAGCTCTCCTGTGTTATCTTGAAGCACACTTCTTGGAGCCACATCTCTTGGTGGTTGTGTGTGCTGATACACAGGGTTCACCTGATTAATTGCTTGCACTACCGTAGGCAGTTCAGAGTTCTGTGGTGCAAGTCTTTGGTCCTGATAGAACTCATTTTCGTCATAGACTTGAAGCCTCACTCTGGCTGCATTTAGCCTTTTCAGCTCTCCCGAATACTCAAGCTCTCTTTTCAAGTCTTCTACACTTTTTTTTTCTTGCAGCATTCACTTCTTGCTGTTTCTTTAAGAGAGCAGCCTCTTGTCTCTCCTTTTCTATCCTACGTTCAGTCTCTTCCTTTTCTCCTTGAAGACGGCGAGTTAATGCAGTTGCTTCTTGGTCTGCAATTATCAGCTTATCTTCAGTTTTGAGTCTTTGCAGTTTATCTTGGTGGCACTCTTGCTCAGCCATAATCTTCAATACAGCTCATGTAGCTGCATACTTAGCAGCAGCCTCTTGTCTTTTGATCGAGGATACATTAGAGCGAATGGAATTAGCCTTAGAGCAATTAGAGGCCAGAGGTGAAACACTGGAAACTGAAGATGCAAATACAGAGCTAACATCAGGCCAAATCAGCTCCTCCTTTATTCCTTGAATTTGAGACTGAGCATTCTGTACAAAAATCCTAGTGACTGATATACAGTTGTCCAGCTTGCGGCGCACGTCGTGAGCTGGGCTGTTAATCCTTCGGTATTCATCATAAACAATATTCAGTTCAGATAATTCCTTTTGAATAGTGGTGATGTGTTCATGTAGGATGTTAGTGGGATCCCGATTTATTGCAGATTTTTTAGCCACCTTAGTTATAGCTTTCCAGCGTTCATAAATACTGTCAAAGCGAAGTAGTACCCCTATCATTTTTTTTCCTTTCTGAAATTCCTTTCCCTTTTCTGTTAATGTGCGGGCTCTTTCACCTCTACGAGGCTCTTCAGACTGTATTGCTTGTTGTACAACGCCATACTCATCTGTCTGCTCTGGCTCTACTGCTTTTCTATAGCAGCTACTACACACTGAGTCTCAACTTATTTGTGACATTTTAAATTAGTTGGAAATTACCTGTACACATTTAACTTGTGGCAGCACGGTGGTGAAGTGGTTAGCGCGATCGTCTCACAGCGAGAAGGTTCGGGGTTCGAGCCCTGGGGTATTCCGACCTCGGTGGGTCGTCCCGGGTGAATTAAATTAGGTCACTGTCTTTCAAAATCAATCTTTTAAAGTAAAGTAAGCATTGTAAAGGCTAGAAAATATTACGAAGTCAGTCACAGTTGACAAAGGTCCTTAAGACAATACTTCAATGAACTTGCATAGAAATATTGAACCACGAATAGAAAACTTCCTTCCAAATGTCAGCTTACTTAAATGTACACAAAATATTTCCTTCTTTTCCAAAATAAATCAATACATCAATGCTCTTTCATATCTTGTGAAACACTGTTATTGTTATTAGGCTACACCCAGTCCCTTTTAGTTCTTCAACCCTTGTGTCACCTTTCAGAACACAATCTTTAGTGTCTGGCTTATGGACATCTTTATGAAAAAACTGATGTGTGACACTCACAATTGTGTTGTCACAATTTAAGTTATTGTATTTGATATATTGTTATTAGGAGCCAGATTTATTTCATTGTTATGTAGACTAAGTATTTCTAATGTATTGCAGCTGCAATATGTCTCCACGCCACAAGGGGGCGCGCTGGTCTGGCAGAGTATTGTGTTTCTATAAGTGTGTTGCAGTGGACTCGTGCCTTCAGACGTCACCAGCCTGCTCAACAAGTCAACCACGTCTCCTGTTTTATGCTTTCTTTCTGTTTAAAACAGGTATGTACTGTCACTTAGCATGATTGGATGATATAGGAACCAAATGTATACATGTTTGACTTACAAACTACGAGGTTCTGGGTCTTTATGTCCAGTAAAAAGTTTATTTTGTCGAACTAGAAAAGTTCGCTAGCTACTTAGTTAGCCAGTTAGCTAACTTGCCTCGTCATGCCCGTAGCTGCGTGCTGGTTTGTGTTGAGGAATAGGATGGTGATTCTTGCCATTATTGAGTGTTGTTTTGTTTAGTTTTTGGCTCCTGGGCTCATTTGGTTTTTTGGGGGTTTAACTGAATGTAGAAACATGTACAAACGTTATGATATTGTCTTTAATGAACGGTTTTATGAGCTACGGTGAAAACAAGAGTAGCCAAGGTTACCATGGTAACATGTGTATTGTATTTAGAAATCACGTCAGGACACAGCGCTGTCGCTCGACACAACCTCTCCGTGGCATTCTTTATTTAGACTGACACAGCATCAAAGGCAGACCCGATCAAACAACCCAGAGCCCGCAGGCATCACCAATCGATCCCAGCACAATAGAACAGCACCAAATCAAATGCAGCACTGTCGATGTGTGCATACATAACATTCCCCCCCCCCCCCCCGGCAGGATTTCAAACATGAAAGGTTGACACAAAGTCCTCTAGGTGGCCAGGGCGTAAACGTGTGCGAACAGGTCGCGGGGCGGCCTGAGGCTGGTCAGGCCGAGGTGGGGAGGGAGATGGCAGGGGAAGCTGAGGCCCAGAAATGTCTGGGGCCCGTGTAGGAGCTGCATGAAGCCCCGGGGCGTCTCGCCATGCTGAGGGAATGGCTATGGTTGTGTCACCAGCTGTGTGTGGCGGAGCAAAGGCATCCTGGTGTAGCGAAACACTCCTGCATGTGTCACAAAGGCTGTGAGGTTTCGGCTGCTGGGGTGGAGGGGCACCTGTAAGTACCCCTGTCTGAGGTCGAGCTTGGAGAACACCTCAGAGCCATAGAACTGAGCAGTGAGTTCTTCTGAGGTGGGCAGTGGATACTTATCAGGGACCACTGCCTTATTTACTGCACGTAGATCGACGCAGACACGCAGGCCCCCCGACTTCTTCTTAGCCACCACGAGGTTTGAGACCCAAGGTGACGCGTCCACCGGTTCAATGATGCCAGCTTCCAGCAGTTGTTGCAGCTCGGCGGAGACCCCATCACGGAGAGCCAACGGGATGCGGCGCAGTGGTTGGATGACAGATTTCACAGCAGGGTTGAGGAGAGGTTGATGGGTGAAGGCGGAGAGGCAGCCCAGCCCCATAAACAGCGATGGCCACTTCTGCTGCCAAGGTGTGGCGACAGTCAGGATTGCTGCCCCCCTTGTGTCTAAGAGGGAAAACCCCAGAGCGGAGAACAGGTCCAGGCCCATCAGGTTGGCCCCACGGCGTGCCACATGAAAAACTGCATTGGGCACCAGCTTGGTTCCATAGCGGACAGTCAGTTGGAGAGAGCCAACCAGATCGATTTTGGAGTCACCATACCCACAGAGGACAGCTGAGGGTGCGGACAGTGGCAGTGAACCGAAAAATTGACTGTAGGTATCAACATTCAGGAGAGACACACTTGCACCGGTGTCCAACAGCAGGGGGATGCACACATCATTAATGTTGACTGTGCATGATTTGAATGACACTGGCCCAGAGCTCACCTTGTGAATGACGGAGGTTGAAGACTGGGGGGTGTGGCCCTCTGACCCAGCCGGGGAAGATCGACAGACGTTGGCAAAGTGATTGTGCTTACCGCAGCTACGGCATGTCTGGCCACGGGCAGGGCAGTTCTGAGCCCTTGAAACATGAGACCGAGACCCACAGTTACCACAGGACTGTTGAGGGCGGGGCCGAGAACGCCGTCGTTGCAGTTGCAAGACGTCCCCAGTGGAGTCGGCGCCCGCCTCGCTCTGGCTGGGTTGCGTCCCGAGGGGCAGCCGTGAGTAGAGGGAGGAGTCGTTGGCAGCTTGACTGGAGGTGGCCACTTGCTGTGTATTTAGCATAGCAGCATACTCAGCTGCTCCCTCAACCTGTAGTGCGATGGTAATTGCTCTGGACAGCAGCAGATCATCTTTTTCCAGCAGGAGAGTCTCACGCACCTTTGCGTTGTTGGTGTGTTCGATTAGCTGGTCGCGAACCATCTCGTCCTGAAGCGCGCCAAACTTGCATGAGCTAGCTAGCCCTCGCAAATTAGCTACGTACTGCCGCACAGACTCACCAGGCAGTTGGTGTCGCTGACGGAATATAAATCGCCGAAGGAGGGCACTCTGTGGAGCAGCGAAATGGGTGCTCATAAGTCCCACAGCTTCGGCAAAGCTTGTGACGTTCCCCAGAGTCCCGAGCACACGATGACCCTCTGCTCCCAAGCAGTGAAGCAACAGAGCCGTCTTCCTAGCCTGGCTCACGTCGTCGAGCCCTGAGGCGATGATGTAATTTTCAAAACTATGTAGCCAGCGAGTCCATGGTACCGGAGGCTCGCCAGGTAATGCCAGGAAGGGGGCAGGTGGTGGGGGAGAGATATCAGCCATCCTCGTCGCCAATATTGTATTTAGAAATCACGTCAGGACACAGCGCTGTCGCTCGACACAACCTCTCCGTGGCATTCTTTATTTAGACTGACACAGCATCAAAGGCAGACCCGATCAAACAACCCAGAGCCCGCAGGCATCACCAATCGATCCCAGCACAATAGAACAGCACCAAATCAAATGCAGCACTGTCGATGTGTGCATACATAACAATGTGGTCAGTTCATGAGCCAGTTACGGTGGCTTCTGTGTAACGTTAGTTGTACACAGATTATTCTAAGTCTTATTTGTGTTTTTTGTATAAAGATTTAATTTGTTTGTTGACATATAGGCTGATCTATCTTTTTGGAATATATGTAGAATACAGATAATATGTAAAGCAGCAATGAAACTATTGAACTATATCAGAAACAATATTATTGTAACATCTAGTGTTATTAGGGGACCTATAGCATACTGTAGCTATTGTAACTTCTGTTGGTCAATTCAGTTAGTTGATTTATTGCATTAGTGCAAGTGGAATGTTTGTGTCACAATGTGTGCATGTCAGATAATTGAGATATTGATGTAAGAGATTATTGTTGATATGAAAAAAAGAAAAGATTAGTTTATGATTTTATGAGTAAATAAAGACGTCACCAGCCTGCTCAACAAATCAACCACGTCTCCTTTTTTATGCTTTCTTTCTGTTTAAAACAGACCCACTTTCCTGTTACTGGCCCCGCCCCTTACCTGGGACCTGTAACAGATGCTTGTGTGTCCTTAACGCTTAACAGTGGGTTATCTGCGTTTCCCGTCTTGATGAGCTGTCGGGCACGAGCAGGTTCTGGAAAATTCATGCAGGTCCGAGTTCGACTACCACTCCCTCGAGGACACCGTGGTTCTTCTGTTACTGATGGATTTATTCATCTTACATGTACTTCAACATCACCGTCCTCAAATCCAGCATCGAACTCGCTGGCTGCACACAGCCAGGAGGGAATGAATCCACCCGAACAAAAACAAAACATTCACATGCCAATGCAATATCACTTTTGTAACTCGAACTTTCAGGCGGAGTATAAAAACTCCCGCTTCACGTTTCTTCTTGGGAGGAAATTGCAACAACTAAACGTGTCCCTGTCCAACATAGAAGGTATGCGAGTGACGTCACAGATGCGGAACTCACAGCGGTAACGCGGCACTGATGGCCCTTTTCGACCAAAGTAGCTCTGGTTCAGGCACCGGTTCCGTTTAAGACTCTGAGAACCTTGGTGTTGCATGGCGAACGGGCCCGCGTTTCGACCAGTTTTTAGTGGAACCGTTGTACGTCATCAACGGGGGACTTTGTGCGTTGCACACCGGATGTAAACATTAGCTACATCCCACTGAAATCCACTAGCTAGCAATAATATGGCATCATATTATTACGTCGTCCAGCTCCACTTTTGGACAACTCTTTTTTATCGTCTCGGTAGTCCTTACTTCTTTTTTTTAACTTGTTGATAATTTGTTCTTGCGTTCGAGTTAACCCATTCTTGGCCATCTCTTCTACTACTTCGCCATACAGCTTACTCTTGCTCGTGCTACTCTAGTTTTTCCTGAAACTTGGGAGATGCCCAGATAACAACTGTTATATCTTGGTTGATGAACCGAGCACGCATTTATCAATGTTTACATTCTTTAAATGAACGTCTTGCAGCATGGAACATTATTACATGTGCGTCACTGTCTGGCTAGTCTGAACTGGTCTAGCGCTCTGCAATTATATTGTATCATCTAGCTAATGCTAAGGTATGAGCGCCCTCTAGCGGCCTAGTCGTATAACACGTATATCTAGATCAAGATACCCCCCCCCTTTTAAGCTGAAACTAGTAATGCAATTCTATTCAGCTAACTAAACATACTGTTCTCTCTAACACAGTTGTTTCAACATCACATTGCAATATCACAGGTTAAACATCACATTGCAATATCACAATGAACTGGAACTCTTTTTTTCTTCTAACTAGGAAGGTACGTCCTTCCAGTGAGATCAGAGCGCATTGTTGCTCTATTCCTGGGAAAGATCTCACTACTTTCTAACAAAGTCTTTGAGGTGTGAGGGTGAATGTCTCTCTCTTCCTGAATGCCTCACCTCAGTCCCCACATGTAAGTCCGGTCTCTTCTGCACTTCAGAAGCAGGCGGAGGCTCCGGTAACTCACTTGTAGGTGGTTCTTCACTCATCCGATGCTGTAGGACCTACGGGCCTTCCACCTACACTGTAGGTGAAAGGCCCGTAGAACCTCCCTCAGTGCTCACCACTGGCACCGGGTCTCGTCCAGTCACCTCACTAGGCGCGGTGTGTGTCAGTCGGGTTCGAACTTGATCCACATGCATCTTCATGGCTTGACCACTTCCAACAGTGACAGTATAGGACACTGGACCTGATGAGCTCTCGATGACGGCGGGGATCCATTTGGGACCGTAGGAGTAGTTCCGAATGAATACTTCATTTCCAGGTGCAAAACTCCTCAGTTTGGTGTGTCCGTCGTGGGCTTGTTTCTGTTTCATTTGCTTTTGCTGCACTTTTGTTTTCACGTCTGGTGTGAGCAGGTCGAGAGTGGATCTGAGTCGGCGTGACATCATCAGCTCTGCAGGTGACAAGCCTGTAGTCCCATGAGGTGTGACGCGATAACCGAACAGGAATCTTGACAGTCGGGTCTGCAGTGCATATCCTTTCATCTTCTTCATCCCCCCCTTGAAAGTTTGCACTGCCCTCTCTGCTAGCCCATTCGAGGAAGGGTGGAATGGTGCTGACTTCACATGATGTATTCCATTCAGTTTCATGAAAGACTCAAACTCTGCGCTCGTGAAATAGGTTCCATTATCTGAAACTAGCATTTTTGGTAGTCCAAAGACACTGAAGCTCTGACGTAGTTTCTCGATTGTCGCTTGTGATGTGGCTGATATCTCGGGGTAGATGTCCATCCACTTTGAATCTGCGTCCACGATCAGTAGGAACATTTCTCCCATGAAAGGTCCTGCATAGTCCACATGAATCCTGGACCAAGGCTCCTCCGGCCACTCCCAGGGGTGTAACGGTGCGGCGGGTGGTGCCTTCTGGTGTGTTTGACACTCCTCACATGACTGAACCTTCTCCACATCCTGATCCATACCAGGCCACCACACATACGATCTGGCGAGCCCCTTCAGTCTCGTCATCCCTGCGTGTGTCTGGTGTAGTATCTTCAGTATGGTGTCTCTGCCTTTGGTCGGTATGATTACTCTAGCTCCCCAGAGCACACAACCATCTCTCACACTCAACTCCCTTCTCCTCTGATGATACGGCTTGAGGTGAGTCTCTGTCTCGGCAGGCCATCCTTTCAGGACGTACTCGTGAACTCGGGATAGTGTGACATCCTTAGCTGTCCAGCGCTTGATCTGGTTAGTGTCCAGGAGTGTGTCATCCAGTAGATCCATCATTAAGACTTGTTCCGTGGTGTCACCCTCCTGTCCTGTCTCTGGCACTGGCAGTCTGCTGAACGCGTCCGCATTGGCGTGTTGTTTTCCTGGCTTGTAGAGCATTTTGTATTCATACGCACTCAGGTACACAGCCCATCTTTGTACTCTCAGTGAACCCATTTGTGGAATAGGTTTCTTCTCGTTGAACAGGTAGATCGCTAAAGCTCTTCCATGCAAGTACTTACGGAACTTCTGGATGCCGAAGATGACAGCTAAGCCTTCTTTGTCGAGTTGCGAGTATCCTTTTTCCGCTGGGGAAAGTGTGCGAGACATGAATCCCACGGGTCGCTCACTTCCATCCTCCATCCGCTGGGATAGCACAGCGCTCACGCCGTAAGGCGAGGCATCACAGGACAGGATCACGTCTCGGTCTGCACTGTAATGCACCAGCACTGCTGCTGAGTTGAGCAAGTCCTTTAATTTTTGAAAAGCTTCCTCTTGCTGCTTTTTCCACGTCCAGCGCACATCTTGTCTCAAAAGTTCGTGGAGAGGGGTGAGCAGGGTTGCCAGGTTTGGAAGGAATTTGTTGTAGTAATTTAGTAAACCTAAATAAGACTTGAGTTCTGTGACGTTTGTGGGGGTCGGAGCTTCCATGATGGCTTTTACTTTTTTCTTGACCGGGTGGAGCCCCTGCGCGTCCACTCTGTGCCCCAGATACTCAACCTCCTCTTGCATGAAGGTGCATTTGCTTCTCTACAAACGCAACCCAGCCTCTCTCAACCTAGTCAGCGCAGCGTCCAGATTTCTCAGGTGATCAGCTTCGTCGACGCCACTGACTAAGATGTCATCTAGATATACTGCTACGAGAGGGATCCCACGTAACAAACTCTCCATTGTCCTTTGGAAAATGGCGGGTGCGGACGCCACCCCAAAAGGAAGTCTATTGTACGTGAACAACCCTCGGTGAGTATTCACTGTCAAGTATTTCTTGGATTCCTTGTCCATGAGTATTTGTTGATATGCATGACTCATATCTAATTTAGAGAACTGTTTACCCCCGGATAGTGCTGTGAAGAGATCTTCCACTCTAGGAATTGGATACTGTTCGAGTGAAGAGACAGTGTTTACGGTAAGCTTGTAGTCTCCACACAGTCTGACGGTTCCCCCTGGTTTGAGAATAGGGACCACTGGCGCAGCTCTGCTACATAGTCCACCACTGCTTCATCAGACTTGCGGTTGCGCGAGTCAAACTTGTACCTCTGCACTATTTCGTTTGGCTTTGGATCAAAGTGATTCTTCATCAGAATTACAAGTTGCTGGTAGGTCTTGTCTTTCGGCTTCACTGGGCTCAGGAGGCTACGCATCAGACTGTATGTCGATGCCCCGACGACACTTATGAGTATAGCTCTCTGTCTATCTCCATCGTCAATTGCATTGGCCGCAAAAAAACTGATCTAGTATTTCACAATACTCTTCCCACGTCTGATTTTGCGCATCAAACGCCCCCAGCGTGCCAGTCGTCGCGGTAGCCATGCTTTCTCTTTAGCTAGCTACTTTCCCCCTCTTCTAGCCGACAAACCTCTGTTCACGTTAGCTGCTAGCCGTCTCCTCCTTCGTTTCACTTCTGGCCACAAAACCATCTGCAAACGTCTTCATATGTTCCCAAATTGACCTCGTCGCCAGTAAATATTATATCTTGGTTGATGAACCGAGCACGCATTTATCAATGTTTACTTTCTTTTAATGAACGTCTTGCAGCATAGAACATTATTACATGTGCATTACTGTCTGGCTAGTCTGAACTGGTCTAGCACTCTGCAGTTATACTGTATCATCTAACTAATGGTAAGGTAGGAGCGCCCTCTAGCGGCCTGGTGGTATAACATGTATGTCTAGTTCAAGATACCACAACAACCAAACACTGAGTTTCCTCAGCTGATCACTGTGCACCCTTGTTATCTGCCGATTTCGCCATTATCCACCGTTAGGCTGTCTCCTTTCTTCTTCCTCTGGAATGTCACGCGCCCATTGATGTCGTCACGGTTCGCGCTGAAAAACCTGCTATTTTTTGGTGCCGGTTCGGAACTAACTTTTAGGGTTCTCAACCAATTAATTTTTGGTCGAAATGTTCTGAACCGTTCAAAAAAGGGTTTGCGATCGGCACCGAACCCGTTCCCTATTGGTGGAAAAGGGCTTTGAGTGGCAAAAAGAGTGGCAGCGTTAAAGCCCAGCTTGAATACAGCGAAAACACATCTAAAATGGGAAAGAGCTGTTGTGCGATAGACCGCACTAATAGATTTCACAAGAAATGGGAGTTATCTTTTTACAGACTACCGGAAGATAAGGTAAGGAGAAACAAATGGATCGCTGCAATTCGCAGAAACAACTGGAATTCAGGCACCGAATTGTTGATCTGCTGCTCCCATTTTGTGTCAGGTAGGCTAACATTAGGCTATGTTGGATTTTTGGGTAACGTTAAATGGTAAAATCATAAAGTTGTAGAGGAGCTCAATCAGGAGTCGTGACAACTTTCTCTTTCGGGCTACACAACGTGCACCATTTATTCCTTCCACCATTACAACAACAAAAACCCGCGCAGCGGAAGTGTATCACTGCAAACCCGAACTGAGAAAACAGCAGCTGTAAACCAACGTTCCTACTAGCTCAATAAGGGGAATTATGTATCCCCATAACCACTACAAAGTCATATACTGTATTGACTACTCATCAGTTATTTAGCATCTTTCATAAGTTTTTGTCAGCATATTTAAAAAAAAACGTCCTTGTGTTGTGTTCTACAAACAAAGGGCAGAATGGTTGGCTTAACGTTAGTTTTCAGTTGTAACTTAATAAAATAAAATAAAATAAATATTTGTACAAACCTGTCCACATACAACCAGAATGTCCATCGGTGTCCTCGTCACTTTAATTTCGCCAACAAATCCCGCCTTGAAGTAGGACCAAGCGTCAAGACTTTTATATACCTTCAGGCTTTGCTTTGTGCATTTCTCTGGCGTAGAAATCAAGTACATATAAATATCAGGATCAGGAAACTCGATTTGTGGCTAATTGTTAATGTACATGGCCCACTGGTTATTTGGTAAATTGTACGGGTCACTGTCAAGTCCAACTTCCTTTAATTTAAGCAGATAATCTTGCGTTATAATCCCGGTTTCACTGTTTCCCCTACTAGAAGCGGCCATGTTGTGGGATGTTTTGCCACTCACTGCGACTGAGGGGGCGTGTCCCAGTGGGAAAATGACGTCAATGCATACCCTCTATAGAACGTAAACGTACTTCTTGCGTAGTTTTAATACAAAACAAATCAATATTCATTAAAATAAACTAAATAAACAATATAGGCAAACAAAACATAATGACATAACAATATTTGTGGCATTTAAACTTCGTATTTTGAGAAAGCCCCCTTCCCCCGGCGTTGCACGTAGGAAGTTAATGTTGCCCCCCACGGGTGTGCTAGCTTCTATCTTTTCTCTCTTGCATACGCGTGCGAACACACGCACCATCATAGGCGGTCACTCGGGTTCAAGTATGACTAGGGTTACCAACCGTTCCTTTAAATAAGGAATCTTTCCTTATTATATATATATATATATATATGTGTGTGTGTGTGTGTGTGTGTGTGTGTGTGTGTGTGTGTGTGTGTGTGTGTGTGTATAGTGTAAGGCACATTATATTTGTTATGCCCGCGCCGCCCCGTCCATACAACCCCGTCCCTCTCCCCTGTTCCTTATTTCCATTTCAAGGAGTTGGCAACCCTAAACATGACTGTCCTAGGACGCCTCTGCGTGACATTAACGTGGGGAGACTGGTGCACAGACCGCCATCACATGGTCCTTGACAGATCTGGGTCAGGATCCAGTGGTATGGAGTCCAGACGACTGGCAGCCCATTTCTGCTGCAGCCTTCATCTGCCTTACCAGCCGTTGTGATGCTCAGCCATCATCCTCCACCTGAGGTCTTCGCACGCGTGCATGCTCGCACACACACACGAGTGGGGTGAACATATAATAATGGAGAGTGATAGGGAAGCAGAATCTACCATAGAGCTTGTATAATCATCTCTGCACCCTTGTGATGTTTGGTACCTGAGGTACACTTCTCTTAAGGCTATCCCCCTTAGCGTTGGGGTCATGACCCATCATTTACAATGTACTGCTGGGCATATATTGATATCAATATCATGATCTGAGACTTTGAGACTTGATGTTGTCTGTTACTTATCTGGTTATTGCAATATAGCTTTAAGTTGCTGTAGGTAGTTTGCTGAAGGCCAAGATTTCACAGGCCTGAATCTGAGCAAACTGTCAGCATAACTCTGCAAAGTGGTAGGGGGGGGGGTATTTTTTAAATTGTTGCTCATTTTTCCAAAGTTGCCAACAGCTGCTTTCTTGAATTTTCCTGATCTTGAAAGCTGCGTTAACATTATACATTTTTGTGAACTTTTGTTGAATTAAATGAACGGTGAATAGACTTGTTTATGCTTGATCCTGTGTGATTGTTACATCCACATCATCATTATATCTCTGAATTTTATAGTGTGTATAAATATATTTAAATAAATATTGATAGTCGTCCCAAAAATATTTCGTATCGAGATATTCGTTCAAAAATATTCTTTGATTTTGTTTATATCGCCCAACTCAACACACCACTCAAATGGAAAATGCGTCAAACAAATATTAAACATGCAGCTGGTCTAAATGTCGATGATTTATGTATGATCTGACGGACAGTTTCAGTTTATTGTGACATGGTGATTCCCCGGCGCAGCAGCCAATAACGAGTTGCCACCCTCGGTGTAATATTGGCCCTTTCTGTCCTCCATAGCGCAGCGGTGACCGCCTCACCTGTCTCAGCTTACCTGTCCACACAGACGGCTCGGCAATTCAGCTCTGCGCGGCGGGGATCCTCAAACAGAGCAACCTCACGTTACATTAAGATTCAAAAAAAGAAGAAAACGGCACATTGTAACGCTGTTTAGAAAGGTGCGATATAGATCAAGTTTATTGTTTATTATTATTATCACCGGTCTATACCGACACTGTCGACGGTAACATGGAAGCGACACACGCGGGTTTGGGCCGCTGTGCTTGCGCATTCTGGCTGGCGGTGGTCTTTGACTTCGTCGGGCTGCTCGTTCTCCTCATTGGGGTCTTCTCCGGTATGTTTTTCTTTGACTTTCTCATCTACGCCGGCTCCATCATCATTTTCCTCAGTCTGATCTGGTGGGTGTTCTGGTACACGGGTAATATTGAGGTCCCCCCCGGCGAGCCGGAGGAGGACGTGGGCACCGCAAAGAAGAACAGGGCGGGCATCGCGAACACGGTCCGGCGCCTCTCCAGCCGGCTGTCCCGCAGCATCAGGAGCTCCCTCTGGCGCAAAGGAGGGCCGGACCGCTCGCAGGGACACGGTGCACACATCACCGCAGACACACAACAACGACAACAACCTGCTGACCTCAACGACAACGCGCACACTGTCGACTGTGTTTTGCCCAGTCCTCACACAACAACAGAGACCTCTCCAACCTGACGGGTCAAGAACTTGACCGCTGCACAACAAAGCCCCGTTTCCACATGACTGGTGATGACCGAATTAACGCCTTGGAACTGGTTGATTTTTTCCCCTCTTCCATTAAAATCTCCACAGTATGCTGCACCTGCCTTAAACTGCTGATGAATGTCAACACTTTCTCAAAATGTCATGCGACACAAGTTGTAACTTTGTCCTATTTCTATGCACAATAAGTCTTCTTCCCTCGATCCGTTCCCTGGATTTTATAGCTGTTCATTTGCAAAAAAAAATGTATTTAAAAATACCCCCTCATCTCAGCTGCTAAACATATTCACAATATATATTTATGGTTAATGGTTGTTATTCACAAAGGGTCAGTGTAGGATCGGGACAGAAAAGGGTTAATCTGGTGTACGGCCATGAGGAACTGAAGCGAACAATTTGTGGCTATAAAACAGGAAATAACCTTATCGCCGCTTAACCATTAACCTGCATTGCATGCAATGCAGGTTAGGTCAGCATTAAAAGACACGCCTTCCTTGTTCAAACTGTGAGAAGGCGGCCCGAGGCTTCGTCATCTCCCAACACCCTCCATAAAACAGAAACATGAGTCCTGATAATGACGCACACTTGGATGTAGAGTGAAGTTTACTTGATTTTAGACCTGCTGGCAAAGACGTGGGGCCCCACAGTGTTTACAAGCTCCCTCCGATGGCATATTCTCCTTCCCAACTCGTCAAATAAGGCAGCTTGTTCAGCGGCCTTGAGGCCTTTACACACCGGGGACGTGATGGATACACGACACGAAAACACGAAATACTCGCCTGCGAACGTTTCGCATCAACACTACGCTCACCGGCGGCGATACGAACTTTGTGACAGAAACCCAACTTTCTGCACAAATTGGCGAGACGCGAGGGTGACTCAGCCAGGCGGATTCAGGTGCGGCGGTGCAGTGCGGGGGGTCTCCTCTCCTCGTCTACTTATCCTTGCACTATCCCCCTCCTTCGGGAAGCACGTCCCCGCGTTTAAGCATATCCGCTCCTTCACGCCTACGCTTCCGATGACCTTACGGTCTCACCATCCCACTTCTGACACCAATATAGCGAATTCCGGGGGGCAACCACAGGAATTGCCGCAGCCGGGACACGAACCCGTAATCCTCGCACCGCGGGAGACATCGCTAACCGCTCGGCTAAAGGGTCCGACCCGTTAGTCAAGGGCTACCGAGCCTATACATCCGAGATAGTTACAATATATTGGCCTACTTCTCTGGAATATGAAATAACATGTTTTAACGTGTGTTTTTGTTTTATTTGTTATTTACATCTTTATGATGACTTCAGATGAGCTTAATTAAATTGATAATGTAGGTTTGAATCCTTCCCAGGATATCCAGATCTATGCAAAATTTTGGTTCGTGACAAAATAGACATATGACTTTTGCATCCTTTTTGCCAGTAGCTCTGTCCTTAAAATATGTCGAATATTGTAAGTAGAAATGACAAATAAGGCTACTAAGTTGGACTGACTTACTATATTTAAAAAAAACAACAACAGCCGTGGTGCAGAAGTTTCACCTGCGTTCTCTGACAAACAACTTCTTGTGCCCAGATACTTGTTTTACACACCTTTTAATTCCTCTTATTTCACCTTTTAAGAAGATATAGTGTCAGTGACTGATAATGACATGATAGCATGCAATGTAAATCACTAGAGGTACAACTGTATGGGACACTCAGAGAGAATGACATTTAACAAGGCCAAGTTACTTTATAACAGCATTTTCTTTAAAATTAATTTCTGATTTTTCCCTTTTTCTCCCAATTTAGTGGCCAATCGATCCCTATTTTAGTTCAAATACCCACCCTCGTACTGCATGCGTTCGCCGACTGCATCTCTGCGGCCGGCAGTCTCGAAGGAGACGCCTCGCCACTTTCGTGACAAGGCAAATCCAGGCCGAACCACTGCTTTTTCCGACACACACAGAGATGTTGCAGGTGTAGGTGCATATAAATAACAGACAGAGTCGGGCTGTGTCGCTTAGTAACATGTATTCACCGGCTGTGCCCATAACGCAACTGAGGCATGTTACACAGGGCAAGTATACATCAATCAGTGCCCCCAGGGGGAGCTGTTGGCTGCATAACATTACCCTACAACATCTCTCTTCCTTTCGTAGAATACAATACTAAATAATATAATGGATAGTATTAGCCATTAGAACATTAGTGCTCATATCCCAATATTAAAGTAGTGCAATGGAAATAGTGCATCAAGAAGGAACAGCAAGTCAATATCAACCAAAACCTTTGCAGAACAATAACGACAAAATGGTAGCATCAGAACATCCACAAGACCACTGAATAAAGAACATTAGAAGTGAACATCACAGTTTTTGTTTCGTTTTTTTTTTTTTTAATGTCCACAGTCCAGTGTGTGTGTGTGTGTCAATCTCAGTACAGTGTATGACCTAGAGGTCAAGTCTTTCTGGAGGCTTAATCTGCCTCCCGCTCCGGGAGAAGGCCCGGCCCTGTAACTCACGGCATGGTGTGGTCACAGCCTGTGGGGGAGATGGCGGCGACCTCGGGGTTGATGACCTTGGAGACATTACAGGGCTGCTGACGACTTCCTCCATGCTGCCCCTGCTCACATGGCCCCCTTCAGCTGCACACGCGCCCACAGGCTGCTCCGGTGGCCGTTCTGTGTGGGCTGACGGCTGTGGAGGGGCAACCTCCGCTGGTCGGAGATCAACCCTGTTGCGACGGTACGTGGTTCCCTCCACGTTGACGAGATAGGACCGCGGTCCCACCTGCTGCAGGCATACTCCTCTCCTCCATCGGCCTGTCCTGTCACCCGGGATTGGTTTCATCCTGACAGGCTGGCCGACATTTAGCTCTGGCAGATCCCTCGCAGTTCTGTCATATGTCAGCTTCGCTGCCTGATGCTTCACCCTCAGCTTGTCTGTGACCCCAGTGATGATCTGAGGTGCTAGTAGCTGGTCGGCCACAGGGAGAAGAGTTCTCAGCCTCCGTGACATCAGCCGTTGTGCTGGGCTGCAGCGCATGTCCTCAGTGGGTGTGTTTCTCCAGTGTAGAAAAGCCTTCCAGGGGTCTTCGTCGGCCCGGTCTGCTTTTCTGCATAGGCCTTTCACAATCTTCACTGCAGACTCTGCTTTGCCGTTAGCTTTTGGGTGTCTCGGGGAGGACATGACATGTTCGAAGCCCCACTCCCTCGCAAACGCCCGAAACTCTCCACAATCAAACTGACCTCCGCAGTCCGAAATGACCCGGTCAGGGATACCGTACCGTGCAAACTGCACCTTGCACCTTCGGATGGTCGTTTCTGCCGACAGGTCTGGGAGTAGATCAATCTCCCAGAAGTCTGAATAGTGATCCACCATGAGCAGGAAGTCCTGCCTTGCGTAGCTGAACAAGTCCATGCTCACCAGCTGCCAGGGTCGTGTGGGGAGCGGGTGTGACATCATAGTCTCTTTTTGTTGCTCGTGTGCATACTCGTTACACACTGAGCACTGCTGCACATAGTCTTTGATTTCCCCCTGCATATTTGGCCAGTAGAGAGTATCCCGGGCCTGTCTATAACAAGCCTCACCCCCCACGTGGTTGTAGTGGATCTGTTTCAGCATCTCAGGACGCATAGCTTTCGGAATGATGACACGCTGGCTCCTAAAAAGCACACCGTCCTGTGCGCTTATTTCATCTCTGATGGCCCAGTATTCTCTGACGGCTATGGGGCTCTCCTCTTTGTGTTCTGGCCATCCCTCCAGCACGACCGACTTAAGTGTTTGAAGACACACATCCTCCTCTGTGTGTTTTCGAATCTGTGCGAGGCGTTGACTGGTGACGTTTAGATAGTCTGCCTGCTGAATGGCTGCCGTTTCGTACTGCACCTGTTGCATGCTGCAGACCATTTCACGTCTGTACTGAGTGTCCGTTCTCTGTGGCGGGGTGGTGGCTCTGCTGAGCGTGTCACTGATGTACATTTCAGGGCCTGGCTTGTACATCACCGTGAGGCAGTAGTTCTGAAGTGTGAGGAGCATGCTTTGAAGGCGCTTTGGTGCACTGAGAAGGGGCTTAGTGAAGATTGACACCAGCGGGCGGTGGTCGGTCTCTGCAGTCACATCACCCCTCCCATATAGGTAGTAGTGGAAGCGTTGACAAGCGAATACGATGCTCAGGCACTCCTTCTCAATCTGTGCATAGTGTTGCTCCGTCTGGTTCAGCGCGCGGGAGGCAGCAGCCCAAACCGGTCTGACTGGAGTCGCTCTGTATGGCGACTGGCTTGCTGACATCATAGTAACGTAGTACTGGCACCGCCGTGACCAGCGTTTTGATTTCTTTCATAGCAGCATCATGTTTGGGCAACCAGTGCCACAGCACACCTTTGTCCAGCAACGTTCTCAGCGGTTCACACACCTCTGACAAGCGGGGCATAAACCTCGATAAATAGTTAACGAAGCCGACACACCGCTGAACGCCTTTTGCATCTGTGGGGTTTGGCATGTCCAGGACTGCCCTGACCTTCTCGGGATCAGCTTTGAGGCCCTCCACCGACAGTATGTGGCCGTGGAAGCGGACCTCCCTCGGACGAAACTGTAGCTTTTTTATGCTCAGCCTCAGCTTCACTTCCCTGCATCTGTCCATCAGAGCAATGAGGTTTGCGTCGTGGTTGCGAACGGCCACCTCCTCCGTGTCCCCACAGCCGACTATGAGGATGTCATCGGCTATGGGCTCGATTCCTTTCAAACCGGCCAGCAGCTCATGTTGTTTCCTCTGGTACAGCTCTGGTGCGACTGACACGCCAAAAGGGAGCTTCAGCCATCGCTTTCTACCCCACGGCGTCCAGAACGTTGTCATCAGGCTGCTCTCCTCATCAAGGCGACACTGCAAGAATGCGTCGCGCGCATCCACCAGGGTGAAGATACGTGCCTTAGGCAGCTTGTACAGCACGTCATCTAAAGTGGGCATGAGGTAATGGGACCTTTTCAGGGCTCGGTTAAGTGGCTTGGGGTCGATGCAAAGCCTCAATTTGTCTGGCTTCTTCACTATGACCAGATTGCTAATCCAGTCTGTGGGCTGAGTGACTGTGGTTAAGTGTCCATCCTTTTCATATTGGTCCAGCTGCGCCTTAACAGCCGGCAGTGACTCGACTGGGCTGGCGAACACGTCATTGTAAGTGTTAATGAGACAGCCTTTGGTTAGCTCACCTGTCTTGCAGTGCTCCACTTTATTCAGCTCTTCGGGAATGGTGAAGCGTATCAAGCCAAGTCTCTCGCATGTCTCCCCTGAAAGCAAGGGCTTCTGGCTGGTGCGCACGACCTCAAAGTCCAGTCTGTGCGTCTTGCCCCTGATGACACACTGTGTGCTGTACACGCCCATTGAGCTCATCCACTCACTGTTGTAGAGTCTCAGCCTGGTGAGACTTTTCTGAAGAGGCACTCTAGGCGCCAGTCTCATCTTGTCTTTCAAGCTCATCACGTTGCAGGTGGCTCCAGAGTCAAGCTGGCACCTCTGGACCCCTCTGTGCAGTGGCAGGTTTACAAACCACTTTTTCCTTTGAGTGTTCACAGCCCCCATGCTCTCAGCCGTGTACATATCCCTCTCATCGCGGTCGCTGTCCTCCGGGTCCCCTAGCGGCGGGTCATCCACAGCGTTCAACTGACGTGCTTGCTGGCCTCTTTTCATGCATACTTTGGCAAAGTGATTAGCAGTGCCACACAAGCGACATGACTTTCCAAATGCGGGGCACAGGTCTCGCCCCCGTCTGTGCGGTGTGCCACAGTACTTGCATTCACCTGTGCCTCTCTGTGGCTGTGCAGATGTGTTGGTGGGCTCGGATGGCCTGCTGGTAGGTCTCCGTCCTGGTCGCTGTCCATGTGCTACATTGATGCTCTCCGCAGTCACAGAACTGCTAAGTGACATGGATTTTAACTTATTGTCCAACACCTCCGCTGCACGGCAAATGTCAATAGCTCCCTCCAACTTAAGCTCTCTCCAGGCCGGCTTTTCCAACGGTCTCAGCGAATCCATAAAGGACGAATTGGTTTCCTACCCCGAGCCTGGAGGGTTGGAGGAATTGGTTACCCCGGCCATTCGTGTGGACAACCGTCTCCGGGAGCGGAGGCGAGAGAGGACGCGCCGCTTTCCTGGTCACAACCACTTACCACGGGCCACACCTCCAAACTCTGGGGGCTGAGCTCGCTCGCCAGAGGCTGACGTCCTCCGAGAAAGCCCGAGGCGTGACTCTTCCCCAGCTTCGGAGCCGATGCAACTCGGCCGCTTCCGGCTCAACCCGGAGGAGCGTCAACGCCGCATCACCGAGAACAGCTGCTTGTATTGTGGTCAGCCTGGTCACTTTCTCGCCTCCTGCCCTCACCGTCCGCCAAACTAGCAGGCTCACGAGGGAGGGGGAGGATCCTCATGAGCCCAACTGTCTGCCCTCTGTCTCCTCGTCCACGTACCCAGTTGCAAGCTACCATCAGTTTTAAAGGTCAGTCCACTAAACTTTTGGCTTTAATTGACTCTGGAGCTGATGAAAGCTTTTTGGATGCAAGTGTTGTGAAGCAGTTAGGTCTTGCCACTGTGAGTCTGGACCAGCCTCTTGAAGCTAATGCCCTGGATGGACGTCTCCTGGCCCGGATAACCTCTAAGACCGAGCCTGTGCGCCTCCAGTTGTCGGGAACCCATCAAGGGGAGTTAAGTTTTTTTGTTATCAATTCTCCATTTGCTCCCATTATACTTGGTCATCCTTGGTTGGTTAAGCATAGTCCCCATATTGATTGGTCATCGGCCAGAATTTTAAGTTGGAGTCCCGTCTGTCATGCCTTATGCCTCCAGTCTGCTCTGCCTCAGTCTGTCCCCTGTCGGGTGTCAAGCCCTGGTTCCAGGAATGCCAAGCCCGATGCTCTGTCTCATGTGCATGGGAAGGAGTCTGAGCCCAAGCTCCAACCTGACACCATCGTTCCCTCTACCTGTGTGGTTGCGGCTGCGGCTGTCACCTGGAACATTGAAAGGGAGGGCATGGCAGCACAACAGACTCAGCCCGACCCAGGTAATGGTCCCCCTGGGCGCTTGTTTGTTCCAGATGCTGTTAAATCTAGTGTGTTGCAGTGGGCTCACTCTTCCAAACTTACCTGCCATCCTGGAGTAACCCGTACCCTAGCCTTCCTCCGCAGGCGGTTCTGGTGGCCTTCCATGACGGAGGATACTGGGTCTTTTGTTTCTGCCTGTCCTGTTTGTGCCCAGAATAAGCCCTCCACTCGGGCCAGTGCCGGCCTGCTGCGCCCCCTGCCTGTTCCACACCGTCCCTGGTCGCATCCGTCCTTGGATTTCGTCTCTGGTCTGCCCGCCTCCGAAGGTAACACCGTTGTACTGACTGTTGTTGATCACTTCAGTAAATTTGTTCACTTTTTGCCCTTGTCTAAACTGCCTTCAGCCCGAGAGACTGCGGATCTGCTGGTCAGGGAGGTTTTCCGGGTCCACGGTCTTCCCCGTGATATAGTGTCTGACCGTGGCCCCCAGTTAAATTCTGCTGTCTGGAAGGCTTTCTGCTCTGCCATCGGTGCCACCATCAGCCTGTCATCGGGTTTCCATCCTCAGACCAACGGCCAGGCCGAGAGGGCCAACCAGGCATTGGAGACGGTTCTCCGCTGTCTGGTGTCTGCCAACCCATCCTCTTGGTCCTCAAAACTCCCCTGGGTAGAATATGCCCATAACACCCTGCCATCGTCTGCTACTGGGTTGTCCCCTTTTCAATGCCTTTACGGCTATCAGCCCCCCCTTTTTCCTTCTCAAGAGGTAGACATTCCGGTTCCGTCTGTCCAGGCCCATGTCCGTCGGTGCCGTCGGACCTGGCAGCGAGCCCGTGCTGCACTGCTCAGGGCCTCCGGCCGTTACCAGCGCTTGGCGGATCGTCATCGCACCCCTGCTCCGGACTACTCCCCCGGTGACCAGGTATGGCTCTCTACCAAGGATCTACCCTTGAAATCGGACGCTAAGAAACTGTCCCCCAGGTATATTGGTCCCTTTCCCATTGTCAAAGTCATTAACCCCTCTGTGGTCCGTCTGAAGCTGCCCCGCACTCTCCGGGTTCACCCTTCCTTCCATGTGTCCTGCCTCAAACTTGTCTCTACCAGCCCTCTAGTTCCTCCGGCACCCCCGCCCCCACCTCCTCGTATGATCAACGATCATCCGGCTTACACTGTTCGTCGTCTCCTGGACTCTCGTCTCGTCGCTGCGGTCGCGGCCTGCAGTATCTCGGGACTGGGAGGGATATGGCCCGGAGGAGAGGTGTTGGGTCCCTCGTCGCCTGGTCCTGGACGCAAACCTCATCCGGGACTTCCACAGGACGCACCCTGACGGGTCTGGTAGGTCGCCCGGTGGCGCCCCTCGGAGGGGGGTACTGTCACAGCCTCTCGCCCTTGACATCAAAGCGTTCGCTGTCACAGCCTCTCGCCCTTGACATCAAAGCGTTCGCCCCTGACACCTGCTGACCCCCCTGTCACAGCCTCTCTCTCCCTTGACTTGCCCTTGACATCAAAGCGTTCGCCCCTGACACCTGCTGACCCCCCCCCCCCCCGTCACAGCCTCTCTCCCTTGACTTCAAAGCAATCAGCCTCTCGCCCTTGACATCAAAGCGTTCGCCCCTGACACCAGCTGGCCATCAAAGCCGGCAGCCGCTCTCCCTCGACATCAACGCAATCATCACCCTTAAAAAGCCTCCACTGTGGTCCAGTCTTCGCTGGAACGTCGCCTTTCATGGACTTCTGCCTGCCTGCCTGCCTACCTGCCACTGAGCCGACTCCTGCTCTACCCCTGAGATCGGTTACTTAAATAAAGACTTGATTCTTCCCTTACCTGGTTGTCCCATCTGCTTTTGGGTTCTTTCCTGATACGTGACAGTTTGTTAGTTATCTTCCCTTTACTCTTAATGTCCTTTAGCAGGTTAGAGCTAAGTTAATGTTAACTGCTGTCTGCAGTTTAGTACAGTCGTTCAGTGTTTGTGTGCGTCAAGATACGCTCATTGCAACAGACAGCTGGTCTTCGTTAACTTTTTTTGCATACATATCTATATGTACCTGATGATTGCTTATGGCATGAAACAGGTTTGTACTGTCTCATAAAGAAATAATTTGACTCACTGGATTATTTTACTCCTTATTTGTTGAGCACTTTTACCGTTGAGTGTGTGTGTGTGTGTGTGTGTGTGTGTGTGGGTGTGTGCATGTGTGTGTATATATAAAACTTTGAATATATATATAAAATCCAGTGAGTCAAGTAAATTCTTTGAGCCAGTATTTTGCTTATTTGTTGAGCACTTTCCCTACTGTTGAGTGTTTCTTTAAACAAAGTGTTTTATACACACACACACACACACACACACACACACACACATATATATATATATATATATATATATATATATATATATATATATACTATATGTCTCACATCAATGGAACTCAGCACCACAATCAATTAGAGTCCCCATCCTATTATTCATTTAAGTGTAACGTCAAGAAATGGCTTATTAAGAACCAACAATATCAACATTGGTGCTATTCGCACACACCTTTAACATGTTTAAAACACTAGAACGACCTATATATATATATACACACACACACATATATATTATTCTGTCATCTAACGTACCGGTATCAGACTAGACAGATAGTTGATCCAGTAAAGACTTAAGGTTTGAATAAGTTTAGGTTCTTTACTTAGTTTCCTTGTTTATCCAGCGTTGTCGCTGAATCCTTTCTTTCCTGTAAAAAGGCATATATTCTCAAAACTTCATCAATTATGCAACAACTAAAATGGCGACTGGTGCAACGGACTTTTATGTATATTAACAATGACCACTAGAGGCGCTCAACACCATAAAATTATACCTGGCGTTGGACAACCCCCCCCCCCACACACACTTTTTATTAATCAAAATAAGTACAATTCAAGTAACACAGTGTACAATGAACAGATGTACAATAATACAATGAACAGCAGGATACAAAGAAAACAAAGCATACTCCAAAAGGAAAAAAACAAAAAGCAAGGGTTGTGTAAAATGAAATAGTATTAACAGGGGGGCTCAGTACAGTATTTTCAGGAAGACAAAATAGTTTCACAAATGTTTCTAGTTTTGATGGCTTTACTGTGTTTACTAAATTTGACAGTATCTAAATATTGGTCAAAAATGGCTTTGAAGATAAAGAAGTTGGGTTTACAGGCAGAAAATGTTGCTGGTACGGATATGTTATTTACCAAAACTTAAAAGAAGATTAATCATATGTAAAAATTGGACATTATCAAGGTCATCTTTAGTTACTCCGAATAAGACATGCTCCATTTTCACATTGAAGTTAATGATTTTCCCATGTATAAAGTTATTAACATCAGTCCAGAAGACACCGCTATCTGTACATTCCAAGAAAAAATGAGTTAAGGATTCATCCTCATTTCTACAAAAGCTACAGGTAACATAAGTATCAATCCTATATCTAGAAAAGTAGGTCTTAACAGGGTAGCAATGGTGCATTATTTTGAATGACACTTCCTTAACTTTGTTAGTTAACAAGTATTTTTTTGAGAAGCCATGACCATTTCCACTGAATGTTGTCAAATATGTTATTCCAAAAGAAAACAGCAGAGGAAGTAGTAACTGTTTCCCTAAGAATAATATTCCTTATGCGCTGGTTAGTAGCTTTGACACTCAGTAAAGGACATTCAGCATCAATATAAATGTTAACAGGGTCTAAGGAAGGAATCACACAAACATCTCCTTTGGACGCAGATGATAATAACATTTTGGCTCCAGAAGGGGTTGCATCAAACACAACAGCATAATCCTTTGGACTGACAGCAAAATTATACACGTTAAGGAATTTTTCATATGTGAGTAGATGGCCTGCTGAGTTGAATAGTTGACTAACTAAAAGTATTCCTCTGTCAAACCACCTCTTATCGAGTAGAGTCTTATTCTTAAAACGTATGTCAATATTGTTCCATATGAAATATTTATGAGGAGAAAAGTTATGCTTTTACATTAATGACCAGCTTAAGAGCATTTGTTTATGAAAAGTTGAAAGTTTCAGTGGAATCTTCGAAATATCATAGTTGCATCTTAACAAAAAGTGTAGACCACCAACAGAATTAATAATATAGGAGGGTATAAAATTCCAGATTGAGGATGGATTCTTGAGATAGGCTTTGATCCAGTTCATCTTAAAGGTCACATTTAAAGTAGAAAAATCTAATGCATTGATACCACCAGAGCATGGTTTATTCATCAACACACTCTTTTTTATTAGGTGAGGTTTCTTCTTCCAAATAAAATTAAATAAAGGTTTGTCTATTTTACTACAGTAATCCTTGGGTACATCCATTGCTTGGGCATTATAAATAAGTTGAGATAAACCCTCTACCTTTCTTAGCAAAGATCTTCCAGAAATTGATAAATCCCTCTGAAGCCAGAGATTGAATCTCTGCTCTATCGTTTTGATCAAAGGATTACATTTTTTTTGGTGCTCTGAGGTTCTGGTCTCTCTTTATGATTACTCCTAGATATTGGACAAATTATATGAATAGGTTGTTTGCATATGACGTCACGAACTACAGATGGAGGACAGGAAGTGATGTTCTACATAGGAAGCACTATCACAAACTTTCGAAATGCTTATGTTTGGCGTCATTAACTGAGAAACCACACGGCGTTTTTATTGAGTACTAAAAGTTGTTATTCATGAAGGGGAAAAATGCAAGAAATTGACCGAAAACGCCGGAAAAAAATGGCTTGCGAACCGTCGTCTGCAGTCGGGAGGCGCGGAGTCGGATAACGCCCGTGTGTGCAGTGGCCACTTCGTCAAAAAAAAAAAAATCACTCTTCATAACATAAGGATCATGTCCACCACTTTCTGTTTATACCTTTGTCTCATATTATCGTCTAAACTACCACTAGCAGCTCTGGATCAAACGACAGAGGAACCAATGGTCTATCATTCATAATCGCCATCACTTCTACCATCAGTGTTGTAGTGATATAACGCCATGTATATCCACTGGAACTACACTAGGTGTTATGTACTACCCGGACTGTTATTACGGTTACACCACTACCATGTATGGTTATTACGTCTGCCTACTGAGCCACGATTAAACCTGAGTTCTATAACCCGGTGTGGTCATTGATCCTCGACCAATACTACCCCAAGTATTACTTCATGGTGGCAGCAGGGTGGTGACTGGCCTTCCGAAGATCAGTTCTGCTGGTGATGGTAGTTTACTGTCGATGGGTGTTGCTCTGCAGGCAAGGAGGAAAACCGACTCCACCTGGAGCAGAGAACAGCAAACATGAAGGAACATCATGAACGCAGCAGCGGCGGAGAACTACCTCCACTCGGTCCCGGACAGCATGTATCTGTCCTAAACAAGGAAAAAGGGACTTGGTATCCAGCCACCGTCGTACAAAAGTGCGATGAGCCAAGGAGCTACATTGTGCAAACATCAAATGGGAACAAACTCAGACGTGGCAGGAGCCACCTGCGGGAAATTCACCACCCCCATGCACTGAGGAGCGCAAGAACCCACTTCACAGAACCTCAACAGGACACTCATGCAGCTGGAACTTCTTCCAGCCAAGCCTGTGAAACACACAAGACAGTACGCACAAGATATGGAAGAGCTGTTTCCAAACCAGCTCACTACAAGGACTATGAGTAGAGACAATCACACACAAAAGGAGGGCTCTGAATATGTTTATTGTTTTTTGAGATGGACAATTCTGAGTGTGTTGTCTAAAAAAAAAAAAGAAAAAAAAGAGAAGGCAACCTCTGTGTAATGACTGTACAATGCTGATCAATGATTGTACCACATTGGAATTGTGTGATATGTTGGTTTATATAACCGAATGTTCTAGAGTATTTCGATACTGTAAAAATTGAAAACTAAACAGGGGGGATGTAGTGATATAATGCTATGTATATCCACTGGAACTACACTAGGTGTTATGTACTACCCGGACTGTTATTATGGTTACACCACTATCATGTATGGTTATTACGTCTGCTTACTGAGCAACGATTAAACCAGAGTTCTATAACCCGGTGTGGTCATTGATCCTCGACCAATACTACCCCAAGTATTACTTCAAGTGTGGTAAGGACTTCCTGGGTAAGACAAGTAAGGCCCGCTTACATCAGCATACTGCCCAAGATGCGTCGTGCAACCTCGATCAGCCTCTACCAGCATCCACCCATATGTGATAACGGGAAGGGTTAAAGGTCCAGGAGCATCCTTCATCTAAGAGGCAGTTTCTTACTTCAGAGTCGTCTGACTTAATCTTTAGCTCCTGCCAAGCACCAATACACATTTTTTTATTGGTGCTTGGTCCTTTGAGCGTTTTTCATCATCTCCAAGATGAAAAAAGCTCAAAGCGATATGAGCTGAGTTGTTCTCCAGAAGCCTTGGTTGAGAAGGCGATGACTTGTGGCCAGATCTCCGCATCTGTCTCAGGCTCCACAAGCTCAAAGTCGCTCACTGTCTCAACTGCAGAATCTCTTGTTTCTGCTTGTTTGAGGAAAGCAGGACCATGGAACCAAGTCGTTTGTCCTATAAGACCTGCTGGAATAAGCCTAGTGGCATGGTCCGCTGGATTGTGATCAGTTGTTACATGATGCTGCTGGTCAGGGTGTGTGGACTTTCGGATCCTGGTGACTTGGTTGGCTACATAGACATAACACCACCGGGAGGTGTTATGGGTGTAACCCAGCACAATTTTGCTGTCTATATAAAACTTCATAGCTTGGATGTCAAGGTCCAGCTCATGAGAAATCAGCTCTGCCATTTCAACAGCAAGGAGAGCAGCACACAATTCCAGTCTTGGGATGGTGTGTACTGGTCGTGGTGCAAATTTGGCCTTTCCCATCACAAATCCAAGGTGACACTGTCCTGCAGAATCCACAACTCATAAATAAGCCACTGCTGCTATGGTCATGGTAGAAGCATCGGAGAAAATACAGATTTCTGCCCAGAGTTGAGGATAAGGACACAGGGACATAAGGGCCTTGGAATGCAGAGCTGCTCAAGATCCTTCAAAGACTCTTTCCAGGCTCTCAAGTATTGTTCCTTTTCAGATGGAAGAGGATCATCCCACTCACACTGCTCAGAGGTAAATTCTCGGATTAAGGCCTTTCCCTGCATGGTTATGGGAGCCACAAACCCCAGAGGGTTATAGAGACTGTTAACCATCGACAGAATGCCTCTCTTGGTAAATGGTCTCTCTTCCCAAGACACCTTGATGATGAAACTATCAGACTCCAGCTCAATCCAAGAGTCCTCTGGACAGGTAAGGGATCTGCGCCGAGATCTAAATCCTTGAGATCCTTTGCAAGATGTTCTGGAGAAAACGATTCCATGACAGCGGGGCTGTTCGAAGCTATCTTATGAAGATGTATGTTGGACTCTGCCAACATTTCTTTTGTTCTCTTCAGTAGATCAATTGCCTCTTTTTCTGTGGGAAATGAGGCCAAGCCGTCATCAACATACTAGAAGTTTCTGATGATGAATTGCTTTGCATCTGTGCCATGTTCTTTTTCCCCAGCCAGTGCAGCCCTTCTTAGCCCATATATTGCTACGGCTAGTGAGGGGCTGTTTCCGAACACATGGACGTTCATTCTGTATTTCGCTATGTCTTTTTGCAGATTATTATCCTGATACCAAAGGAACCTCAGGTAATCTCGATGATCGTGCTGGACAATGAAGGAGTAAAACATCTGCTGCATATCAGCAGTTATGGCTTTGGGTTCTTTGTGGAAGCGCATAAGCACTCTCAACAGTGTGTTCTTGAGGTCAGGCCCTCTTTGTAGGACGTCATTCAAGGAGACACCTTCATGCCTTGCACTTTAGTCAAACGCGACTCTGATTTGTCCTGGTTTTTGTGGGTGGTACACCCCAAATATTGGTAAGTACCAACATTCCTCTTCATTCTGCAAAGGTAGTGCTGGTTCTGCATGCTGGCTTTCAAAGATTTTCTACATAAAACCGATGAGGTGCTCCTTAATTTTTGGCTTTTTGTCCAGTGTGTGCCTGAGAGTACAGAGCCGTTTGAGAGTTTGCTCTCGGTTGTTTGGAAGTCGACGACGTGCCGCCTGAAAAGGTAAGGGAGCAATCCAGCTGTTCGATCAATCCCTGAAAACCTCTCCATCCATGACGTTAAGAAAAGCTTTATCTTCAACAGAGAGTGCAGGCCGATCATTATCTTTTGTCCTGTTGAAAACTGTGGAGCCGAGATATTCCATAGTCTCTTCTTGGTCTAGGCTATCTATTGTATTTAGAAATCACGTCAGGACACAGCGCTGTCGCTCGACACAACCGCTACGTTGCATTCTTTATTTAGACTGACACAGCATCACAGGCAGACCCGATCAAACAACCCAGAGCCCGCAGGCATCACCAATCGATCCCAGCACAATAGAACAGCACCAAATCAAATGCAGCACTGTCGATGTGTGCAGATATAATATTTCCCCCCCCCTCGGCAGGATTTCAAACATGAAAGGTTGACACAAAGTCCTCTAGGTGGCCAGGGCGTAAACGTGTGCGAACAGGTCGCGGGGCGGCCTGAGGCTGGGCAGGCCGAGGTGGGGAGGGAGAAGGCAGGGGAACCTGAGGCCCAGGAATGTCTGGGGCCCGTGTAAGAGCTGCATGAAGTCCCGGGGCGTCTCGCCATGCTGAGGGAATGGCTAAGGTTGTGTCAACAGCTGTGTGTGGCGGAGCTGACACCTTCCGTAGACGACTGGAGTGCCACCGAGTGCCATCGCTGAGGAGATAAGTGGCTGGGCCCAGCTGACGGGTGACTTGGAGAGGAGAGGACCAGTATGAAGCCATTTTATTGTCCCTGTGGGGCCTGCGGACCCTGACCCAGTCTGACACATTGATGTCTGGCACCCTGGTTCGTTTTGACTGGTCAAACCGTTGCTTCATCCGCGTCTGCTGACGAGTGACTGAGGCTCTGACCCCAGAGGGAGGTGCCTGGGGTGTGGAGGGGCGGAGCCTGTCAAGGGGCATGCACAGTTCCCGGCCTAGCATGAGAGAGGCTGGGGAGACGCCTGTGGTCGAGTGCTGTGTGGCCCGATAGTGCAGCAGAGTGTGACGGATGGCCTGCGTGAAAGAGCACCCTTGGGCCATGTGTGCTCTGAGGCCGTTCTTCAGTGACTGGTGAAAACGTTCAACGCCGCCATTGGCCTGGGGGTGGTAGTACGCAGTGCGTATATGACGGATGCCCTTGCTTTCGAGATAAGCAGTGAACTCAGCAGAGACCAGCTGAGGGCCGTTGTCAGTGGTGATGGTCTTTGGGAGGCCCCAGCGAGAGAAAAGAGAGTCCAGGAAGTCGATGATGATCTGTGAGGTCACAGTGCCGGAAGTGGTGAGTTCAGGCCATTTTGAGTGTAGATCGTAGGCGACCACCATGAAGCGTTGGTGGTGGGGAACTCCATGGATCTCACCACAAATGTCCAACTGCAGGTGTTCTCAGGGCTGAGAGGGCCAGGCGAGAGGTTGCAGGGGTGGGGGAGCCTGGTGGCCAGTCTTGCCACTCACAAGGCAGGCAGAACAGTCCTTCACCAGAGCCTCAATATCTCTGTCTATCCCCGGCCACCACACCAGGTCTCGGCAGCGCTGTTTCAGTTTCACAATGCCCAGGTGGCCTTCATGCGCCATATTCAAAACACGTGCACGGAGAGCAGCTGGGACCACTGTGCAAAACCCACGTGCCACGCAGGTGTCGTTCCAGCAGGAGAGCTCCTGTCTGACTCGAGCGAACGCAGCCAGCTCCTCTGGGACCTTGTGAGGCCAGCCGTTTTGGATGTAGGTGCGGAGCTGGGAGAGGACAGGGTCCTGTTCGGAGGCTGCCCTCAGCTCCTGCAGAGAGACAGTGGCCTGGAGGGGTGTGTGTAGCATTTGGACAATGTCCTTTTCCACACAGTCAGTGTCCGTCTGTGGAGCTGGGGTGGAGACAGAGCGAGAGAGCAGGTCGGCGACAACATTGTCTCTGCCTGGGGTGAACTGCAGGCTGAAGTTGTACTGGCGGAGGCGGTCAGACCAGCGGTGCAGCCTCAGGGGTTTCTGGCCTGTCCCAGATGTGGACAGCAGCGCTGTCAGGGCCTGGTGATCTGTCCTGAGGGTGAAGGAGCGGCCATAGAGGTAGAGGTGCCACCTTTCACAAACCCAGATACAGGCTAACGCATCACGCTCACCCACGGAGTACCGCTGCTCGGTCAGGTTGAGGGCACGGGAGGCGAAGGCGATGGGCTTCTCCACACCGTTCTGGGTTTGAGACAGCACAGCCCCTATCGCTGTGGCTGATGCGTCACAGGTCACAAAGGTGGAGCTGGAGATGTCGAAGTGAGCCAACACTGGTGGTGAAGACAGTTGAGTCTTGAGATCACGCACAGTGTCACTGCATGCCTTTGACCACACCCATGGCTCGTCCTTACGCAGCAGCTGGCGCAGGGGGGCTGTGGTCGCAGAGTACTGGGGAAGAAACCTCAGGTAGTAACTTGTCATACCCAGGAAGGAGGCGACCTGGGCGGCCGAGCTGGGCTCAGGGATGGCCTGAATGGCATCCACGTTGGATTGTAGTGGAGTTACACCGCTCGCTGACAGCCGGAACCCCACGAACTCGATGGCTGGCACAGAGAGGACACATTTCTCAGCATTGAGAGTTAGCTTGTGCTTGGACAGGGCTGCGAAGACCATGTTGAGGCGCTTGTCGTGGATTTCACTGGTGGGCCCGTGTACCACTATATCGTCCAGATAAATGGCCACGCCCAGTATGCCAGCCAGCACGGAGACCATGATTTTCTGGAAGCAGCTAGGGGCGGAGCTGAGACCGAAAGGCATCCTGGTGTAGCGAAACACTCCATCATGTGTCACAAAGGCTGTGAGGTTTCGGCTGCTGGGGTGGAGGGGCACTTGTAAGTACCCCTGTCTGAGTTCGAGCTTGGAGAACACCTCAGGGCCATAGAACTGAGCAGTGAGTTCTTCTGAGGTGGGCAGTGGATACTTATCAGGGACCACTGCCTTATTTACTGCACGTAGATCGACGCAGACACGCATGCCCCCCGACTTCTTCTTAGCCACCACGAGGTTTGAGACTCAAGGTGACGCGTCCACCAGGTTCAATGATGCCAGCTTCCAGCAGTTGTTGCAGCTCGGCGGAGACCCCATCACGGAGAGCCAACGGGATGCGGCGCAGTGGTTGGATGACAGATTTCACAGCAGGGTTGAGGAGAGGTTGATGGGCGAAGGCAGAGAGGCAGCCCAGCCCCATAAACAGCGATGGCCACTTCTGCTGACAAGGTGTGGCAACAGTCAGGATTGCTGCCCCCCTTGTGTCTAAGAGGGAGAACCCCAGAGCGGAGAACAGGTCCAGGCCCATCAGGTTGGCCCCACGGCGTGACACATGGAAAACTGCATTGGGCACCAGCTTGGTTCCATAGCGGACAGTCACTTGGAGAGAGCCAACCAGATCGATTTTGGAGTCACCATACCCACAGAGGACAGCTGAGGGTGCGGACAGTGGCAGTGAACCGAAAAATTGACTGTAGGTATCAACATTCAGGAAAGACACACCTGCACCGGTGTCCAACAGCAGGGGGATGCACACATCATTAATGTTGACTGTGCATGATTTGAATCACACTGGCCCAGAGCTCACCTTGTGAATGACGGCGGTTGAAGACTGGGGGGTGTGGCCCTCTGACCCAGCCGGGGAAGATCGACAGACGTTGGCAAAGTGATTTTGCTTACCGCAGCTACGGCATGTCTGGCCACGGGCAGGGCAGTTCTGAGCCCTTGAAACATGAGACCGAGATCCACAGTTACCACAGGACTGTTGAGGGTGGGGCCGAGAACGCCGTCGTTGCAGTTGCAAGACGTCCCCAGTGGAGTCGGCGCCCGCCTCGCTCTGGCTGGGTTGCGTCCCGAGGGGCAGCCGTGAGTAGAGGGAAGAGTCGTTGGCAGCTTGACTGGAGGTGGCCACTTGCTGTGTATTTAGCATAGCAGCACACTCAGCTGCTCCCTCAACCTGTAGTGCGATGGTAATTGCTCTGGACAGCAGCAGATCGTCTTTTTCCAGCAGGAGAGTCTCACGCACCTTTGCGTTGTTGGTGTGTTCGATTAGCTGGTCGCGAACCATCTCGTCCTGAAGCGCGCCAAACTTGCATGAGCTAGCTAGCCCTCGCAAATTAGCTACATACTGCTGCACAGACTCACCAGGCAGTTGGTGTCGCTGACGGAATATAAATCGCCGAAGGAGGGCACTCTGTGGAGCAGCGAAATGGGTGCTCATAAGTCCCACAGCTTCGTCAAAGTTTCTGACGTTCCCCAGAGTCCCGAGCACACAATGGCCCTCTGCTCCCAAGCAGTGTAGCAACAGAGCCGTCTTCCTAGCCTGGCTCACGTCGTCGAGCCCTGAGGCGATGATGTAATTTTCAAAACTATGTAGCCAGCGAGTCCATGGTACCGGAGGCTCGCCAGGTAATGCCAGGAAGGGGGCACGTGGTGGGAGAGAGATATCAGCCATCCTCGTCGCCAATATTGTATTTAGAAATCACGTCAGGACACAGCGCTGTCGCTCGACACAACCGCTACGTTGCATTCTTTATTTAGACTGACACAGCATCACAGGCAGACCCGATCAAACAACCCAGAGCCCGCAGGCATCACCAATCGATCCCAGCACAATAGAACAGCACCAAATCAAATGCAGCACTGTCGATGTGTGCAGACATAACACTATCATTATAGTGCTGATGAAAATGACTTGACTGATGTGTAGAGCCAGACAAGGTCTCCTTGACGTGGATGCTGTTTGAGCAAGGATTGAGGAATGATGACTTTCCGTTAAACAGCAAATTTGTCTTGTAGACTGTCACACTGGCAGGCTTGTGGGCCCATCCCAGACACACATCTCCTATCACAACCCACCCCAGGTCAAGACGTTGTGTGTATGGAGCTTCATGTGGTCCGTTATGCTGTTCCCTCACTTTATGAAGGCTCAAAATATCGCTCCCCAAGAGTAGGAGGATCTGTGCCTTGGGATCAAGTGGTGGGATTTGGTCAGCCACAGGTTTCAGGTAGGAGTAATATCATACCACATCTGGAGAAGGTATTTCTGACCTATTTTCAGGAATTAGGTCACACTCCAACAGAGTGGGAAGAGGTACCTTGGTGCACCCATTGAGAGAGTCAACCATGGAGTTGTGTGCCCTTCTCCCTGAGGTTTCCATCACACCTGAGCATGTCTTCAGGGTGTAGGTCACAGAGCTTCCTCTTTTGCCAAAAAGATCAAAGAAGTTGGACCGTGCTAAAGACCGATTGCTTTGGTTATCCATGACCACGTACATTCTGACTGCTTTCTCAGGATGTTCTGCTGGATACACTTTAGCAAGACATATCTCTGAACAAGACCTCGGACTGCTTTTTCCTCCACAGATCTCTGTACACTTTGATGTCACTGCAGTAGATGCATCTGCTCCCCACCATGCTGTTCCACCATTGTAGAGGTCCCTATTTTCACAGCAGCAGCACCAGGGTGTACAGCAGATATGTGCCTGTCACTGTCACACTCCACACACTTTGGCGTCACGCAACAGACAGTCCTTCACCATGTGCTTAGTTGAAGCACAACATTTGAAGCAGTAGTTCTTCTCCTTGAGGTACACTAAATGTTCATCGAGTGGCTTATTTCTGAAGCTATGGCACTTAATGAGGGGGTGGGGTTTTTTTGTGGAGAGGGCAATATTTATCTGGGTCTTCTTGTTTCTTCCCTGAGGAGCTGGCGTAGTTGGCGGTAGATTCACTCTCCACCCCGGTCTTTCTCACTGAAACCTGAGTTCTGTTTTTCACTGGTCTTTCCATTTTTGAGAAGTTTGTAGGACCGAATGATGAGAAAGTGACGCTTGGATGATTTCTTGTCCTGGCTTGGTTGCGAATAAATTGTGAGAAGAATGCAAAAGGTGGAAAGGCAACATTGTGGATTTCCTTGTATTGTGACCCCACAGTGATCATTTTTTCTTGCAATCCACATGACAGCTTTTCCACGATGGGGTTGATGCCACATGCAGTGTCAAGATATCCAAGTCCAGGTAAATAACCCTCTTCTTTTGCTATTTCCAGCTCCATGACAAGGTCAGCAAGTTCCTGAAGCTTCAGATGTTCTTTGTTGGAGATTTTGGGAAATTCCTCAATTCTCTGAAATAAAGCGCCTTCTAATGCCTTAGGTGCACCGTAGGTCTCTTCAACAAGTTTCCACACCATGGAGAGGCTTCCTGTCGGGTTTTTAACATGTACAGAGCTTATTCTTCTTGCCTGTTCAGATGACTTAGGTCCTAGCCACTTAATTAGAAGATCTAGCTCTTCTCTTGCTGACAGGGCCAAACCTTCGGTGATAATGGTAAAAGATGATTTCCATCCCCAGTAGTTTTGTGGGCAATCATCAAACCTTTGGAGACCTGATGTCACAATTTCTCTTTTGGCCAGATACTTGTGTGTATCTGACATGACTGGAATCTCATTGAAGGAAGCGTTCAAAACTGGTGTGCTCCGTGGTTCACAGTTCTGTTTTGGCAAGGGACCCGGGTGCTTAGGCACAAACTTAAAGTTGGAGGTGAGAGGGACGTGTCCCTGGATAGGCTGGCTGTTTCTCAGAGGTTGGAAGTTGGGAGTTTGAGTGCATTAAGTCAGTAGCAAATGGTCCAACACAAACAGTAAGATTAACTTTTGACTCTTTTGTATCATGAAATTCATCCAGATGTCCTGTACGTAGTGTGTCTTGACTACTCTGTGCATGAGAAAGGCCTTGTAGATACTCACTGGTACACTGTGGTGGACTGTAGCAGGGAACTGGAATATTGTCTTCTTTGCAAGATGGTTTTTCATCCTCTATAGCACCCTCAAAAACGGCAGCTTCAGCCAAAGCAGCCGTTGCTTTTCCCTCCAATTTTAAAACATACAACTCAGCCTGTAGCTCTGCATCTTTACAAGCTGAATCTGCTGCAAGGCCTCTGCCTTTTCTTTCAGCACACTAGCTTCTTTTGCAGCATAGGACGCTTCAGCCCGCGCAGCCTCTGCTCAAGCTCATGCTTTAATTGCTGCGGAGCTGACAGAAGACCTACTAGTAACTCTTGAAGATTTGGAGCTTGGGCAGCGGGATCTTGTTGCCACTGATTTCTGGTCTTCTGTGTCCTCTTGTTGTTGCTTCTCATGCGTATGGCAAGTGGACGAGAAAGACACGAAGCTTGCAGTTGTAGACACTTTTTTCTTGGTGGAATTGTTGCTAATATGCCTTTTTACTAGTCTGTCCTCATCTAACGTTCCAGTATCAGACTAAAGACTTAAGGCTTGAATAAGTTTAAGTTCTTTACTTGGTTTCCTTGTTTATCCAGCTTTGTCATTGAATCCTTTCTTTTCTGTAAAAAGGCATATATTCTCAAAACTTCACCGAGAGAAAAATGATGAACTGCACACTAGCTTCAGTTATACAACAACTAAAATGGCCACTGGTGCAACAGACTTTTAGGTATGTTAACAATGACCACTAGAGGTACTCAACACCATTAACACACACACATACTATATATATCCATCCATCCATTATCTTCACCGCTTATCATGCTCGCTGGAGCCTATTCCAGCAGTCATTAGGCGGGGAGACACCCTGGAGAGGCCGCCAGGCCATCTCTCTCTCTCTCTCTCTCTCTCTCTCTCTCTCTCTCTCTCTCTCTCTCTCTCTCTCTCTCTCTCTCTCTCTCTCTCTCTCTCTCTCTCTCTCTCTCTCTCTCTCTCTCTCTCTCTCTCTCTCTCTCTCTCTCTCTCTCTCTCTCTCTCTCTCTCTCTCTCTCATTTCTAGGGGTAATTTAGTACGGCCAATTCACCTGACTTACATGTCTTTGGAAGGAAACCGGAGCCCCCGGAGGGGGCCTACGTAGACACGGGGAGAACACGCAAACTCCACACAGAGGATGACCCGGGATGACCCACCACGGTTGGACTACCCCGGGGCTCGAACCCAGGACCTTCTTACTGTGAGGCGACCGCGCTATTTTTTTTTATGACTAACACCATTGTCTTCGCAAACAGGTTATAAGGTCTTAGACATAACTGATTCACTTACTATCTGCAATAGCAATATTACTTCTCAATCACAACTGAACATACAATTTAAAATTCAAATGCTACATTGTCTTAGTTCAAGTTCAATTAAACTCATTAGTGTTCTTAGTGCAAACAGTATCAAAGATATAACATCCATCCATTCCATCCATTATCTCAACCACTTATCCTGCTCTCAGGGTCGCGGGTATGCTGGACCGGTCGCCTCCTCTTTACATGTCTATGGACACGTTTCTGCAAGTCACTTATACGTGTTCATTGACACGTATCTCACAAATGCCGCTAGGGGCGCCCTGTAGCCTACTAGGTCTGTCATGACCAGACCAATATCTACTTTTCGACTCACACCACCTGCTGGAACACAAACTGAGTGTCATCAGAACTTTGCAACACAGAGCTGACAATGTGCCCACCAGCACTCAGGCCCAACGAGAAGAACACAAACACCTGAGGGGAGCTTTAAAAACCTGCGGCTATCCCAGTTGGACCTTTGTGAAAACTGCAACACGTTCCAAAAAGACCAACCAGGTGAGCGACGAGGAGAAAAGGAACAGAAGGAATAGCACAGTCATCTCGTATGTTTCCTAGAGGATAAATTCTGAGTCTCATCACCAGCCAGTCAGACTAGCTTGGTCTAGTCAGAAAGGCACAAACTGAGGAAGCCTCTTGGATGAGAGGCGAAACGTCTTCACGGATATATACCAAGTCCAGTTGCACTCGATTCAACTCCTTTGGATAATGTGATTTAAATATGATCGTAATCCAAAGCAACTACTGAAGATAGTAGCATCTAAAGGTCATGTATGTTTATTTTGTTTTGTTTATTGTTTTGGGCTAATGACCATGATATTTTGAATTGAATTGAATGAATTAGAAGAATACGACTGAAAAGGAATATGATTGTGACAAGGCAGAATAAATATGGCGCTTGAGTTGATAACACGCTAAACCCGTGTCTGTTCCTTACTGCTCCACAGCCATTTCAGGACTGTGCAGCAACTTTAGCTACTGGCTCAGTCACCCCTAGACATTTGGGGGCTCGTCCGGGATACGACCAGCTGTTTGAGGGCGCCAGAACTGCAACTGTGACCTGTTTCCAGAGCTTCAGGGAAGACTGCCCTCCAATGTGTCATCCAGAGAGCTAGGGCTTCAGGGATCCCAGTCACAATGTCTCGTCCTCAGCTGCTGATCTGGAAACTGCAGAAGAAACTACCAGAGTTGAGTTGCAGTCAGATACAGACCATGGCACGTGAAGTCGGTAATGTGGGAAAAGAAGAAACTGTAGATCCATCCAAATTGACGGAACCCGAACTGTTGGATGTGATTGTCGACTTCATAAGGAGTGACAAGCTCAAGAACATGGAAGATGGAGGCGTGTCTTGCCTGGCGTTTCTTCTTGATATGGTCGAGGAAATGTTGACCCCTACTGATCCCCCCGCGTTGGAAGGCGAAGATGCTGATGACCAGGATGACTTATTCTCACCCGCATCTATCAAGACACAGATCAACAGCGGAGAGGTTGACGAGGCACAGTCAACTCCAGAAGCAGTCATCCCAGCTAAGTCTATTGTTCCAGTTAGAGACTCTGTGAAGGGTGTGAGAGTCAGCACATCTTCATGTGCTTCTGATCAGGTAGTAAGGCTGATTGACATCGCAAGTGTGTTACCTTGTAGGGAGTTTAAGATCCATGGTGTTCAACTATCTGATTCTGGGTCTGAAATTCCTTACAACAGTATGTGCAAACAATTAGATCAGGGTTTTAAGGAGGGGTTCAGTGAGTCTGAGATTATCAGAACCGTGATAAAGGTAACCAAACCAGGTAACTTCAGAGAACTGCTAACCAATAAAGATGACCTCACAGTAGATGAGTTAAAGCGGTTTCTCAGGTCTCACATCAGAGATAAAAGTAGCACAGAACTCTTTCATGAGTTGAGTAATACTAAACAGCAGGATAAAGAGACACCACAGCAATTTTTGTATAGGATAATGGGTCTCAAACAGCGTGTTCTATCAGCCTCACAACAAATTGATACTGAATTCCGCTATGACAAAAGACTGATGCAGGGTACATTCCTCCAAACGCTTTACCAAGGTTTAACTGAGAGAAATAGTCACATAAGGAGTGATCTTAAACCTTACCTCAGAAACTTATGGGTGACTGATGATTTATTGTTGGAGCAAATCACTAAGTCATAGTGAGGAGGCAGACAGACTTAAACGCCTTGGTGCTGTTACTAAATCCAAACCAGCGACTGTTAGCTCAGCTCAGCAGGGTGACAACCGACCAGTTGACCAGGTAAAACTGACTGATGTTAACCGTGACATACAGGCAAATCAGACTGCTATCATGGAACTGACTGTGCAGGTGTCCACCTTGACAAAACACTGACTAAACTGAGCACAAAAGTAGACAGACTGCCCGAGATGCTCGGCAGCCGCAGATAAGCACCCAGACAGAAAGGACTGACACCAGAGGCCGTTGTTCTCAATGTGTGCAACAGGGAAATGCATCATGCTCTCACTGCTTCCGCTGTGGCCAGGCTGGACATCGTGCTGTGGGCTGTCTAAAAGAGACAGTGGTCAGGAAACGGAGTGCAGTCACTGGAGAAGGGAAGCCAGTGACTAAGGTAAAGGCAACGTCCCTGGTGACAGTCAACTCAATTCAAGGCAAGAAACCTGTGTCATTGACGGCTCAGCCTAAAACAAGAAAAAAAAACGTATTGCACAGCTCATTAGCAAAAGATGCATCATTACCTGTGCCATCAACAGGGTTCCAGTACAGATGCTCTTAGACTCAGGAGCTCAGGTAACCATAGTTGGGAGAGAGTGGATACAAAATGAGTTACCTAATGTCAAGATCCAACCCTTTGAGATTTTGTTCACTGACCAACCCCTAGAGGTCGCTGCAGCTAACGGAACTGATGTGCCATTTGACGGCTGGATAGATATAACCCTGGAGATTGTGAGCGTGAACCATGGAACTGTAGCAGTGCAAGTCCCCATGTTAGTAGGCCAAAGTATCAGTTTCCCCCTGTTAGGGTCAAATGTTATCACAGAGATAATCAAGGGAAACGAGCAGACAGATGGCATGGATATCAGTTCACTGCTAAAGGAAGCTTTACATGTTAATGAAGATAGAGTCAAAGCCATTGTGTATACCCTCAGTGCAACTGTGTCAGATGAAGAATCTCCTCAGTATGTCAGGGTAGGGAAGAAAGGGTTTAAAATCTTGGCAGGTCAAATAGGTGAGGTGAGGGGCAGAGTTAGAGCTTGGCCAGAAGGGAGAACAGTGTTGTATGAGCCAGCTATAGACAATGACTGTCCAGAAGGTTTAGAGCCGCACCCTGCGCTCGTGGATATCCCCAGTGGTTTGTCCAAAGTTATTAAGATCGCTATCCAGAACGTGACCAAACATGATATTTTTCTCGCAGGAAGAACAGTACTTGGCACTCTTCAGGAAGTTGCTGATGTGAAACTGTTCACCTGCCCTATGCAACATGGCGCATCAGCCAATCCGTCCACGAAGGCTGACACCTGCTGTGTTCATCTAAGCTCTGAAAAACAAAGCCAACAGGTCAATGACAAACAAAAGCCTCCAGTAATTGAGAAATGGCAGCCACCCGTTGATTTGTCAGACTTGGAGGAAAAGGAGCAGGAAACAGTAAGAAAGATTCTGTATGAGGAGTCGGATGTTTTCGCCAAAGATGACAGTGATATCGGCTGCATCCAAGATCTGAAACTCAAAATCACTTTTAAGGATGATGTACCTGTACAAAAGTGCTACAATGCCATTCCAAAGCCTTCATACAGTTGTAGCCCGTGGAATTAGATACCACACAGGACACAATTACTTCCGGGGTTCTTGTAGCTTTAATTTTATTGTTTGAACCTTCGAATGCAGATCGTTTTACTGAGTGCATAAATTCCTGTGTCTTTCGAGCAAACAGCTCATAAATGTTCACAGATGTGGCAAGTTTAACAGAAAAGATTTTAAAAGGAAAATAAATACAACATACAACATACGGTGCAAAATACGGCAGTGGACTATGTATGTTAAACAGGGTTTAACAAAGACATGTGGAACTTCCTGAAAATCGCGCAACTTCTCACTCTGTCAGTTACCTTTAAACAGAATTAAAATGCATATAAAACCTTTACATCCCAAATACAATGGCATGGTGTGGCTTTATTCACGCCAACATTACCTTGTCATGCCCGCAATGGCGAACAGTGGTCGACGGCTCGCGCCCAAAATCACCGAACATCAACTCCATTAGCGTCTAAATCAAACCATCTTGTCAAATTACCGACATACAATATTGTTTGGAATAATGTTACAGGTATATTTCACAAGATATTTACCCTTACTTACTGCGGAGTCAGAGCACCGTCACACCGCAATCTTCAGGCGCTCCACACAAGAAAAAAAGAAAGAATACCCAAGATGCACTTGGATAACTTGCACGGAGTTACAATAAAAGTCCGCAACACTGCCACTTACTGGTCCAAACATGCAATGACAACCAAAACTATAAAAATACACTCACAATCTGCTTCACAATTTAACTACATCAAATGACATTTTACATGGCTTGACAGTGTAACAATTACATATATTAACAGTTAAACTATACTAAATTTAAGTGGAAAATCATTTAACATATTTAACAGATTTACCACCTGGCTACATACTCCCCTGCAAATATAGTCAACGTCCTCGGTGACTACGAAACATGAACTGACTCAAATACTCCCTGCAAGGCCTTTTCAAAGAGAGCAGCACCCAGGCTTGTCAAAACCTTAGAGACCATGTCTGTGCTGACTGAGACTGCATTACAGGCTGACTTTGGCAGATGAAATGGGTTTGAATGAGATCCAGCCATTTCCCGCTTGCTTTTCCTAATGGCAGGTTTAGGTGCATAGGTTCTACGTCCTGCTCCACCAGCATCCTCTGTTAGTGCGGGCCTGTCCCTGTTTTCAATAATGGGCAAGTCACTGTCGCTAACGTCTGGATGCACATCATTAACACGTTCTGTTTCTGTGCCACAATTTCTCATATCTGAATAACCTTCCTCGGGTCCTTCACCGTCACTCTCATCTGTGGGTGCTGTCACAGGTAAACTAACACTTTCTGCTGCAAGAGGCAGGTTAGGCACTTGCACAAGCCGGCGAGGGATGACTTCCTCAACAATAACAAAATCAGCCTCAGGTGACTCAGGCTCATCCTCGGCTACAGGCTGTGTAGTGGTCTGTAACCTAGTTCTAGTTCTTGGTTTGGGAACTGGTTTCGCACAAGGTCGCAACTCTGACCTATGAACTCTTTTAATGGGACCTCCCTCAAAAGGTTCAACAGTGTGTGTGGTACCCTGGATGTCAACTACCTTGTAGACTGTTGAGGTCCATGTGTCCTGAATCTTATGTCTACCTGGGGGTCTGTGACGTAGGAAAACCAACTGACCAATGTCCACAGGAGGACAATACACCTTCTCATTTTGCAGTGAGATCCTCTCAGCTGCCTTCTGCTCTGAGTACTCTCTGGCTCTCTCGTGTGCCTGTCGGAGTCTCTCCTGATGAACAGACAACCAATCCTGTTTCCTGTCTGACACACACTCACACCCTAATAAAGCATCTACTGGGAGATGTGGCTGTACCCCGAAAAGCAAATAATAAGGCGAGTACCCTGTGGTGGAATGAGGAGTGACATTATAGGCATATACTACTTCAGACAGATGCTCTGGCCAACGCTTTTTTTTCTCTGGTGGGAGTGTCCTTAACAAGTCATGGAGTGTGCGATTGTATCTTTCACACTGACCGTTTCCCTGTGGCCTGTAGGGAGTTGTCCGTGTCTTTTTAACCCCATAGAGTTTGCACAGCTCTGCTATAATTTCACTCTCGAAATTTCGACCTTGGTCTGAGTGCAGTCTCTCTGGGACCCCATATTTCATGAACCACTCCCTGAGCAAAAGCTTTAGCTGTAGTGTCAGCCTTCTGGTCTTTGGTAGCATATGCTTGTGTGAACTTTGTAAACACATCGGTCACAACAAGGACTTTTTCACGGCCATCTGAAGCTGCCTCCAACACTGTAAAATCAACAGCCACCACTTCTAGAGGTCGGGAGGCCAGGAATGCCTGAACTGGAGCATGGATTTTTGGCTGAGGCATCTTGGTCAAAATGCACCGCTCGCAGTTTTTAACCCAGCTTTCAACATCCTCGCATAGCCCTACCCAAAAACACCTCCCTCTTAGCAAGTTTACAGTGCGCTCTATGCCCTGATGTCCCATGTTGTTATGTACATTTTCTAGAACTTGGTCCCTCAAACAACTAGGCACGAGTAACTGCCACACTTCTCCATGACGTGGGTCTGTGATAACCCTGTACAACAACCCTTCTCGTTGTTGCATGCATCTCCATTGTTTCAACAATCTTTTCACTTGACTAGACAGGGCTGCTCTCTCTCTGGGACATGGCCTCCTCCCCCGATCCCAAAATGCCCTAAACTCTTTTAGGGTGGGGTCACCGGCCTGAAAACCTACCAGCTCCTCTCTGGTATAACCTGGCAGTGTGGGGGTGTTGCCCTGTTTAGTACCTGTCTCACCAGACCTCGACTCCCCAGCACGGATCTGTCTCACTTTGTAACACTCCAGACCTCTAGAGACAAGACCAGGATCCAGAACTGTTCCTCACTCAATCAGGTTACACACAGTGATACAGTCGTCAAAATCCGAGTCAGGGTCTGTTTCAGGCTCCCCTGCAAACTCCTGCCTAGAGAGAGCATCTGCGGCGGCCTTACTGCAACCAGGACGGTACTTAACCTCGAAATCAAAAACAGACAGTTGCGCTACCCACCTCTGCTCTATAGCACCTAACTTGGCTGTCTTGAGGTGGCAGAGGGGATTGTTATCAGTCAGGACAACAAACTTTG
The DNA here is from genome assembly GCF_029633865.1 of Lampris incognitus. Lineage (NCBI taxonomy): Eukaryota > Metazoa > Chordata > Actinopteri > Lampriformes > Lampridae > Lampris > Lampris incognitus. The sequence goes on along the minus strand of NC_079220.1, from coordinate 45,045,970 downwards.
AACCAAGCAAGTAACCCCTGAATTTTTCAGCAACTGCCCATTTTAAGGCAAGCAACTCCAACTTCATGCTACTATAATTTCGGTCATTCTTCTCAGCCTGGCGTAGTCTGCGGCTAGCATATGCTAGGACACGTCTGGTGTCACCTTGCTGCTGACACAATACAGCGCCTAATCCATGCGGACTAGCATCTGTCTCAACTACAAATGGTTGTGTGAAATCGGCAAAACCCAAAATGGGAGCAGAGGTAAGTTTTTCCTTTAACTGCTCAAAGGAAGAGTCACACTCTGGTGTCCACATATTACAAAACTGGTGACCTACTTTCCCTGTTTTTTTCACACCTGAACATTTGTTGACTAGGTCATGCAGGAATACCCAATACTCAATACCCAGCAATCTGTGAGAAGCCTCGAATGAATCTCCTGTAGTAACTACAGAAACCCAAGAACGACTGCAGCTCTTTGGCAGTGGTTGGGACCTTGCAGTTCTTAACAGCAGAGACCTTGGAGGGGTCAGTTCCTATACCTTCTGCTGACACCTGATGACCCAAAAACTTTACTGACTGTTGTAGAAAAGCACACTTCTGCAACTTCACCTTAAGGCCCATCTCTGCCAGTCTCTTAAACACAGTCTCAAGTCTCTCCAAATGCTGCTCAAATGTCTCTGAAAAAAACAAGATGTCATCTAGGTAGACCAGGAGTATCTGAAAAATGAGATCATTCATAGTAACTTGCATAAGTCTCTGAAATGTAGCTGGACCGTTACAAACACCAAAAGGCATTCTCACGTACTCATACAGACCAAACGGTGTAGTAAATGCAGTCTTAGTCCGATCTCTCTCATGCATAGCTACCTGGTGGTATCCGCTCGCCAGATCTATGGTCGAAAAGAACTTTGCCCCACTCCTGGTACCAAAATTATGTAGCCCGTGGAATTAGATACCACACAGGACACAATTACTTCCGGGGTTCTTGTAGCTTTAATTTTATTGTTTGAACCTTCGAATGCAGATCGTTTTACTGAGTGCATAAATTCCTGTGTCTTTCGAGCAAACAGCTCATAAATGTTCACAGATGTGGCAAGTTTAACAGAAAAGATTTTAAAAGGAAAATAAATACAACATACAACATACGGTGCAAAATACGGCAGTGGACTATGTATGTTAAACAGGGTTTAACAAAGACATGTGGAACTTCCTGAAGATCGCGCAACTTCTCACTCTGTCAGTTACCTTTAAACAGAATTAAAATGCATATAAAACCTTTACATCCCAAATACAATGGCATGGTGTGGCTTTATTCACGCCAACATTACCTTGTCATGCCTGCAATGGCGAACAGTGGTCGACGGCTCGCGCCCAAAATCACCGAACATCAACTCCAGTAGCGTCTAAATCAAACCATCTTGTCAAATTACCGACACACAATATTGTTTGGAATAATGTTACAGGTATATTTCACAAGATATTTACCCTTACTTACTGCGGAGTCAGAGCACCGTCACACCGCAATCTTCAGGCGCTCCACACAAGAAAAAAAGAAAGAATACCCAAGATGCACTTGGATAACTTGCACGGAGTTACAATAAAAGTCCGCAACACTGCCACTTACTGGTCCAAACATGCAATGACAACCAAAACTATAAAAATACACTCACAATCTGCTTCACAATTTAACTACATCAAATGACATTTTACATGGCTTGACAGTGTAACAATTACATATATTAACAGTTAAACTATACTAAATTTAAGTGGAAAATCATTTAACATATTTAACAGATTTACCACCCGGCTACATAGTGAAGTAAAAGAATATGCACAGAATCTGCTGAATCAAGGATGGATAAAGAAGTCAAAATCGCCATATGGTGTGAAAGAGAGAGAGCCCAAGACAGTGGGGGAAGTTAGAGCCTTAATAGGCTCTTAAGCTACTACTGATCTTTTATCCAAGACTTTGCTAGAATAGCCAGACCCCTTTTTGAGCTTGCACAGAGCCTAATCAAACTGTTTAGTCCAAGGTCACTAGAGGCAGAGTCCAAACTACAAACAGTGGTCAGCTGCCATCTAATACACCTGTCCAGTGGACTCCTGATCACAGTGCCATTTGTTATGTCTGCACACATCGACAGTGCTGCATTTGATTTGGTGCTGTTCTATTGTGCTGGGATCGATTGGTGATGCCTGCGGGCTCTGGGTTGTTTGATCGGGTCTGCCTGTGATGCTGTGTCAGTCTAAATAAAGAATGCGACGGAGAGGTTGTGTCGAGCGACAGCGCTGTGTCCTGAGGTGATTTCTAAATACAATATTGGCGACGAGGATGGCTGATATCTCTCTCCCACCACGTGCCCCCTTCCTGGCATTACCTGGCGAGCCTCCGGTACCATGGACTCCCTGGCTACATAGTTTTGAAAATTACATCATCGCCTCAGGGCTCGACGACATGAGCCAGGCTAGGAAGACGGCTCTGTTGCTACACTGCTTGGGAGCAGAGGGCCATCGTGTGCTCGGGACTCTGGGGAACGTCAGAAACTTTGACGAAGCTGTGGGACTTATGAGGACCCATTTCGCTGCTCCACAGAGTGCCCTCCTTCGGCGATTTATATTCCGTCAGCGACACCAACTGCCTGGTGAGTCTGTGCAGCAGTATGTAGCTAATTTGCGAGGGCTAGCTAGCTCATGCAAGTTTGGCGCGCTTCAGGACGAGATGGTTCGCGACCAGCTAATCGAACACACCAACAACGCAAAGGTGCGTGAGACTCTCCTGCTGGAAAAAGACGATCTGCTGCTGTCCAGAGCAATTAACATCGCACTACAGGTTGAGGGAGCAGCTGAGTGTGCTGCTATGCTAAATACACAGCAAGTGGCCACCTCCAGTCAAGCTGCCAACGACTCCTCCCTCTACTCACGGCTGCCCCTCGGGACGCAACCCAGCCAGAGCGAGGCGGGCGCCGACTCCACTGGGGACGTCTTGCAACTGCAACGACGGCGTTCTCGGCCCCACCCTCAACAGTCCTGTGGTAACTGTGGATCTCGGTCTCATGTTTCAAGGGCTCAGAACTGCCCTGCCCGTGGCCAGACATGCCGGCTCTGGGCCAGTGTGATTCAAATCATGCACAGTCAACATTAATGATGTGTGCATCCCCCTGCTGTTGGACACCGGTGCAGGTGTGTCTCTCCTGAATGTTGATACCTACAGTCAATTTTTCGGTTCACTGCCACTGTCCGCACCCTCAGCTGTCCTCTGTGGGTATGGTGACTCCAAAATCGATCTGGTTGGCTCTCTCCAAGTGACTGTCCGCTATGGAACCAAGCTGGTGCCCAATGCAGTTTTTCATGTGTCACGCCGTGGGGCCAACCTGATGGGCCTGGACCTGTTCTCCGCTCTGGGGTTCTCCCTCTTAGACACAAGGGGGGCAGCAATCCTGTCTGTTGCCACACCTTGTCAGCAGAAGTGGCCATCGCTGTTTATGGGGCTGGGCTGCCTCTCTGCCTTCGCCCATCAACCTCTCCTCAACCCTGCTGTGAAATCTGTCATCCAACCACTGCGCCGCATCCCGTTGGCTTTCCGTGATGGGGTCTCCGCCGAGCTGCAACAACTGCTGGAAGCTGGCATCATTGAACCGGTGGACGCGTCACCTTGGGTCTCAAACCTCGTGGTGGCTAAGAAGAAGTCGGGGGGCCTGCGTGTCTGCGTCGATCTACGTGCAGTAAATAAGGCAGTGGTCCCTGATAAGTATCCACTGCCCACCTCAGAAGAACTCACTGCTCAGTTCTATGGCTCTGAGGTGTTCTCCAAGCTCGAACTCAGACAGTGGTACTTACAGGTGCCCCTCCACCCCAGCAGCCGAAACCTCACAGCCTTTGTGACACATGCAGGAGTGTTTCGCTACACCAGGATGCCTTTCGGTCTCAGCTCCGCCCCTAGCTGCTTCCAGAAAATCATGGTCTCCGTGCTGGCTGGCATACTGGGCGTGGCCATTTATCTGGACGATATAGTGGTACACGGGCCCACCAGTGAAATCCACGACAAGCGCCTCAACATGGTCTTCACAGCCCTGTCCAAGCACAAGCTAACTCTCAATGCTGAGAAATGTGTCCTCTCTGTGCCAGCCATCGAGTTCGTGGGGTTCCGGCTGTCAGCGAGTGGTGTAACTCCACTACAATCCAACGTGGATGCCATTCAGGCCATCCCTGAGCCCAGCTCGGCCGCCCAGGTCGCCTCCTTCCTGGGTATGACAAGTTACTACCTGAGGTTTCTTCCCCAGTACTCTGCGACCACAGCCCCCCTGCGCCAGCTGCTGCGTAAGGACGAGCCATGGGTGTGGTCAAAGGCATGCAGTGACACTGTGCGTGATCTCAAGACTCAACTGTCTTCACCACCAGTGTTGGCTCACTTCGACATCTCCAGCTCCACCTTTGTGACCTGTGACGCATCAGCCACAGCGATAGGGGCTGTGCTGTCTCAAACCCAGAACGGTGTGGAGAAGCCCATCGCCTTCGCCTCCCGTGCCCTCAACCTGACCGAGCAGCGGTACTCCGTGGGTGAGCGTGATGCGTTAGCCTGTATCTGGGTTTGTGAAAGGTGGCACCTCTACCTCTATGGCCGCTCCTTCACCCTCAGGACAGATCACCAGGCCCTGACAGCGCTGCTGTCCACATCTGGGACAGGCCAGAAACCCCTGAGGCTGCACCGCTGGTCTGACCACCTCCGCCAGTACAACTTCAGCCTGCAGTTCACCCCAGGCAGAGACAATGTTGTCGCCGACCTGCTCTCTCGCTCTGTCTCCACCCCAGCTCCACAGACGGACACTGACTGTGTGGAAAAGGACATTGTCCAAATGCTACACACACCCCTCCAGGCCACTGTCTCTCTGCAGGAGCTGAGGGCAGCCTCCGAACAGGACCCTGTCCTCTCCCAGCTCCGCACCTACATCCAGAACGGCTGGCCTCACAAGGTCCCAGAGGAGCTGGCTGTGTTCGCCCGAGTCAGACAGGAGCTCTCCTGCTGGAACGACACCTGCGTGGCACGTGGGTTTTGCACAGTGGTCCCAGCTGCTCTCCGTGCACGTGTTTTGAATAAGGCACATGAAGGCCTCATAAACTGAAACAGCGCTGCCGAGACCTGGTGTGGTGGCCGGGGATAGACAGAGATATTGAGGCTCTGGTGAAGGACTGTTCTGCCTGCCTTGTGAGTGGCAAGACTGGCCACCAGGCTCCCCCACCCCTGCAACCTCTCGCCTGGCCCTCTCAGCCCTGAGAACACCTGCAGTTGGACATTTGTGGTGAGATCCATGGAGTTCCCCACCACCAACTCTTCATGGTGGTCGCCTACGATCTACACTCAAAATGGCCTGAACTCACCACTTCCGGCACTATGACCTCACAGATCATCATCGACTTCCTGGACTCTCTTTTCTCTCGCTGGGGCCTCCCAAAGACCATCACCACTGACAACGGCCCTCAGCTGGTCTCTGCTGAGTTCACTGCTTATCTCGAAAGCAAGGGCATCCGTCATATACGCACTGCGTACTACCACCCCCAGGCCAATGGCGGCGTTGAACGTTTTCACCAGTCACTGAAGAACGGCCTCAGAGCACACATGGCCCAAGGGTGCTCTTTCACGCAGGCCATCCGTCACACTCTGCTGCACTATCGGGCCACACAGCACTCGACCACAGGCGTCTCCCCAGCCTCTCTCATGCTAGGCCGGGAACTGTGCATGCCCCTTGACAGGCTCCGCCCCTGTACACCCCAGGCACCTCCCTCTGGGGTCAGAGCCTCAGTCACTCATCAGCAGACGTGGATGAAGCAACGGTTTGACCAGTCAAAACAAACCAGGGTGCCAGACATCAATGTGTCAGACTGGGTCAGGGTCCGCAGGCCCCACAGGGACAATAAAATGGCTTCATACTGGTCCTCTCCTCTCCAAGTCACCCGTCAGCTGGGCCCAGCCACTTATCTCCTCAGCGATGGCACTCGGTGGCACTCCAGTCATCTACGGAAGGTGTCAGCTCCGCCACACACAGCTGGTGACACAACCTTAGCCATTCCCTCAGCATGGCGAGACGCCCCGGGGCTTCATGCAGCTCCTACACGGGCCCCAGACATTCCTGGGCCTCAGCTTCCCCTGCCTTCTCCCTCCCCACCTCGGCCTGCCCAGCCTCAGGCCGCCCCGCGACCTGTTCGCACACGTTTACGCCCTGGCCACCTAGAGGACTTTGTGTCAACCTTTCATGTTTGAAATCCTGCCGGGGGGGGGGGATGTTATGTCTGCACACATCGACAGTGCTGCATTTGATTTGGTGCTGTTCTATTGTGCTGGGATCGATTGATGATGCCTGCGGGCTCTGGGTTGTTTGATCGGGTCTGCCTGTGATGCTGTGTCAGTCTAAATAAAGAATGCCACGGAGAGGTTGTGTCCAGCGACAGCGCTGTGTCCTGACGTGATTTCTAAATACAATACCATTGTCTCCAGGTTTGTGGACATGCTAACCTCTTCCCCTATACTAGGCTATCCCGACTGCGATTTGTCGTTTATCCTTCACACAGCTGCCTCCAATGAAGGTCTGGGGGCCGTACTTTACCAACAGCAGGGAGGTAAACTATGTGTCATAGGCTATGGCTCCAGAGCACTCACTCCGGCTGAAAAAAACTATCACTTGCACTCAGGCAAGCTGGAGTTTCTCGCTCTGAAGTGGGCGATTTGTGAAAAATTCAGAGACTATCTGTACTACCACCCTACTTTCACTGTATATACAGATAACAATCCTCTGACTTATATATATGAGTACAGCCAAGCTGAATGCAGTAGGCCACCGCTGGGTCGGCGAGTTGGCAGACTTCAATTTCAACATCAAATATAGGCTAGGGTAGATGAATGCAGACGCTGACACACTGTCACGTTATCCCATCAAGCTCCGTGAGTGCATAGGCGAGTACACCGAAATGATGCCCACAGATGTAGTGGCAGCTATCTGACAAGGAGACAAAGTGGAGAAAAATGAGGATGTGCCATGGGCCGCCGCATTGGTCCTCACCTCAACAGCTGAGGACTCCCCACCTAGTACTCTACCTGTATTTACCCCAGAGGACATCCGAACTGCACAAAGAAATGACTCTTCAATCAGTGAAGTCATAACCCTGAAAAAGAGAGGATGTATCCCAAATGACAAGGAAAAAAAACAAATGTCATGTGAGACAAGGAGACTAGTACATGAATGGACCAAACTAAAATTAGACAAGGGAATTCTGTATAGACATGCTAGTCAGAGGAAACAGTTGGTTCTCCCTACTGAACTTAAACAAATGGTGCTTAAAAGCTTGCACAATGACATGGGGCATGTTGGTGCTGACAAAGTAATTCGCCTGGCAAGAGAGAGGTTTTTTTGGCCATTTATGCAGAAGGAGATTGAGGATTACGTGATCAGAAGGTGTACTTGTATTAAACAGAAGCGGCCTTGTGTTCCAAACAAAGCACCCATGGGCTCCATAATGTCCAGCGCCCCGTTCGAGTTTGTCTCAGTTGATTACCTCCACCTTGAGCAAAGCAAGAGATGCTATGAATACATCCTCGTTCTAGTTGATCACTTTACCCGCTTCGTCCAAGCGTACCCCACTAAAAATAAGTCAGGGAAGACGACGGCAGAGAAAATATTCCAGGATTTCGTCCCTAGGTTTGGGTACCCTGAAAAATTGCACCACGATCAGGGGCGGGAATTTGAGAATGCACTGTTTCAGAGACTCCAACAGTTGACCGGCATATCTCATTCTCGAACCACTCCCTACCATCCGCAGGGGAACCCTGTTGAGAGACTGAACAGAACACTGCTCCAGATGCTTCGAACCCTGCAGGAGGAGAAAAAGTCTGATTGGAAAGAGCATCTGCCCCATATTGTGCACGCGTACAATTGCACGAAGCTACGGGATACTCACCATTCTTTCTCTTATATGGAAGAGCCCCACGCTTTCCAATCGACTTACTCTTTGACCTGAAACCTGAGCAAGAGACCCCAGACAGACAAATGTTTGCACAAAAATGGGCAAGCAGGATGCGGGAGGCGTAAAAAATTTCCTCAGAAAATAGTAAAAAATCCTCAGCAAAAGGAAAAGGGCCATATGACAAGGGTGTAAAAGGTGCCACTCTCCAACCAGGTGACAGAGTGGTTGTGCGGATCCTCTCCGAAAGAGGCGGCCCAAGCAAACTCCATGCATACTGGGAGGAGAGGGTCCACCGTGTGATCGAGAGAGTCGGTGAAGGGCCTGTGTACAAAGTACAAGCTGAGAGTCGAGGCAAAGTCATCTGGGTGCTCCATCGAAATCTCTTGCTGCCATTGAATGCCTTACCTTTAGAAGAGACGGGAACTGGATCTGTAAAAAGGCAACAAACGAAACGGAGAACTAACAACAATGGGATGTCAGAGCAGGACCTTTATGAGACGGACAAAGAAGAGGATTCATATAGCCCCCGTCTCATACCGGTGTATAGGGTGACTCCTATTAGATCTCGTGCTACTCACTCAGAGCCACAGAGGCCGCTGGATCCCTCCCCTCATGAGTTCCAACCAGTGAGAAATGTATCAGCTGACAAAGAACCAGTTACAGGACCAAAACCAGCTCACAGGCCAGAGCAGCAACAAGTACCAACAATCTCACAAAGTGCAGATGATGGAGAAACATATGAGGAAGAAAATGTTGTCCAAGAGGAACATGGTGAAGTAGAAGAGGAGCCTGAACCAGAGTCACCAGGTGAACAAACTGTAAGGAGTTCCTCACGTGCACCACGACCCAGGGGAATGTTCACTTATAACAGTTTAGGCCAACCTTCATATCAACTTTTGATGCCTGGAGTCAACTCTGTGTTCCAATGTGTACCCTACCTCATGTCAAGTACTGAAATGCCAAGCCTAGTCTTCCCGGACACTAACAATGTGCCAAGGCCAGTAGTCTAGTCTTACTAGACTGAAGACTAGAACTTGATCCATGATGGACAAGACACTTAACAGATTCTTTAGACAGCAATGACTTCTTCTGAGGTGAACTCTTGACTGTGATGACTTATTATTGTAGCTGTAGATGTCAGGAGACATCTTTAAAAGTAGGGGAGAGTGTAGAGGGTGGGAAAATAGCCTCTATTGAAAGTTAAATAAAAACTGACACCCCCCTTATTTATTTTTTTTGTAAATCTAAAACATGTAAATCGTTAGCTCCTTTATAAATAGTCTTCGTTCTATACGTCAATTCATTTAAACGTTGTTATCTTCTGGTGACAGCAGGTTTCACTGTAATACTGGGTACAGTAGGGAAACACCCAACTCAAGCCGTGTTGGTGACGTCAGGGGCAGAATAAATATGGCGCTTGAGTTGATAACACGCTAAACCCTTGTCTGTTCCTTCCTGCTCCACAGGTACGTAAAATATGGTGCAAAACAACGAAGAATTGGCTGACATAAAACCCAAGTGTCAGATAATCATTTGGCTAGCTTTGTGGACGATATAAGTGTTCCAAGACTGAGTTTGAATGTTGTTTTGATGTCGAGTGTAGTTGCTAGCGAATATTAGCATCTAGCCTATTGTTTCAATGTGTAGCTCATATCGAAATTACTATGTGAAAAGACATAAAATATGAAAGAATGCTTGTTTGTTGCTTTATCCATATTCTGAAGGTAACAAAATATAGAGGAGTATTGATCAGTTCCTCGAGTGAGGGAAAAGTATCTCGTTTTGTGCTCAGGATTTATAAATGGAATTAGTGAATGCATGGTAGTTGGAGACGGATGTGGTTCTCTGAAGAATGGAAATATATGTAGAAACGTTTGTATTGCTATTGAATAGTTTTCATTATTTTCATGCATTTGACATGAAATTTCATGTAATTTGATCATTTTTATTGCCTTTACCATTGCAGTTATGAGGTAGTATTTCACATACATGAAAGTATTATCATTGCTAAGGTTCTGGTAGTTGAAACAACTTATTTTTAGTAAGGAGAACACTAAGCCAACCATATTGAGACTTGTGAAGGTCAGGCTGAATCTTAAGTGGGATGTAGGTGATTGAAATATGATCGTAATCCAAAGCAACTACTGAAGATAGTAGCATCTAAAGGTCATGTATGTTTATTTTGTTTTGTTTTGTTTATTTTGTTGTTTTGGGCTAATGACCATGATATTTTGAATTGAATTGAACGAATTAGAAGAATACCACTGACATGGAATATAATTGTGACAAGGCAGAATAAACATGGTGCTTGAGTTGATAACACGTTAAACCCGTGTCTGTTCCTTACTGCTCCACAGCCATTTCAGGACTGTGCAGCATCTTTAGCTACTGGCTCAGGCACCTCTAGACCTGAGGCCGGTAACACATGGATAAGTAGACAGGTTAGCCCTTGGCTAACGGGTCGGACCCTTTAGTCGACTCGTTAACGTTGTCGCTTGCGGTGTGGGAGACACAGGTTCGCGTGCCGGCTGTGGCGGTTCCTATGGTCGCCCCCCGAATTCGCTACAGTATTGTGGGTTGACACGAAGCTGAGGTTCAGAGAATGAACTGCTGACTTAGTTTTGGTTGGAGGAAATAAACGACCCCACGGCTGTGTGGTCAAAAGAAGAAGTGGTCTCGTCTCCTTTCTTTCATCCTCCACATTGGTGACCCCGACGTGAGCCATGGAGAACGAAGCTACCAGTGCAGCCGCAGTGGCTAACGCCGTCTCGCTCAAACTGCCCGACTTCTGGAAACCGGCTGCGGCAGCATGGTTCGCTCACATCGAAGCCCAGTTCGCTATCAGGAACATCACCGTGGATGAGACAAAGTACTATTACGTCGTGGCGGCACTCGGAACATCTACGGCGTCACGGATATCGGGCCTGCTGCAAGCCGCGCCACCCCTGGATAAGTACGGTACGATTAAAAGACGCTTGCTGCAAGCTTTTGAGCTAGCAGAGGTGGAGCGGGCGGACTGGTTGTTTTGGCTGCAGGGCTTGGGAGACGGCAAGCCATCGGAGCTAATAGACAAGATGCTGACTATATTGGGTTCGTGCGACCCCGCCTTTCTTTTTGGCCAGCTGTTCCTCCGTCAGCTCCCCTCGCACGTCCGTGCTGCCTTGGCCAGCTCCAAGTTGTACACCACCGCGGAGGCTGACAGGATTTCTCTCGCCAGCCGACAGCAGTGTGCAGCCGCTGTGCTGCCTGCCCACGCTCTTCTACCACCACCGGTTGAGGCTGCGGGCGTCGTCACGGCAGCAGTTTCTCGTCGGCAGCAGGACTCAGGGAGACTGTGCTTCTACCATGCTAGGTTTGGAACCAAAGCCAAGCAATGCCGTGCACCATGCACTTTCAGCAGGCCGGGAAAAGCACGAGCCGGCGCTCCGTAGTAGCCCTGAGCGTTGGCCAGGAAGGCAGGCTGCTGTTTATTCAGGACACCATCTCCAGCCGGCGGTTTCTAGTTGACTCGGCCGCGCAGCGGAACATCCTGCCTGCGACACCAGTGGACGCGATGGCCGGCGGATTCGGCCCCACCATGGATGCTGCTAACGGCACCCCCATACGCACCTATGGCACGAGGTATGTGGAGGTGGTTTTTGGGGTTCGGCGGTTCGGCTGGGACTTTGTAATGTCGAAGGTGTCCATTGCCCTCCTGGATACGGATTTCTTGCGCGCTTATGGACTGTTGGTAGACGTTAAAAACCGCCGCTTGATTGACGCCGTCCCCTTCTGCTCCTACCCATGTACGCTGGGGGAGGCGGGTCCCATCGGCTTGTCCAACATGATTGCCACCGGGGATGAATTTCAACGTCTGCTCGCTGAGTTTCCGGACCTCACAACGCCCATCTTCTCATCAACAATCGCCAAGCATGGAGTGGAACACTACATCACCACCACAGGCCCCCCAGTCTACACCCGTGCACGGCGCCTCGACCCAGCCAAGCTCGCCATCGCCAAGGAGGAGTTTGCCAACATGGAGCACCCCGGTATCGTGCGCCGCTCCGACAATCCATGGGCCTCCCCCCTGCATATGGTCACAAAGGCTAACGGTGGCTGGCGCCTATGTCGTGATTACCGCCGCCTCAACAACGCCCATCCCGCACATCCAGGACTTCTCCGTGCACTTGGGGCGATCATCTTCTCCAAGGTGGACCTCGTGCGCGGATACCACCAGGTGCCTTTCCGCCCGCAGGATGTGCCGAAGACGGCAGTAATCACGCCGTTCGGCCTGTTCAAGTTCCTGAGGATGCCGTTTGGGCTCAAGGGTCCACATTGACATGGTCAATGGACATGGATTCTGTGCTGCGAGATATGCCGTTCCTGTTTGTTTACCTGGACGACATTCTCGTGGCCAGTATGTCCGCAGCGGAGCACCTGGTCCACCTCCAGCAGCTGTTCGAGTGGCTCAGCCAGCATGGACTCATCGTCAACCCGGCAAAGTGCCAGTTGGGCCTGCCAACCATTGATTTCCTCGGGCACCGGGTTACAAAGAACGGGGCAACCCCCCTCCCCGACAAGGTGGACGCCGTCGACAGGTTCCTACGCCTGAACACAGTTAAGTCCCTGCAGGAGTTCCTGGGCATGGTGAACTTTTACAACTGGTTCATTCCCCGGGCGGCTCATCTCATGCGCCCCCTGTATGAGGCTCTGAAGGGTAAGGACCCCAAGGGACCAGTGGACTGGTCGGAGGAGAGAAACCGGGCGTTTGAGGATGCTAAGGCTGCGCTGGCTGACGCCGCCTTGTTAGCGCACCCATCACCAACTGCCCCAGTAGCACTCACCACGGATGCCTCAGATTATGCTGTGGGGGCAGTGTATGAGCAGTGGGTGGGTGGAGCCTGGCAGCCGCTTGCTTTTTTCAGCCGCCAGCTGCGCAGCAGTGAGAGAAAATACAGTACCTTCGACCGGGAGTTACTTGGCCTGTTTCTCGCCATCCGCCGCTTCCGGTTCCTGCTGGAAGGCTGCCAATTCTCTATGTTTGTGGACCACAAGCAGCTGACATTCGCCATGGCCAAAGCCACTGAGCCGTAGTCTGGGCGCCAGCAGTGCCAGCTCTCTTACATCTCGGAGTTCACCACTGACATCTGGCACGTCGCTGGCAAGGACAACTTTGTCGCCGACTGCCTCTCCCGGGCGATGTTGGGTGCTGTCCACTTGGGACTGGACTATGCAGCCATGGCTGCAGATCAGGCTGCTGACACAGAAGTGCAGGCCTACCGGACTGCTGACGCCGGGCTGCAGTGGAAGGATGTGGGGTTCGATGACGCCGGGGTCACACTTGTCTATGACATCTCCACGGGTCAGCCTGGGCCATGGTGCCCACAGGCTGGTGGCGACGGCCTTTCACACCCAGGCGTAAAGGCATAAACAAAGTTGGTGGGGGCCAAGTTCGTGTGGCATGGCCTCAGGAAGGACATCAAGGACTGGGCAGGCACCTGTGTGGCGTGTCAGTGCTCCAAGGTTCACCGCCACACCAAGGCACCCCTGGCACTGGGAGGCGTTTCGATCATGTCAATGTGGACCTAGGAGGACCCCTTCCCTCCTCCCGTGGTTTCACTCATCTCCTTACCATGGTGGACAGGACCACTAGGTGGCCAGAGGCTATTCTGTTGTCAACCACCATGTCTGCTGAGTTCATCGGGTCCTGGGTAGCCCAGTTTGGCACACCATCTGACCTCACTTCTGACCAGGGCCCGCAGTTCACATCTGAGCTGTGGGCTGCAGTCGCTGAAAGCCTAGGGGTGAAGCTGCACTGCACCATGGCGTACAACCCACAGGGCAATGGTTCATGTGAGCGGTTTCATCGTTCTATGAAGGCCGCTCTTTGGGCCAGCCTCACAGACATTAGCTGGGTCAACCGGCTCCCATGGGTCATGCTTGGCCTGAGGACCGCCTCTAAGGAAGACTTCCAGTCCTCGACGGCCTAGCTGGTTTATGGCCAGCCACTGCGGGTCCTGGGGAATTTCTCCCAGATGACGTGGCACCCTGGTCTGCTGCTCGCCAACGGGCTGTGTTCCAGGACGCTGCCAACGTTTTCACTCTAGTCCCAACTTCGCGACACGGCCTCCCTCAGTCTTACATCCCCAAGGACCTGCAGTCGGCTGGGTACATCTTCATCCGGCATGACACCCACCGTACCCCCCTGCGGCCCCCCCTACGATAGCCCCATCCGTGTCCTGGCAGCAGGGGCTAAGAACTTTGTTGTGGATGTCGGTGGTAAGCAGGAGTGGGTTTCGGTGGACCGCCTCAAGCCGGCTCACCTGGACTTGGACAGGCTGGTTCAACTAGCCCAGCCCCCTCGGCGTGGACGCCCCCCTGCCCCTACACCCGCCAAGAGGAGCCGTTTTGGCTGCATTATTCTTCTTGTCATGGTGAATTCAATTCTGGGGGGGGGGCGTGTGCAGTGACCTACTTGCAGGTTACATATTCACCATGCGGGCCAGAGACCGTCCCTTTAAGACAGTGGGTGGGGGTTAACAAAGGGTATTGTGGGTAAACACGAGGCTGAGGTTTAGAGAATGAACTGCTGACTTAGTTTTGGTTGGAGGACATAAACGACCCCACGGCTGTGTGGTCAAAAGGAGAAGTGGTCTCGCCTCCTTTCTTTCATCCTCCACAGTTTTTCTTATATTTTTACTTGGGAAATTTCATATTCATAAATGTAAATTTAGAAATTCTAAACCTTCTCTCACCGCATTCAAAAACGAACTTGAACATTTTTTGGATCTATTAGGTGCTCTACCAATGTGAAAGGAGTGCGTTGGTATTTGTGGCATCTTTGTAATATGCATTGTTTTAACTGTATCTGTTTATGTATGTATCTCTGTTTATACATGTCTTTTGTAAGGTTTTGTATAGTAAGTCGACTAAGGTGGGCAGGGGTTTGGGTACTTTATTTGTACTCAACATAATATTCATGAACAACTACACTTTGCGTCATCTCTTACTGACGTTGCCGCTGCTGCATCATCTTCTCTACCCAGCGTATTCTTTCACAGACCCTCTATTCCCCACTAGTGGATAGCCCGCTTTACTACATTTTGTAATTGCAGAAAAAAACAACTTCCCGCGGACTTCCGTAAATGGGTGATCACTTCCTGTTGTGTTGAAACTAACACATGTTCACATTCAGTGCGAAGACGCTCCGTCATGTGTGGTTCCCTTGATTTTTTTGTGTTTTTTTTGTGCGTTGGCTATAACCCGACAACAGTCATTTAACGTGATTTCAAACGCTGGACTGAAATTTAAACTTACACTCCAGATCTTTTCTCACGCTTGTTAGCCCTTATAGCTAATATAGTCCCATCGTTTAGAAAAGCTGTAGGCGGCATGCCAAGGTGGCACATGGAAATTAGCTGTTTTACTTCGTCTTGGTTGAAGCATTTTAAAGTTAAACAGGTATAAAGCGACGTTTGCTTTGCAGCACACTGTAATATGGAAACCGAGGATCGGGACTTCCTCAACACCCCTCCGGTGAAAACTGTAAGGTTTGGATGCAGTGTCTTGGACACATTAGCTAAATATAAACGGGTAAGTTGCGTATACCACTGTCACGCAAGCCTTGATAAACAAATGTGGTGGAACCGGTGATCGTTTTCAAAGTTAAACTGCTCACAACACAAGTAAACAACTTTTTCGAGTTGATTGTTAATATTTGTTATGCTTGAAGCTTTGACAAGTGAATTGTAAGGGAAGAACCGGAGTTCTGACTGTAAGTCCCCATTGAAAATGCTATTGATAATTTGACCTGTCAAAATAAATTAAGGACTAAATCAAAAAACCTAAACAAAATGAGCCGGAACGATGACAGGTATCTGATATGATAATGCATTTGATCAGAATCACTTGTGCACACTTTTCAAAGAAGTCATCTCCATCCTGCCTTTTACCTGGCGTGAACTAGGAAGGTTTACATGTCCTGAAGAAAATCGGTGTGCTTTCTGAGTTTATATTAAGCAACATTTCTCTTATTGACATCATAAATATTGTAGAAATGTGCTTTATTGTTTTCAGTTGTAATGATTTCAAACAATTTAAAAGTTTTGTGAACATGTTAAAAGCATTGAAGAGTGTAAAACAATTGATTTTAAAGGCAGTGAACAGTAAAGGGGAAGATTATCTCCATTATAAAGGGTGGTTACTGGAGTATGGCTAGGAGGTCATTCTGTGTGTCCTTTCTGTGTGGACTTTGCATGTTCTCCCCATGTCTGTGTGGGTTCCCTCCGGGTGCTCCGGTTTCCTCCCACCATCAGCAAGACATGTATGTTAGGGTTAAAACTCCTGTCTGTGCCCATGATCAAGGCAATGGAAAGAAGAACGGGTTGGTCCCCGGGCGCTGCAGCTGCCCACTGCACCTATACAACAGGATGGGTTAAATGCAGAGAACAAATTCATTGTAAGAATACAATGTCAAATAAATTGGCTTTCATTCATTCGTTTTCATGTTATTGCCGGGGTGTTGAGAAATGATTGGAAACTGATGGGTCTTTACATGAGGTAGGGAAGCAGTGGCTACGGTGTTGCCTGGTGGTTGCTAGGTGAGTACATATTGTAGTTTGATGATTGCTGTTTGTGTGTGTGTGTGAGGGGGATCTGTTATTTATCATTTTATCCATCATTCAATGTCGTACAACTCGAGCAAAGCGCCAAAAACAGAGAAGGCAAAAATCTCTAGTTGTCAGCTGGGCTTTGCAGTGCCATGATTTGTTTGTCCAGGAGGGAAAATTGGTCGACTTGGGTACCTGCAAAAAAACAAAAAACAATTTGCCCATACCTGTTCGTGCTCAAGTGGGTCACTGTGGTCTAATTGCAAAGCCTAGGTCGCAAACTCCCACATGTACAAGGCTTTTGTTATAAAATGTGTTTGGTCTGCATATATAAGAAGCAACGTTGTCTCGGACTAAAGGGTTACAAAGTGTGATGTTGTTTGGCAAATGATGGACTGAAGTATGCAGTGGTCAGACTCGGGTCCATTTAACTATGAAACCAAATATTTGATAGTATAATTTTCACATATTGTGGCTTATCTGTTGCCTGATGAGAGATGTTGTCCTATTGTAACCCATCTTTGACCAGTTATGTCTTGTTTCACATTACATCATAGGCGGAGTTTGACATTCGAGCCAGGGGGGGCAAAAAAAGCAAAAACTCATTGTAACAGCTGAGACCTGACCTACCACCCTGGGAACACAGCACGAGCAGATATGGACAAAACAAACATGTTAAATAAACATATATGTTTATCTTTAAAGCAGATTTGAAATTACATCCTAACAATTTAACAATTCGCCTTTATGAAATCCAATCACGGCACGGCTGTCTTGGAACGCAATAGACACAAGGTGGCGGAATGCCCCGACACTTCAAAATTAAACTAAATGCAACAGCCCCAACGTAACTAAAGTCCTAAATCAAAGGGGCATCTCGAGGAATTAAGGAAGTGTTCGACTTAAGTGGAAAACGATCGCTTTGTACTTCCAAAACATTTTGAGGGGAATTGGGGCAGAGTAGGTTGCTTAGGACAGCCGTGTTTTTCTCCAAGATCATCTGTGTTACCTAGTTCGGCTAGTGCATCTGCGGGGTGACCGTCAGGACTGCTAGCAGTTGCTGCTAATCCAGAGCTGCTCGAAGTTTCCTCCAAGTTTACAACAGTATCGTTTTGCCTATCGTCATCATCGGTTATTGACGTTTGTGTTGTATCCTTGTTAGATCCCAATGGCTGACCATTTGTGTCATCTGGAGCTCGACGTTTTAAAAATCTCCTTATGTCCATATTTTCGTGCCGACTAGATAACTACAACGTTATTACCCATGTATGCTAGCTGAGAATCGCTGGTTCGATTTACGTTAGCATACGTGTCACTCGTCACATGACCCAGAGCCCTGAACATTTTTTTTTTACTAAAGCAGTATATGAACTCAGATGTATTACCTAGTACCATTTAGTTGTTTTGTGTTATTTAAAATATTGATAAAATATCTGGTCATGCCAAACGTAATTATTCCACGCCAGTATTGGTTGTGGTTGCTATAGTTACCAAGCCTCCCTTCCGGTCTGCCTGCGTTGCAGTCTCGGTTGTTCTTCCTGTGTTAACTAAATGGCTGCTGCCGCATGTTACCATCTGCGTTGTGTGATTCATTGATGTCGTCTCATTACTGGCGTGGTGGCAGCGCTTACCAGACTTACGTCCCGAGGACTGATATTTACGGAACTAATCGCGGTAGCCCTTCCAGGGGAATCACAGAGTAGTTACGTCTACCACCAGACGCAGCTGGGCTAGCTCAGACACAGTTGTGCTAGCTAAGTGGGCAGCATGGCGACACAAAGAGCACCGACGCAGTGGTGTTTAACAAAGACCGAGACGGTGAACTCTTTTGAGACTGGCGTCAGAACCTGCTTTATATACTGTCGCTCGACGCCGGGTTTGCCCCCTTCCTGCACGATGGCGTGGAGTGGGAGAAGAAGTCTAAAACGTCCCCTGTCCGGGGATTCACAGATGACGGTGAAGATATTCCCTCGCCCCAACGTTGCAATAAAGAACAGAAGGTAGCCATGTTAGAGCTAATGTTGGGCCAGATAGCCAATTATTGTCCTGTAATCTCTCATCACATCATAGTCAGGAACTCCACATCTATTGACGGCATATGGCAAGCTATTCGTCTACATTATGGCTTTCAGTGCACCGGGGCTGTGTCTGAACTCCCCAAGTCAAAGCAATTCATCCCTGTCTGGACAAGGAGGTCATGTCCCCTTTGTAAATGTGCCGGCAGGCCTGATAATCATTTCCTCAGCAAATGTTCCTTTCTGCCCCCCAAGATAAAATGTACATGGCAAAGTTGCGCCAGGTTTTGGGAGAGCAGGTCGAGACTGATGATGAGGTAGAGGAGTGCGTTAGTGGGGAGCCAGCGCCATCTAGTGGTGTGAAACGTGTACTTATCAAACAGTCCCCTTACCTCGATGCCTTCCATGGACACTGCCCTGTGCGTCTCACCGTTGATAGTGGGGCAACAGGCAACATGATGAGGGCCTCATGCGCGACCAGGCTGGGCGACACCGTCACAGGAAGTACACAGTCCGCATTCCAAGCAGATGGCTCGTCCCTTGTGAAAGTATTGGGAGAGACACAGACACACTTCCAGAGAGATGGCCATGACCTCTATTTTGAGGGCCTCGTCGTTGAGAACCTCGAATCTGACATCCTGGCTGGAATTCCCTTTATGGAAAAGAACGACGTCTCCATCAGACCAGCCAAACAACAAATCTGCTTGGGCGAGGATATATACCGCTACGGCACCCTCCAAACACCGATGGACAGCCATGCCGTATGTCGTGCGCACGTGCTCCGCGCTCTGGATAAATCTACTGTATGGCCAGGGGAGTACATCGAGCTCGAGCTGCCTCCTGAGCTGTGCATTGTGGACAGTGAGCTGGCTGTTGAACCACACGTCGATGTCTCATGTGACCAGTCTGACACACAGCAGTGGCCTGCCCCAACTTTGCTATAGGGTGTGTCCGGGAAGATCCGTGTCCCAAATGTCACTGGCGAGCCGCGGCTGGTCCAGAAAAGCCTCCACCTATGCCGTGTCCGCGCCACATATGTCCCGTTACTCAGTGACGCCGCCATGCCAGCTGATCCCCCCAAACCGGCCCCGACGACCATGTCAGCCTTGTCCTCTGACCTTGTCGCTCTGGACCCAGATAACATCATGCCTGCTGACATCAGAGATGAGTTCCGCGCCCTGCATAGTTTGATGTAGTGTTTGATCCCCACTTTGAAGGATATAATTGCGCTGTGGGTCCGTTCCAGGCCAGGGTGAACATGGGACCTGTCCTACCTCTGCCCTTCACCAACAGGTCGGCCTGGCTTGCCATACAGGCAGAGTGCTCTGACCTCAGACGGAGTCTCATCGACGACGAGCGCAGAGACACTCTCGGATGCTTTAACCCGCTTACGTGTGGGTCTGTGCCCTCTCGACGGCCCCTTTGCTGTGATCAGGACTGACCCTGCCCCTGGTTTTGCTGCATTGGCAGCGGATGGGGCCCTCGCTATGCACAGACTAGTTGTTGGGGTGAGCAACACCAAGAATGTCAATAAGAACCCAGTGGCGGAGAAGGCTGTTCAAGAGATTCAGGGGGAGATTCTTTGTCTCGAGCCTAACTAGGGCTGTTACTCCCCTGTTACTCTCTGTCGCTATGGCCAACCTGAACAGTCGTGTTGGGTCACGTGGATTGCCTGCCCGTGAAGTGCTGCTTCAGCGTGACCAGTTCTCCCATAGGCAGTTGCCTGTGGTCGACCAGGACCTCGTCTTGGAACAACACTCGGAGCGTGTCACCAACCATCCGTACAGCATGAAGTCAAAGGTGCCCTGTGGTCGTGTGGCCGTGCCCCCCGCCATTCGACCTGAGGAATTGGTGTACCAGTATGGTGACCGGAATAAGTCAAAGGCCCGTGACGGGTACCTCGTCACGAGCATGGCATGGTGCAATATCCAGAAGTTCGCGGGGTCTCAACTCCGTCACACCTCCTACAGGGTCAGGCTGGGTGACTGCTACAAAGTGGAAGGTCCCTCTATGGCCTCTGAACCCCTCGCGGACGATTTCGCATCTGATGAGGACTTGGACAACCCTGCCCCGCACTGCCCTGACATACCGCCAGCCATTGCCGAGCCCCCACCTGCACCTTGCCTGCCTTGTGATAACGATATGAGGCCGGGGGATGAGACTGTTCCTCCTGTCGAGGTCGAGCCTGGGGGGGGAGCTCCCCTGGCGAGTGTGTGCCTGCTCTTGCACCTCGACGCTCGGAGCGTTGCCGGCGCTTGCCGTGGCATTTAGAGGACTTTGAACTTTAGGCCAGTTGGTTGTGTGTACTGGTGATAATGTTTTGTCTTACCTTACAGGTCTAGTTCTATAGCCTGAGCTGTGATGTTGCCTGGTGTTCTGTGGTGTTATTGTTGTACTGTGTGACGGGGGGGGGGGGGGGGGTCTTTCTTTTGGAAAAAAAGGGGTGACGCCAGTATTGGTTGTGGTTGCTATAGTTACCAAGCCTCCCTTCCGGTCTGCCTGCATTGCAGTCTCGGTTGTTCTTCCTGTGTTAACTAAATGGCCGCTGCCGCACGTTACCATCTGCGTTGTGTGATTCATTGATGTCGTCTCTCATTACTGGCGCCACTCATTTTTGAAACAATGCAATTACCCGTTTCAGCCACCAGGGGGGGCAGTGGTCCCCCTGCACTCCCGCAAATTCTGCACACGCATTACATGGCCAAGATTTTGTCCATGGGGCAGAATTTTTGCTTTACAAATGAATAGCACCAAGATCTCAAGACAGTTTAATTTAATGTCTGTAATACGGTCAGCCAACTACACAATAAAGCCAAGTGCTTTTGTATTATTGAATTTGACTTCTGTGGGGAATGTGCAGTATTAGTACCTGACTTTGAATTCTTTTTGATTTCAGGGAGACTCATCTGACTACGAACTGTTGAATCATCAGCTGGCTGATCCTGACATAAAGGTGCACAAAATTCTCATATGTAATTGAATGCCCATTTGGCTCTATTCATTCTGTCTTTGTGGAATAAAGTACACTCCTTTGTCTTACAGGATGCTCAGATCATCATCTGGCTCCAAGAGTTTCGTAATTGTGTCACCCACCTCAATAAAGACCATGAAAAGCTGATCTACACAGTTCTGGTGAGTATGGAAGCCCATATAATGTACACATCTGGAAAAAGGGATTAAGTAAATGAGCCAGTCTTTTGAAACGGTTCTTGTAATTCTTGGCATTCATGAAGAAATATTACCTCTATGAAAGCAAGATTAATTTTTGCCAGAAGAACTTTTCACTCTTCTGAAATCACTAACTTAACTTTTTAACCTTTTTGGGCATGTGCGCTCACCCTGCAAAGAATGAAGGAATAAACTTTGGTATAAGGAACCAACAAGTGGGCGTTTTTTAGGCCTTTCAAAGACTTCATTGCTCTTCTGTTTGGCAGAGTTTTACGATACAACATACCAAAAGTCTTGAGTAGGCCTGTGTCTCTAAATGTTGCTTGGCCAAAGAATAAGATTGAAAAGTCTGTTTTGTGTTAATCACGCTAAAGCAGCCCAGTTAAATGTTTCACTGACCACAGCAACGACAAAGTTAAGTCAACAATATACGTATGGCTGTGTTTCTAAATTAAGCTGTTTTTTTTTTACTAATGTAAAAATTCATTTCAAATACTGACAGAAAAATCTTTAATTACTCCCACACATCTGAAACATTCTTAGTATTCCTGTACTTTCTAAAGTCTTAAGATAATTTCTGCGCTGTCCAAACAGTCATTGTATCTATCACGTAAACCCCCTATTTTTCTTCTCTTGGAAGCAGGAGTTATGTTGTACCAGGAAAAAAAAACAGTAGTTACACAAAAAGAGAATACATTATAAAATAAACATCCTTTATTTATAAATGTATGAGAGGTTTATGAATGTGTGAGAGGTTTATAAACGCCTGAGAGTCGGGAGTTTACAACGACGTGTTGTATACTCCCGCCACTAGGGGATGCAGTTGAGTCAGAGAAAGGGAATTTTAAAAAAGAAGAAATTGTTCGTCGTTAGACTTTGCAGTCGTGGAAGAAGTTAAGTTTTTTTCTTTTTTTTTTTTGAGAGTTCTTGGACGCAGCCGAGGAAGCATGCGGGTGGATGTTGAATGAGCATATTGTGCTCTTGCTGTAATTATAAATGATTTAAAATAAACTGTTAAAATAAAAACACTGCCAGTTGCAAGACAATCCTGCATCCATCTGAGTTCCTGGCTGCAAGCATAGTTTTGTTAATTTGTCTTTTTGTACCGCTTCCTCAGCTGAGTGTTGTTCAACTAGCCTGCCTGCGCTACACAGTGTCTTGTGTTCCTGCCAGTGGTGCTTCTAACATAACTTGGAACAAGAGATTGTAGTCGAACAACCTGTACATGTCTGTGACCTCCTGTCTATGCATTCTTCCTGCAGACAGTAGTGGCAATGGTGGGACACTGATGGTTGTGGCTGGGTCACAAGACCAAATCACCTTACTCATCACCCATAGTGTGTGTGTGAGAGAAAGAAATCAGATGAATTGAGACTGTATGTGGATTACCGCGAGCTGAATCAAAAGTCAGTGCCAGACAGACATCCTATTCGTAGGATACAGGACATGCTAGACAGTCTCAGTGGGAGCTCGTGGTTTTCAGTACTAGACCAAGGCAAGGCGTACCACCAAGGCTTTGTCGATGAGGAAAGTCAGCCGCTCATCACCTTCATCTCTCCATGGAACCTATACCAATGGGTGAGGATTCCTTTTGGCCAGAGTTCTGGCCTGCTGAATTTCAAAAAAGTATGGAGGAGTGTCTGTGGGGTTTGCGTGATGACATTTGCCTGCCTTACCTAGATGACAACTTAGTTAATAGTAAGTCCTTCGAGGACCATGTAGAATGCATAAGAGCAGTCCTGTGTTGATATGAGCAACATGGAGTAAAGTTAACAGCGAAGAAATGTGAATTATTTAAGTCGAGTGAGATTTTTGGGCAGGATTGTCTCAAAAGAAGGCCATAGTAATACTATGGCATAGTATTAACCCAGCAGAAGTGGCTCCTGTACAGGCTCTAAAAGAAAGACACCCCAGCACAGTAAGAGAGGTCAGGCAGATGTTGGGCTTCTTTCTTACT
This sequence comes from Lampris incognitus, assembly GCF_029633865.1. NCBI lineage: Eukaryota > Metazoa > Chordata > Actinopteri > Lampriformes > Lampridae > Lampris > Lampris incognitus. The sequence continues at coordinate 45,022,305 of NC_079220.1, read as the reverse complement.
ATAGGTCATATATTCAAGAGTTTTCTCACATAACTAATCCCTTATGTGAACTATTATCGGTCCCACCCACTGCCCAGACTCCTACGAAAAGTGCCAGAAGAAGGAAAACAAAGAACGGGAAGCAAGGACAGCTACCCTCAGCAACACCAGTTCCATGGACTGAGAATCATCACCAGGTCATGTGCCATCTGGTGGACAATGTCTCCAGCCTGCTGATCCTTGGCTACCAAGACCTGACTGAACCGTTTGTCCTGCACACAGATGCTTCCCAGGCAGGACTCGCACAATTGCCCAGTTGCAATGCAGACGGTTTTCAGCCATTCATAGACTGTAGGGATGGCTAAAATGCTCTGGGCATTTTGAACGAGGGAATGGGACCAGAAAAAAATGCAGATTTTTTTCCCAGACTCTGGATTGTGGTTGCAAGAACCTCTAATAGTTTGCGGAGTTTGATCGATTGTTTATTCATAATGTCCTTCATGCCCACATGGATAATTAGAGTATAAGGTGAGGGGTGAGCACTGTAAACAGTTCAATCATGTCTACAACTTTGCCATCAGAGAGACAGTAAGTGATAGCACCTGGGAGTTCAACAGATCTGATGGTGGAGTCATCAATAATAAAGATTTCAGATAATCTGTCCCTACAACCCCCATTGTAGACAGAAAGCTTGGGAGAAAGAGACACTTGAATGTTGTCAGCCATATTGGTTGGGGCAGTGTCAGGAGCAGCAGATTTCAATCAACAGTTTCACCTGGCAAGACGCTGCTGCAGATGACGTCACACTGGCCACAGCTGCCTCCAGTGCTCAGTTGAGCGGGTGGGTTGGAGGCTCAGGGCCAGCTGGAGGGCACTCGAGATTGGAGACCGCAGGAGGAGAGAGACATCTGTGGCATTTCCCATGAGAAGCGGAGTCGTTGGGGCGTTTCAACGCTTCCTCCTCTTGCTGGAGTGGACTGGGGCAGGCAGCTCCACAGCAGACTGTGTATGAGTAGCTGTTAGCTCTGTTAGCTGATCAAGTGGAGTAAAGAAATTTGAGAGTGGGAGAAAATCATCCACGTCTGGAGAGAACAGAGGAAGAGAAATCCTTCTCCCCTTCCTCACAATGGACACCCAGGAGCGGGGTTGATTAGTGGATGGGCTGGGAGTGGGGCCTTCTGCCGGGCTCTCAGAGCTGCAGGGAGTGTTCAGCTGCAGCAGATCCATCCGGGATAGGAGCAGAGACTGCCGCTGGAGGACATCATCCAAAAGGCTCTTGATGGAGTGGAGCTCAGATTTCAGACTGGACAGTTCACACTCCTACGCTGGGTCGAGACATGCTTCGGGGAGAGAAATATGTCTCTAGCGTTGCCGTTGCTGGGTGCAGTGCAGCCCAGTTTGGACTGGCGTAAAAAGCATGTTGAGAGCAACAGCCCTCCCTGTTCTGATCAACAATGGGAACATGGTTGTATTTCCAAAAATCAGACAAAAATCTCAGCTAGGAAGTATAAATAAATAAAACCGCTGATTACAGCCACGGCAGAGTGCCGAGTCCATACAGTTCTTGCCACATACAGCGCAAGCACTACAGAGTTGGAGACTCCAGTGCGATCAATTCCATGCAACAACCAATGATTGGATAAAATCCAGAAGATAGTACAGGCAAACCAACAAGCAATTAAATTTTTTTTAAAAAAAAGTTGTTAAAAGTAGCATAAAATTGCAGCTATTGGTCACACCATATAAGGGACAATGAGGAGTTGAGCGCGCAGAGAAAAAAAACAGCTCGTGGGCAAAAGGTTGGGAAGACTGCCATCACAACAGCAACAAAACCTTTGTCCTTCCCACCCTACCCCATCCACATCCAAGCATACAGAGTTTAACCCATACAACTCTGCCTGATGTATTAAAGCAAAGTAGTGCTGAGGGATGGATAGGGAAGCATTGGTGTGTGAAAGAGAGAAGGAGTTGGGGGGGAGGGATCTTGGGAGAGACAGGTGTGAGTGGGGGTTCGATCACTGGGAGCCCCGGGGTGGGGTTGGGGTGTTGACGGGTGTGTAGGGGTTTTCTGAGATGAGGGAGGCTAGCTGGCTAGCTTGCTGGTCACCAAGGAGGACTTTCCCCTGTGGCAGGTCCTGTGGGGTGGGAATGTGATCCCTGGTCACCAAGTTGTTTTTGGGCCCTGCCACAGGTAGCTGCTTGTTTTTCATCTCAGCCTTGGCCATGTTGTAGTCACCTGAGTCAAAGTACTTTTGCCCTTTCTGTAGCCTCTTTATAAGGAAGTCAGAGCCTCCAGGCTTTTGGCCCAGGCTGGGGTACTTGGCCTCCTCAGCTTTTACTGGGTTAGCGTCCTTCCCCTGGGCATCTTGTTTTTTATCTTCGTAGTCCATCCGAGTCTCAGAGTCCAGGTTTTCTGAAGAAGACATGCGGGTTGAGTGGACAGATGGATACCCTGTATGTCAGAACACGCCAGGGAATGAATATGCGAAGCACTGCCCCTACACCAGTGGTAAATCTCTATATTAAGCTGTTTGACATTTCTTAAATCCAACAGAAATGTCTCAGATCCATTCCTCCTCTGTTCCTTGAAAATACATATTTCTCCAGTTTAGACCATTCTTTCCCCTTTATCATCCACAATGTGTTGTGCGTCGGAAAGGAACCAGTGCAGGGGTCCGACAGGGTCAGGCCCGTAGGCACGTTTCTTTATATTCAGGGAAGGGAAATGCAGGTTGTGTATGGTGCAACTAGAGTCCTGGATGTGGGGTGTGTAAAAGACTGTGTTTGTGTGCGGGGCGAGTGTGGTGCGTGTGTGCAGGAATGTAAATGACTGGAGGGTGTTTGTGCGTGTGCGTGCTGGTGATGCGCAAGTCCAGGAGTAGGGGTTCGGCGGGAGGCAGCGTGGGAGCACAAGGGAGGGGTCCGAGGAACACAAGGGACGCGAGGAAGACGGAGCCCGAGAAGCACCGGGGGTTCTGGGAGGACGGGAGAGAGAGACACGGAATTAGACTCAGGAACCATACATAGGAATTGCAGGAGAAAAACACAGCCAAAGTGTCTAGCGATCTACTGGGTAACTACCGTACTAGATGGCACAATGTGGCACCGATTGCACGTCAGCGTTTTCTCTTATAGCTGGCTGCAGATTGGCTTCAGGTCCGCTGATCTCCGATGAGCCTCTGGTGCGTGGCTGGGCTCTCAACGAGCGCGCTGATTGAACCCTGCCGGTAGACACAGGCGGAGACGCGCCTTGCGTCTGGACCACAACACAATGTTCAGTGCATCATTGAATGACGGCCAAAATCATTGTATATCGATATAACTGGGGCTGTAACTACTGAAGAGGTAAACTCAGAATTTAAAGTCTGTTTGTGGAACCAGGAGATGATGAGGACTTCAAACACAGTTATTGAATAATGCTTTACTAGAGATGTCTGCCATGTACAAATATTGCAAAAAACAGTATTGGAAGTTGAGAAGTAGTTCAGGAAATTTGTTTTTGTGTTTTTTTCCCCCATTTCATATCTACTCATATATTTTCGTAATGTGTGTGTGTGTGTGTGTGGTGTTAGTGTGTGTGTGTGTTAGTTAGTGTAGATAGCGGGACCGAAAACTAAAGCACTTATGATCCTAATTCTTTTTGGAGGTGGTAGGTTTTGTCTCAGAGAGTAAGGGAAAATCCCAGAAAATTAAAGTTATGCATAATTATGCATAAATATGCAAAATATGAATTTTTCTAAAAATGGCTAAAAACCACTTTTCTCGGCATTTCAGATGATTCTGAGCATCTTTGATTTTTTTCACCTATAACTTTCTGGGACTGAAATGTTTTGACATTATGCAAAATATATGCATTTTTGCAAAAATGCACTTATGATCCTAATTTTTTTTGGAGGTGGTAGGTATTGTTCCAGAGAGGACCAGAAAAATAGAAGAAAATTAAAATATAATTATAATAATTATGCATAATTATGCAAAATATGCATATTCTAAAAATGGCTAAACACCACTTTTCTCGGCATTTCAGATGATTCTGAGCATTTGGGGGGAGGGAGTTGGAGTGGGGGGGGGGTTTAGGGGCAGGGGGAAGGCGGTTAGCTGGCAGGATGAAGAGGAGGGAGATTTAGACGGGTGGATAACCAAACCGCTACACTGTAGCGGTGTTCTTCTAGTCACTCATATATTTTCGGAATGTGTGTGGTGTCAGTGTGTGTGTGTGTGTTAGTTAGTGTAGATAGCGGGACCGAAAACTAAAGCACTTATGATCCTAATTCTTTTTGGAGGTGGTAGGTATTGTTCCAGAGAGTACGGGAAAAATCCCAGAAAACTAAAATTATGCATAATTATGCATAATTATGCATAAATATGCAAGTATGCATTTTTCTAAAAATGGCTAAAAATCACTTTTCTCGGCATTTCAGATGATTCTGAGCATCTTTGATTTTTTTCGCCTATATAAAATTTTTTTTCTGGGACTTAGAAATGTTTTGGCATTATGTAAAATAAATGCATTTTTGCAAAAATGCACTTATGATCCTAATTTTTTTTGGAGGTGGTAGGTATTGTTCCAGAGAGGACCAGAAAAATAGCAGAAAATTAAAATAATTATAATAATTATGCATTTTCTAAAAATGGCTAAAAACCACTTTTCTCAGCATTTCAGATGATTCTGAGCATTTGGGGGGAGGGAGTTGGAGTGAGTGGGGGTTTAGGGGCAGGAGGAAGGCGGTTAGCTGGCAGGATGAAGAGGAGGGAGATTTAGACGGGTGGATAACCAAACCGCTACATTGTAGTGGGGTTCTTCTATATATATATGTGTGTGTGTGTGTGTGTGTGTGTGTGTGTGTATTTGCGCTTGTTTTCAGGGGGAGGACCCCTTGACAGTCCCCACCCCTCAAGTGTCATGGACTATTTTGCCCATGACTGATTTTAGCTGATGTCCACTCTATTTCTAAAAGTGCAGTGAGAACTCTTAATATTGTATTATACAATGCTTTGGTAGAACTCAGGTTACTTTTGTTGAAAACATTCATGCACTTTTTACCATACATTTGAGAAGCATGTGTATTGTGTTACTGTCTATGATCAGACATGGTGGGTCTCGTGTTTCATCCAATGCAAAATGTAGAAGAAGCTCTGCCCAAGTTAATGATGTTGTGCTATCTAAAAGGAGCCATATTGGGCCTTAATATGACTGCCATCCAGTATTGTGTATTCTTTAGTGCCATCCATAACAATATGGCTTTGTGTTCTCTAGAAGCTTCAGTGGTTGGGTCGGAGCCCGGCTGTGGTAGAGGAATACCTTGTCTTCCTCGGTAACCTGGTCTCAGCCCAGACTGTCTATCTCTGCGCCTGCCTCAAGATGGTGGTCTCCCATTTTATACCATGTAGGTACCCTTGGCCATAGCTGCTGTGCTGTCTCAGCCTTCATTGACAGATAGGTTCTCTCTGACCTCATATGTCTGTTGTGATACTTAATGTTCACGTGTTTTCTTCAAGTTAAGCTTTGCTTCTTTTGGTGTAGTATGATGTGAAGTTTGATGTTGAGTCTGTTTAAGACATGTTCAAGCAGATTTCAGAAGCATGTTTCAGATTTTTCATTGAGATTACTTGTACTGCTACTGCTGTATTGGGGACTGTTTGAAGCTACACCTAAATGACATACATTCATCCCCAACTAATTTAACATCAATTTCAGCTGCCATTTCCTATATGACAACCAGGAATGCAAAAATGTTTCTCATCCCTCATCACCTTGACATCTAGTGGTAAAATGTTGGCTGCAGGGCTAATGATTCATGCCTCATAGTGGATAAGTATACAGCTGCAGCAGAGTCACTGAAGCACCAAGTCTTAAAGTGAATAGTGATGCACTGTCCATAGCCTACGATACTGCACAAACAAATGCCTTTATAAAACAAGACATTTTACACTTACTCGTGCTTTTGTGGAGTTGCACAAAAGCATGATTACAAACATTGAATTACAAGCTCTTTTCACAGGAATGTGTGATTCCCATAATTACACAAATAATTTTGCCTGAATGAAATCATGAGTTAATTTGATATGAAAATATTTAATCGAGCAAAAACAGAACCGTGAATATTTTACTGTAATAGAAGATATAAGCAAGACACCAGTCTGTCATTTATCACTCCAAACCGGACCCAGTATTTGGCTTTGGGGTTTTTTACATTAAAAAAACAAAACAAAAATTTTGTATCGAACAAGGTCTAGGAGCATAGAATAGCAGTTTGCACCATTTATTTTAATGCCACCTGAGAGGAGTTGCTGATAGTTACACTGTACATCAGGAGGTATCACCAGCTGTCATGTAAGATGCCACTGTTGTCGTTGTTCCCATAATGACAGAATTCTTACCTGATTCATGCATTTTGATTCTGAAACACTAATTGCTGTATTGATGACCCATATGTCATGATTGAGCTCACACAACACTACCAACAATTAAGTAGATCTTGGCACAAGTTAAAAACAGATCTAATAAGGCCTGGCACAGGCTGGTCTCTTGTGCAACTCCCCCATTATCCGCTGGTGGTGAAGTTTTTGTTGTCCCACTAGTGACATTGCCATGTATATCAGTCACTCATGATATCAGTCACGCATATCAGTCACGCATGATAAAAATAGAATGTCTGTGGTGTCTGTGAAGTGCATCTGAACTAAAGAGTTAATCTCTCTCAATGAAATTACTTCAAATAGCTGTTTTTTCACTTTGGAAATTCTCGTTTGCCATATGTAATAGTGGACTAAGAAATCAACTTAGTCCCGTCCGGGTAGCATAGCGGTCTATTGCGTTGCCTACCAACACGGGGATCGCTGGTTCGAATTCCCGTGTTTCCGCCAGCTTGGTCAGGCGTCCCTACAGACACAATTGCCCGTGTCTGCAGGTGGGAAGCTGAATGTGGGTATGTGTCCTGGTCGCTGCACTAGCGCCTCCTCTGGTTGGTCAGGGCGCCTGTACAGGGGGGAGGGGGAACTGGTGGGAATAGCGTGATCCTCCCACGTGCTACACCCACCCTGGTGAAACTCCCCACTGTCAGGTGAAAAGAAGCGGCTGGCAACTCCACATGTATTGGAGGAGACGTGGTAGTCTGCAGCCCTCCCTGGATCAGCAGAGAGGGTGGAGCACCAACCGGGACGGCTCGTAAGTGTGGGGTAAATGGTTGGATACATTGGGGAGAAAAAAAGGGGGAAAAAAAAGAAGTGAGATGACAAGGAATAACCTGTTTTTCTTTCCAGCGAGAGTGAAGATCTGTGAAGGAGGAGTCAATATTTCAGATTCGGAGGACGATGAGGAAAGTAGGTTAAATCAATCAATTTGAAAGGAAGCTGACACAAGTCATTAACATTTTTTTCATTCGATACCATACTGCAACCCCTATTGATATTTACTAGTTTAAAGAAAGCCAAAATATCACACATAACTCCTTTCAAGTATGCTTTCTTAAGATTAAATAAGTTTAGAGGGGAGGGGAGGCATAGTTAAGAAATGGCTGGGTGCTCTTAGATTGGGGCAGGACTCAGACTCCTGGTACTGTTTCTACTTCTTGTAGACCTGAGATTTCTACATTTAAGATGCATTTTTACAATTGAGAGAAAATGACAAACCTGTGTTTATGTTGGGTAATGTAAAATCACTTAACAACGCCCTGGACAGGGATGGTGAATGAGAAACTGTCCTCTCTCCCTAAACAGCCATTGTCAAAGTGCCCTTTGGCACTTTTCCCATTCTGCTTCAGTGGAGCTGTTTGTTGGCCAGTTGCAGACTGTGGTTGAACTAGGCAGTTTGAGGCTGTGCATGTGTGAAAATGAATGAAAGCAGGACATTGCTGAAAAGACTAACTTTAAAGAAAAACAAACTCTTTCCTTCATTTGTTAAGACCTTACCAAGAATTTTGGCCGTTGTCACCAGGCATTGCAAGTCATCACCAGATACGTCCCTTCGTAAGTCAATACTTATTCTGCAAAAAAAAAAAAAATTGTTCTGCAAACCCTACACCATTGAGTCACATATATTCAACTTCTTGTAGGGTTTGCTGGCTAAAAGTATGGATTTGGCTGCGTATTGACTGCATATTATTTGTATTGTGCTGTTGGGTTAGATGGACTGTAAACTCTTCTCTCCTTTCAGTACCAGTCACTTCCTGATGCCCATTCTAAATGATAACTTCCCTTTTGTTCAGAAATCACCCATGACCTTGGTGAGTTCCACCTAAATGATTTCAAGCAAAATACACCAAACCGTATTTTAATCTGGCAGAGATTGTAACTTCATATACAGTCTTAGTTTATTGCTCTTGACTGTAACTTTAGCATATTTAAGTGTGTCCTAATCTCTCCCACTGGCATGAAATGCAAGTTTTATATTACTGTGCAAATATACCAAACATTGTTTGTGATCAATGCCCAAAGTTGTGTTTTCTTTTCACTGACAAAATAACAGAAAATCATAGAATTTTGAAGTTTGCATGGAATATCAATATCCTTAATAGATTATGTATGTCTGGGACATGGATTCACATTGGTAATATCTTTTTAATTTGCTGTGTGCAGGAGTGTTACGTTCATAATATCCTCAGAGTGACAGTATACATCCCCTCAATTCGACGGGATACTCTGGAGATCATCATTGGAAATATTCTCAAACTGGATGTGAGTGGTTTCACTTGGAAAAATCGTGTTTCATATGTTTCACATAACCATAGGCCAGGCAGGGGTGGGCAGTCTTATCCAGAAAGGGCCAGTGTGGATGAAGGTTTTTGTTCCAACCAAGCAGTTAGACACCTGATCCCAGTAATCAACCAGTAGAGTCTTTGCTGAGGAACTTGATTAGGAGACACAGGTGTGTAACTGCTTGGTTGGAACAAAGACCTTCACCCACACCAACCCTTTCTGGATAAGATTGCCCACCCCTGCCATAGGCCCTTAGTTTTTGTTTTTGTCATATAAATAGGACTGGTATGCAAAAAGGCATACAAAATATCAGATGTGGAAATGACCTCTGGTGGATTTGAGTGTGTTAGGTATGGTGGAAACATGTCAGTGTTCTGAGGACAGATCTTTCAATGGAAATATATTATGAAATGCGTTTCTGCTCCTGCCTATAAAAATGTTTCTATTACTAGGTGAGTGCACCACGACAAGAGATTGAGAAGATGGAGGAGGATGCAATACAGAACCAGAAGGAAGAAAAATGTGGCGAGGAGGGACTCTTTACTATGGTAACAAGTAAAACTGTCTGACTTTTTATGTATGCTCAATAATCCAGGTAAGGAAATCACAGAAAGTTGAATCAGTTCATCTGGACACAACATTTATTGAAAGAAACGTTTCATCACTCAGATCTAACTGACCTCTTCAGTCTCAACTGACTGCAGGTATCCCCACCCTCATAAACCACACAGTGGCATGTCGACTGAAAACATTGATTGGTTTCATATGCAAATTGCCGTGACCGTTAACTAGAGTTACAATGGCCATGTGTACTAGTCACAGAGGATTGGGGAATAGTTGCAATCACAGCATTATAAAATGGCGACAGGTGTATTCTTGGGCCTCCTCCTTGGTTCAGTGTGGTTATCCGGTTAAGTGCGGTTATCCTAACTGGGCATTTATCAAAGCCAGGAAGACGCCCAAACAGTGCACCAGCCGATCGAAGAGAGGAGAAGGACAACAGCTGCATAAACGTAAACCAGTGGTGATTCCATATGTGGCGAGAGTTTTGGGAACAGTTGAGATGCGTATTTTCCAAACATCACATCTCAGTTGCTTTCAAACCCCAATACCCCAAGGATCGGGTCTCCCAGCACAAACAGAGCAATATAGTATATGCTGTTAAATGTCAGGAGGATTGCCACGACTTGTACATCGGGGAAACCAAACAGATGCTGGCCAAGAGGATGGCACAATACAGGACAGCTAACACGTCAGGCCAGGACTCCGCAGTCTACACAATCTACAGGCCAGTGGCCACTCTTTCAAGGATGAGGATGTGCACATCCTTTATAGGGAGGAGCGCTGGTTTGAATGGGGAGTCAAAGAGGCCATCTATGTGAAGAGGGAATGACCATCACTAAAATGGGGGGGGGCTAAGAGTACATCTGTCGCCATCTTAAAATGCTGTGATTGCAGCCATTCTCCAAGCCTCTGAATAGTACATATGCCCCTTGTAATTCTAACTAATGGTCAAGGCAATTTGCATATGAAACCGAGCGTTGTTTTCAGTCATTATGCAACTGTATTGTTTATAAGGGTGGAGATACCTGCAGTCAGTTTAGAACGAAGAGGTCACTTAGATGAGTGATGAAATGTTTCTGTCAATAAACGTGTCCAGATGAACTGATTCGATTTTCTGTGATAAAACTGCCTGAGTACTCAGGAAAAATGTTTTGGTCTTAGTAAAGGCTAAAACATTTCATCTGTGTTCACCATGTCTTTCTCCCTCTGTCACCTTTTACACCTTCCTTCTGTGCTTTGCACACTGAATCCCTCCCCCTTTTTGTCTCTATCTCAGGATGAGGATGTGCCTGCAGAGAATACATCCACAAGTGATTCAATGGCCCACCCAATGGCAGAGAGGCTGGACATTCTCATGAACATACTTCTAATTTATATGAGGGACATCTGCTATGTCAATGGTGAGTTTCAAAGACACCAACATGCACACCATGCCCCCCAATACTGCTCTTTTTCACAAACTCTCTATCTCTCTCACAGGTTCTGTGGATGTGGAGAAGACCAAGGAACTGTACAAAGATCTGATGGGTGTATTCGACAAGCTTATCCTCCCTACACATGCCTCCTGTCATGTCCAGTTCACAGTTTTCTTTCTCTGCAGCTTCAAATCGGTCAGTGCTCTCTACACTGTGTGGGTGTGGAGGGTAGGTTTTACTGATGTTTGTGTGATATCAAAAAGATTATTTTGAAAGTCCTATCAGAGCAAATTTTGCACTCACAAATGATTTAACAGTATGGAAATGGACAGAGCGTACAAAATAATCCAGCTTCCTTGTGATTCTTGACTTCTTTTTTTTTTGGATTTTCACCCCTTTTTCTCCCCAATTGTACTTGGCCAATTACTCCACTCTTCCAAGCCATCCCAGTCACTGCTCCACCCCCTCTGCCAATCCGGGGAGGGCTGCAGACTCCTCCGATACATGTGGAGTCGCCAGCCGCTTCTTTCACCTGAGAGTGAGGAGTTTCACCAGGGGGACATAGCACGTGGGAGGATCAGGCTATTCCCCCCAGTTCCCCCTCCCCCCGAACAGGTGCCCCAACCGACCAGAGGAGGTGCTATTGCAGTGACCAGATCACATACCCACATCCGGCTGCCCACCCACAGACACAGCCAATTGTGTTTATAGGGATGCCCAACCAAGCTGGAGGTAACACAAGGATTCGAACCAGCGATTCCTGTGTTGGCAGGCAACGGAATAGACCGCCACGCCAACCAGTTGCCCCATGATTCTTGACTTCTGACTGTTTGTGGCAGATAGGTTGAGCAGTTCTACACAGAAGTGATGTGGTCAGAGAGTCAGGAGGTATTGTTCTGTATCTCTTGAACCACATTTGTGCCTCACTGCCTGGGGATCAAAATCTGACAGAATTTTCTCCCTTATGTCTCAACCTACTCAATCTACCAACTCTACTTTCCACACGTCAAAATGCATCTAGTAGGAGCATCTGGGTAGCCAATAAAAGGAAAAAAAAAGTTTGTTTAGTCAGTGTCCAGGTAGTGTGATGTTGTTTTGCAAAGATCTTAGCTGAGGTGTACTCCTTTCCCTGGACACACGATGGAGTAAAAGCTCAAAAGTCACACCCTCCATGCGCTGGCCTGCACTCTGCTCCACAAGGCTCACGAGTTTGGGCTCTGGCTTGCCATCTTGTTTCAGAATCCACTTTTGCACAAGGGTATCAAAAAACCAACCTGCATACAGCAGTTATTTTTTTAAATTAACATCTTGTTTTTTTAAATTAGATTCTGTATCTCTACACTGTATAATACTTTTTTTTCTCTGTCTATGAAAATATGAATTCAATGACACAATAACACCACACATAAAGTTGTGTAGATGAATTAACACCATACATAAAGCTGTGTAGATGAATTAACTAAATAACAATAGCACAATGCACAAAACTGTGTAGATGAATTAACTCCAAGTAGCTTAGCATTTAGCTTATGGCTTTCAATACAACACAGCAACATTAGTTACTGTATTTTCAAGAATAAATCATAAAATCAAAACAGTAAATCCAACACACACATTCAGTTGGTCTCCGATTGGTTTTGAGAGTCTCTAACATACATAACAAAGATGCATAATGTTGCACATAACCACAAAATAAATATACCACAGAGTGAAGCTAGCGAGCATAATAAGATAAGCGAAGCTATTATCAACGTGACTCCGTGTTAAACTCACTGGGGCTTTGTTTGGTAAAATACAAAGAGAGAGATGACGCTTGCCGGTCAAACTTTGGTTCTCAAGAGTAGGAGTCTTCTTAGTTTAAAATCCAAAAGACTACTTGTTCATGAGCAACTTTACAGAAAGCTATAAGCTTAATAAAGATTTCACCACGGAGATATCTCTGCTCTGGTCTGCATAAATCAAGGGGAAAAAAGAGTGATGTGCAGCTAGTATGCACATTCTACTGGTGAGAACGGGGAACTACACTGGAGTTAACACCATGTAGTTACACAGACTCACTGTCTTGCGCAAATCACGGGGGTTATACTGGCTTTATGTGGAGGTTATAGAGAAGTTTGGTGCATCTACTGCATGATACTTTGACCATGACACCGTTGTTTGAACTTCTTCTTTACTCTTCCAAAGCAGAGCCTGCATACCTATCACCCTTTCCTTAGTCAGGAATAACCTTACAATAGAGTTGTTACATTCTCTGTACTACTACGACTATTACTACTTTTGGCTGCTCCTGTTAGGGGTCGCCACAGCGGATCATCCGTTTCCATCTCTTCCTGTCCTCTGCATCTTCCTCTGTCACAGCTGCCTGCACCCAGCCACCTGCATGTCCTTCCTCACCACATCCATAAACCTCCTCTTTGGCCTTCCTCTTTTCCTCTTCCCTGGCAGCTCCATATTCAGCATCTTTCTCTCAATATACCCAGCATCTCTCCTCCTCCACTCATGTCCAAACCATTTCAAGCTTACCTCTCTTGCTTTGTCTCCAAATTGTCCAGCCTGATCTGTTCCCTCATTCCTAATCTTGTCCTTCTTTGTCACTCCCAATGAAAATCTTAGCATCTTCAACTCTGCCACCTCCAGCTCCACCTCCTGTCTTTTCATCTCACTACCATCTTGTAAACCTTCCCTTTCACTCTTGCTGGTGCCCTTCTGTCGCAAATCACTCCTGAAACTCTTTTCAACCCACTCCACCCTGCCTGCACTCTCTTCTTCACCTCTCTTCTGCACTCCCCGTTACTTTGAACAGTTGACCCCAAGTATTTAAACTCATCCACCTTCATCACCTGTATTGGCATCCTCACCATTATGCTGTCCTCTCTCTCATTCATGCATGTGTTTTGTCTTGCTCCTACTCACTTTCATTCCTCTTCTCTCCAGTGCATACCTCCATCTCTTCACTCCACTCCTCAGGCATCCTCTCATTTTCCAAGATTGTGTTAAAAATCTAGTTAAAAACTCCCCTGCCATCTCTCCTAAACACCTCCATGCCTCCACAGGTGTGTCATCTGGACCAGCTGCTTTTCCACTCTTCATCCTCTTCATAGCTGCCCTCACTTCCTCCTTGCTGATCCACTGCACTTCCTGATTCACTATCCCCACATCATCCAACTTTCTCACTCTCTTTTCCTTCCTTCATTCATCAGCCACTCCAAGTACTCCTTCCACCTTCTCAGCACACTCTGCTCACTTGTCAGCACATTTCCATCTCTATCCTTGATCACCCTAACCTGCTGCACATCCTTCCCAGCTCGGTCCCTCTTTCTAGCCAATCTGTACAAGTCCTTTTCTCCTTCTTTTTTGTATAATCTCTCATACAACTCACCATACCCCTTTTCCTTTGCCTTCACCATCTCTCTCTTTGCTTTACGCTTCCTCTCATTGTACTCCTGTCTACTTTCGTCATCTCTCTGACTATCCCACGTCTTCTCTACCAACCTCTTCCTCTGTATACGTTGCTGTACTTCCTCATAAGTTGTTACATTCTCCATAAAGTACATTCTGTTGGATGTGAAGTGAACTGTCCTCTCTGTTATTTAATCTGGTTTTCCATATTTACTACTGTCAAGGTTAGTTGTTGCTAAAGTTGATAAGACTTTAATGTTTCTCTCTCCTCTCCCTTTGTTCTCCTCTCTCAGGCCCTAGCAGAGGCTTTTCTGCAACACCTATGGAAAATACTTCAGAGTCCCTCTCAACCCGCTGTCCTGCGCCAGGCTGCTGGTGGCTACATGGGTAGTTTCCTGGCACGTGCCAACTTCGTGCCTGTGGCGTGAGTTGCATTGGCATCGCCTTGCTTTTAGATTTTAATGTTGCTTGCTTTTTAGATTTAATGTGTATAAGGATTATCCCATGTCCCAGTACCAAGTCTGAAGTGTCAAGAGAGATGTTTTGACTTCACATAAATCTGCTTGTAAGCACTTCAACTCAGATTAATTTACTGCTTAATTCATCATTAAGGCCCCATTTAGACTGCAGGCAACTCCGATTTGTTTCTCAAATCTGATCTTTAGGACTGACTGTCCAGACTGTTATTTGCAAGTGATCAGATCAAATTTGGCTTTGTTCAGACTGCAGCCACGTCGTCGACTGATCTGCATTGGTTGCTGTGCTAACAACGTAGGCATGGGTACGTTGCACGTGTGTTGCGTGACATGATATGCTGGTGACTTCTGTGCAGACAGACAACAACAAAACACCATGGAGATATGTGATCTCACCCTTCAGGCACTGTCAAGTCATGGTGCAGAAATCCTCTGTTGCATCAGACAATATAAGCGACGGAGGAGGCTGGTATATACCACAATGTTCCATGCTGCAGTCACGGCAGGCTTCGCTAGGCAGCGCGAGGTGTGGTGCAACCCGAAAAGTGTTGACTGATGGAAAAATGTAGTCCTTGGGACATTTTACAATGACAAGTGGCTTGCCAACTTCATAATGCGCCGGGGAACATTTGATATGATCTGTGACCATGTACAACCCAGTCTTGTACGACAAAACACACAGCTCAGGCGGGCAATATGTGTGGAGAAGTGGGTCGCAGTTGCCCTGTGTTGGCTAGCCACCGGGTAAGGATACCGAACCATTGCACATCTGTTTGGGATGGAAAAAGCGACTGTGCATGATTGAAATCTCTCACAGTCACTTTTCCCATCTTTGGGGTAGGAAAAGTGACTGTGTGCCTCATCCTTGACTTCATCGTCGCTGTTAGCAGAGCTGTCGATGACAGCCAACGGATGAACACTTGGCCTGTCCCAGAGGATTTCATCCAGTAAATCATAAAATGGGCAACTGGTTCGCCCAGCCCTGCTTTTGTTGTTCGCATCTTTGGTCTTCTTATATTTTGACTTTAAACTTTTTACTTTCCGTTGACACTGCAGCCATGTCCTCCTGAATTCCCTTTCTAGCATGCTGCGAGATATGTCTTCAAATACGGCCTTGTTCCTGTACATGCCGTCAAGCTTTGCCTGGACTGTGGCATTCCCCCCAAAGCGCTATGAGACAGTTCGCTTCTTCATCTTTCCAGGGACTATTATTCTTAATTTTTTAGGTCATCTTCCTTCTTGCTGCATGTGGGTTTGAACTTCCGTGCTCAGAATCTGACGTTAACATGTTTTGTATTGTGTTGTGTTGCGAGTGACGGAATGGACAGTTTGAAATCCGATTTGAGTGGCTAGAGCGTCCAGACTGAGACACATCTTTAGAAATCCGATGCGAATCAGATATGAAACCACCTCCGAATGTGGCTGAAATCTGATTTGCAAAGATCAGATTCCAATGTGTTTTTTGCTGTTCAGACTACATAAGAGAAATCAGATTCAAATCTGGATTTGCCAAAAATCGGATTTGGGCTGGCAGTCTAAACAGGGTGTAAGTAGTGTGAATGCTGATTCAGCATTCTATTGTTATTCTGTTCTTATTCTTCTTCCGTACATTTTTCGGTGTCTAACTACGTCTGCATACTTTTTGCTACAGAAACCATTCAAATATCAAAACGTTCAGCTTTTTTGGGACATTTCTGCTTACATTCAACTTTTTTCTGCTATGTATACTTTTTAAAATATTATTATGACATTTTTTTCTCACTGAAATGAATGGAGAGAATGTTTAAATCCTCAAAAACCTTCTGCTCTTTGAAATGTAACTACGTTGGCATACTTTCAGCTAGAAATTTTAAACAGTTTTAAATTTAAACTTAACTTAAATTTAAACTTTAAACAAGTCACAAGACTTTCTGCTATGAAGCTTAAATTCAGATTTTTGATATCTTTTATAGTTTTTGATTCATCGCAGTTTAAGTTTTATGCTTTTTTCCTGACAGTTTTTTTTAACTTAGTTTTTATTTCAATTTCAACAACTTATACAACAAAATTCCCAAATTTTCCTGCTGTTTTTTTCCATTTTTTCAGCTGTGCCTATATGGTTTACAGATAATTTAACAAAAGGGAATTAAAAAAAAAAAGGAAAAAAAAACAAATAAATAAATTAAAAACACAAAAAAAGCACGCTTTACTTCAGCTTGAAGTGTTAGTTGTGATGGCGGTATAAGTTAAAGACATGAATAATTAAAAAAAGGAAAGGAGGGGTCAGGATCAGGGAGGGGAGGTGTGTATGAATGTGTGTAGTGGTATGGGTACGTGTACAGTGCTTCCGGAAATTATTCGCACCCCTTCACTTTCCCCACATTTTGTTATGTTACAGCCTTATTCCCAAATCGATTAAATTCCTTTTTTTTCTCATCAATCTACATACAATACCCCATAATGACAAAGTGAAAAAGGTTTTGTAGAAATTTTTGGATGATCAGGGGAAACAGGATGAACCTGAGCTCAATTTTGAGTGTCATAGCAAAGGGTGTGAATACTTATGTACATGCAATATTTCAGTTTTTTATTTTTAATAAATTTGCAAAAATTTCTACAAAACCTTTTTCACTTTGTCATTATGGGGTATTGTGTGTAGATTGATGAGAAAAAAAGGAATTTAATCCATTTTGGAATAAGGCTGTAACATAACAAAATGTGGGGATAGTGAAGGGGTGTGAATACTTTCCGGATGCACTGTATATGCATAGACAGATAAGTTGAATTGAGAAGATAGAGATGTATGTGTGATACAGAATGTATACAAGTGTCTAAAACACTTCACTGTCTCAATATAGCCATGGCCGGGCTCCACCTTTTGATAAATATATCTTTCTGAAGACTCAAACAGTGTTATTTGTTCCATCTGATATATTTCCCATACTTTCTCAATCCATAAATTGTATGTTGGGGGGGGTCAGATTTTAACCACTTAATTGTGATGCATTTAATTGCTGCTGTTAGTAATATTTGTAAAGCGTATTTTTTTAGCTCTTCCATCAATCCCTTCCAGCATTAATCCCAGTAATGCCATTTTTGGATCTTTTGTGAAGTTTTGGTGGAATACTTCTTTAAGTGCCTCAAACACCTCTTCCCAAAACGTTCTTAATTTAGGGCATGTCCAAAATATGTGGGTATGGTTGCCAGTTTGTGTTCCACAATTTCTCCAGCATTTATCTGAGTGTGTTGGGCCCATTTTAGCCACTATTTCTGGTGCCTGAAAGAATCTCACAGTTATCTTCCATTTGAATTCCCTCCATGTATTTGAATTGGTTACTAGATTTGCTTCAGTACATATTTCTTCCCACATGTCCTGTGGTATATCTGTATTCATTTCAGTTTCCCATCTTCCTTTTATCTGCAGTGTATTATTCATATTCAGGCCTAAAAATATTTGGTAAACATGACTTATGACTTTCTTATCCCCGATCCCTGTTTGTAATTTTATCAAGAACTCTTCAATTACAGTGGGCACCAATCCGCGATCCCACTCTTTATGTTTTGTTAAAAAGTCCCTTAATTGTAAATACCTGAAAAAATCTGTGTTAGGAAGCATAAATTCCTCTCTTAGCTGTTCAAATGATTTAAGGATGCCATCCTTATGAAGTTGGTGTAGATTACTGAGTCCATGTTCTGACCATTTTCTAAAAACTGCATCTATGTGAGAGGGTACAAAATCCTTGAAAATCTGATACTAGTTAGTGCAGAAATTACTTTAGGCAGTCCAAATGACAGTTTTATTTTCCTCCAGATTTTTAGTGTAACTCTAGTCCATTCACCCATTTGAGTTTCTTTTAAGGGGACATCTAGGAAAGGCAAGGTCTGTAGGGGCTTCACACACAAGCTTTTTTCTATGTTAAGCCAACGAGTACATGTAAGATTCTGAATCCATATTGTTAAAGGTTTTAACTGTGCAGCCCAAAAATAATATCTTAGATTCGGGAGTTTGAGCCCTCCATGTGGTTTTGATAGCTGTAATGATTTTAGTCTAATTCTTGGTCGTTTTCCTTGCCATATAAATTTTGAAATGAGTCTGTCTAATTTATCAAATATAGATTTAGGAATATTAATAGGTATCATCTGAAATTGATAGAGAAGCTTAGGTCGCACATTCATGCGTATACTCTCAATACGGCCTAACAGAGATTGGGAAAGTGTTGACCACCGGTCCAAATCCTTACTGATATTATGAATTATGCGTTTGTAATTTGCATCATATAGCTTTCCTAGCGATGGGGGGATTTGAATGCCGATATATTTAATGCTATCTTTAGGCCATTTAAACCCACTCTGGAGTTTGACCGCTTGGGGCATTCTACCACTATTATCCATTGCCATTGTTTTTTCCACATTTACTTTATAGCCCAAAAAGTACCCATATGTACGTAGAAATAAGATCCTTTTAAGTGTGGGATTGTTGTTGTAGGTTCGGCTATATATAAAAGCACATCATCTGCATATAAGGATAATTTGTATTCTTCATTTAATAATAATAATAAATTAAAATTATGTAGCGTGTCAGTCCCTTTATGTTATTGTCATCTCTGTTAGCTGTGCTAGTGGTTCAATACTAATATCGAACAGTAGGGGTGATAGAGAGCTGCCCTGTCTGCAGCCATGTTCTAGGGCAAATCGGTTTGATAGAGCCCCATTTACTTTAACAGCAGCTTGTGGATTAGAATATAGTGTTTGTATCCACTTTATGAAATTAGGGCCAAATTGGAATCATTTCAGTGTTTGAAGCAAGTATTGCCAGGAGACTTGATCGAATGCCTTCTGGGCATCGAAGGATAATATCATTGCTTCCTCCTCCTTGCCTTTCGGATGAGTAATTAAATTTAATAGTCTTCTGATATTGTCCCCATAGTATCTTCCTGTGATAAACCCGGTCTGATCAGGATGAATAATTTCTGTGATAATTTTATTGACGTGTCTCAATAGAAAAACTGTTAGTATACGCAGGTCTCCCTTCAGTAGGGAAATAGGCATATACAGTGCATCTGGAAAGTATACACACCCCTTCACTTTCCCCACATTTTGTTATGTTATAGCCTTATTCCTAAATGGATTAAATTCCTTTTTTTTTACCATCAATCTATATACAATACCCCATAAGGACAAAGTGAAAAAGGTTTTGCAGAATTTTTTTCAAATTTATTAAAAATAAAAAACTGAAATATTGCATGCACATAAGTATTCACACCCTTTACTCAGTACTTGGTTGAGGCGCCCTTGGCAGTGATTACAGCCTCAAGTCTTTTTGGGTATGAAGCTACAAGCTTGGCACACCTATATTTGGGGTATTTCTCCCATTCTTCTCTGCAGATCCTCTCGAGCTCTGTAAGGTTAGGTGTGGAGCGTCGCTGCACAGCTATTTTCAGGTCTTTCCAGAGATGTTCAATGGGGTTCAAGTCTGGGCTCTGGCTGGGCCACTCAAGGACATTCACAGACTTGTCCTGAA
This sequence comes from Lampris incognitus, assembly GCF_029633865.1. Taxonomy (NCBI): domain Eukaryota; kingdom Metazoa; phylum Chordata; class Actinopteri; order Lampriformes; family Lampridae; genus Lampris; species Lampris incognitus. The sequence continues at coordinate 45,002,275 of NC_079220.1, read as the reverse complement.
GCTACTCGTTCATTGTCTTGGCTGTGTGCTTTGGGTCGTTGTCGTGTTGAAAGGTAAACCTTCGCCCCAGTCTGAGGTCCTGAGCGCTCTGGAGCAGGTTTTCATCAAGGATCTCTCTGTACTTTGCTCCATTCATCTTTCCCTCGATCCTGACTAGTCTCCCAGTTCCTGCCGCTGAAAAACATCCCCACAGCATGATGCTGCCACCATCATGTTTCACTGTAGGGATGGTATTAGCAAGGTGATGAGAGGTGCCTGGTTTCCTCCAGACGTGACGTTTGGCATGCAGACCAAAGAGTTCAATCTTGGTTTCATCAGACCAGAGAATCTTGTTTCTCATGGTCTGAGAGTCCTTTAGGTGCTTTCTGGCAAACTCCAAGCGGGCTGTCATGTGCCTTTTACTGAGCAGAGGCTTCCGTCTGGCCACTCTACCATAAAGGCCTGATTGGTGGAGTGCTGCAGAGATGGTTGTCCTTCTGGAAGGTTCTCCCATCTCCACAGAGGAACGCTGGAGCTCTGTCAGAGTGACCATCGGGTTCTTGGTCACCTCCCTGACCAAGGCCCTTCTCCCCCGATTGCTCAGTTTGGCTGTGCGGCCAGCTTTAGGAAGAGTCCTGGTGGATCCAAACTTCTTCCATTTACGAATGATGGAGACCACTGTGCTCTTCGGGACCTTCAAAGCTGTAGAATTTTTTTTGTACCCTTCCCCAGATCTGTGCCTCGATACAATCCTGTCTCGGAGGTCCACCGACAATTCCTTTGACTTCATGGCTTGGTTTCTGCTCTGACATGCACTGTCAACAGTGGGACCTTATATAGACAGGTGTGTGCCTTTCCAAATCATGTCCAATCAATTGAATTTACTACGGGTGGACTCCAATCAAGATGTAGAAACATCTCAAGGATGATCAGTGGAAACAGGATGAACCTGAGCTCAATTTTGAGTGTCATAGCAAAGGGTGTGAATACTTACGTATGTACATGCAATATTTCATTTTTTTATTTTTAATAAATTGGCAAAATTTTCTACAAACCCTTTTTCACTTTGTCATTATGAGGTATTGTGTGTAGATTGATGAGAAAAAAAAGGAATTTAATCCATTTTGGAATAAGGCTGTAACATAAAATGTGGGGAAGGTGAAGGGGTGTGAATACTTTCCGGATACACTGTATGTTGGCATTTGATGGGGTCCTTACCTTCCTTATGTATTACAACTATTATTGCCTCCCCCCGGGAGGGGGCCATGGATCCAGATTGTAGCGCATGGTGGTAAGCTTTTAATAGTAAAGGTGATACAGTTTCTTTAATTTTTTTTTATAAAATTCATTAATATACCCATCTGGTCCGGGGCTTTTATTGTTTTTCAGTGTAGACATTACCTGTTGTATTTCCCATTCCTTAATTGGTTCATCCAACTCTTTTGCCATGGTCTCAGGTAGCTCTTTTATTTTGATGTCTTTCAAGAACTGTGCTGACTCTTTATCATCCGTGCAGGTGTCTCTGTTTTTGTATAGGGATTTATAAAATTCTGCAAAAGACTCTGAAATTTCATCTGGTTTTGTAAGTGTTGAGCTATTAGGCTTTAATTTCTGTACTTCATTGAATGATTGCTGTTATTTAAGTTTATTAATGCTAACAATCTACTTGCCCTGTTACCATTTTCATAATATTTTTGATTAGTGAACCTTAAGTTGCCCTCAATCTTTTCAGTGATTAGGCTATTTATAGATCTCTTCGTGCTTGTTTGAGCGCATTAAGTAGATTGGAGGATGGTGTTCTTTTATGTTGTTGCTCAAGCTGTCTTATTTTGTCTTCTAATTCATGTTGTTTTGCTTCCCTTCTCTTTTTTTTCGCACTTATAAATTAGGTAATGCAACCTCTAATATAAGCCTTAGCACAATCCCATAGAATGAGAAGTGATATTTCGGGCGAGATATTTGTATCTAAATAGTTGTTTAGTTCAGTTGTTACAAATGATATAAAGTCCTTATCATTTAAAAGTTATGCATTTAATCGCCATTGTTTAGTTGTTGGCCTGTAACCTATGTTCCATGAGAGTGCTAGAGGTGCATGATCAGATAGAGTAATTGGTAGAATCTCCATGTCTTCTATCTTGTGGAGTTCTGCTTTGGGGGTAAAAAAAATAATCAGTTCTAGAATAGGATGAATGTTTATGTGAGTAAAAAGTGAAATCTCTACCTTTAGGGAATTTACATCTCCGAACATCCACCAGACCTGACTCTGTTAATAAGTGTCTAAGAATTTTACTCATTCTAGAAGTGGGAGATTTTGAGGTAGGTTGTCTATCCATAAGCTGAGACATAACACAGTTGAAATCCCCTCCTGGCAGTAAGATACCATAGCTGTTCTGTAGGATTGTGAGCAAGATTGTACTAATGAAGCCAGGCTCGTCCTCATTTGGAGCATAAATGATCATTAAAAAGACTTGTATTCCATCAATAGATCCATTTGCTAGAATAAATCTCACGTCAGCATTTTTGTGGACTTCAGTTTGTGTAAAATTAGCCTGTCTATGTATCAAAATAGATATGCCTCTCTTTCTGCCTGATAGGTGTGATGAGTAAAATACTTTGTCCGCCCAAGATTTTTTTAGTTTCTCATGTTTTATTTCCGACAAGTGGGTCTCTTGCAAAAATGCTATCTGAGTGTTGGCCCTTTTTAACTGATTATTAGGGATGGGTATCGTTAGGATTTTATCGATACTACTACTCTTATCGGTACTGCTTATCGGTTCGGTACTTTATCGATACTCTTATCGGTTCTTTTTGATTATTATGCAAGAAAAAAAGACACTTAATTAAGAACAGAATCGACATTGCTTTATTATTCTATTATATAACTTTATATAAATATAAACAAATATTATTTATTCAGCAGCAACAGCAGCAGCAATGTTTTAAATGCGTCTGAATTATAGACTTTATAATCAACATTCAACAACAACAAATAAGATAAGAAAATAAAAGTAGATAAAGATAAAGAAAAAAAAATATTAAAAATAAATTTTTACAGCAAAAGGCCAACGGAAGTTCAAACAAACAAGAACCTAGAACATTATCCTAACAGTTCTTCTGCAGAAAAATCAACATATCTGCCTTCTCCGGCAGGAGTCGTGATCTCTCCTGACTTATAGTGTCCCCGGCTATTAGCCTAGCTAACTCCATATCTATGGCTTATATATTTGTAGCTAAACAATTAGCTAAGCAATTATATTTTATTTATTGGCCTATTCGTAATAATTCGTTATTAGCCTAGCTAACTCCGTATCTATGGCTCATACGGCTTACCTGCAGTGGACGTGGATGGAACACTACGAGCAAAGCAGTGGAAAACTCCGCATTTCTGCAGATTAATACCATGTTTCGACAAAAGATGTTTCGACAGATTGCTTGTATTGCCACCCTTACTGGCAAATGATTTTTTGCACTTGTGGCAACGAGCGTTGTTGTCATCGACTTTTGAAAAATATACCCAAACTTTTGAACGTTTAGTTCTCTCCGCCATGATGAGCACTTGAGCAGAGCTGTCTGTGCGTGTGTGAGCGAGTGTGTGGAGCACAGCACAGCCCCGCCCCTCGCGCAGTAAGAGAGAGAGACAGAGAGATGGAGAAAACGGCAAACAAGATTATGTTCGCGACGTTTAAATTCCTCGAAAAACACAATTGCCACAATATAAATCTCACTCCATGATTTCTCGAGTACCTACCGACTACCGATAGCAGAACCGAAAACGTCGGATCTTAAAAATGCTCCGGTTTTTACTAATTTAGAACCGGTCCCCATTTAGAACTGGGTTTCGGGGGGCATCCCTGCTGATTATGGATTTTCTTCCTCTTATAGGACTATGAAGACCTTTCACATTGTAACTTATGCCTTTAAGTGATCCCATGACTTAAAGTTAGAATTATGTAGAGTATTAGTTTTGCCCTTGAGTAATGTGATGGGAAGGGAAGTCAAGTGTGGAGGAGAGAGTTGGAAGTGGGATGTAGTATAGATGTTTGTGATTGTATGAGAGCAGGTGGGTGGGTATAAGAAAGTACCTGCTGTAGGTAAGGGTAGATAATGTGGGGAACGTGGGGTATCGTATCAAAAGAAAATATATAAAAGTAAAATACATATATAAATGGATATACACGTAAAATTATGAAATAATGTGTGAATTTTAGCAATACTAAGTACAGCAGTATGATCACCATATTGTTTTAACATTAACAAAAAGCATTTGTATTGGGATAAAGGAAAAGCCAATTTCCCTGTTGCTCTTATTCTTACGGCAGGATCCCTGGGGGACAGTGGGATCTGTGCAAATAGAACTGAACATAAAGTAAGATAAACCATGAACTCAACCAGCATTAGCGTCTGATCACTCTTTTGGGACAGGGTCCCAGGCTGCAGGTCTGAAGAGGCAGCTGTGCGAACAGTCTTTAAAAATGTTCGCATTTTCTTGGATATAAAACGAAGCATACTAACTAGTGTCATCAGTTAGCACTCAGGTTCCTGCAGAACTTACGAATACAACCTAGCAAAGATAACGACACCTTAACCTCAATGTCTCTGTTATCAAAGTAATTATATATATCATATATAGCTTATTGTGAAGCTGGGAAATAGTCACCGCCAAGGTAAATATAGAGAAAAATTGAAAAAAAAAATATAGATAAGTATATGTATCCTATGGGGATATGCCCTTTGTTCATTACAGCAGGTTTGCATCGACAAACCTACATCAAATCTATTCCTACACGCACACACACACACACACACACACACACACACACACACACACACACACACACACACAGAGTACCAAAGCGCACAGGCATATCGACATGCAAACATGCAGACAACCACAAAGGGATTTGCATATTCTGTTAACCTTGCCATTAATAAGAAATGAAAATACTCATATCGACTGTATGGACTGACATTTCGGAAGTTGTCGATATAGACATGTTCATGTGTTACTTACACTACCGTTCAAAAGTTTGGGATCACCCAAACAATTTCGTGTTTTCCATGAAAAGTCACACTTATTCACCACCATATGTTGTGAAATGAATAGAAAATAGAGTCAAGACATTGACAAGGTTAGAAATAATGATTTGTATTTGAAATAAGATTTTTTTTACATCAAACTTTGCTTTCGTCAAAGAATCCTCCATTTGCAGCAATTACAGCATTGCAGACCTTTGGCATTCTAGCTGTTAATTTGTTGAGGTAATCTGGAGAAATTGCACCCCACACTTCCAGAAGCAGCTCCCACAAGTTGGATTGGTTGGATGGGCACTTCTTTGAGCAGATTGAGTTTCTGGAGCATCACATTTGTGGGGTCAATTAAACGCTCAAAATGGCCAGAAAAAGAGAACTTTCATCTGAAACTCGACAGTCTATTCTTGTTCTTAGAAATGAAGGCTATTCCATGCGAGAAATTGCTAAGAAATTGAAGATTTCCTACACCGGTGTGTACTACTCCCTTCAGAGGACAGCACAAACAGGCTCTAACAGGTACTATTTAATGAAGATGCCAGTTGGGGACCTGTGAGGCGTCTGTTTCTCAAACTAGAGACTCTAATGTACTTATCTTCTTGCTCAGTTGTGCAACGCGGCCTCCCACTTCTTTTTCTACTCTGGTTAGAGCCTGTTTGTGCTGTCCTCTGAAGGGAGTAGTACACACCGGTGTAGGAAATCTTCAATTTCTTAGCAATTTCTCGCATGGAATAGCCTTCATTTCTAAGAACAAGAATAGACTGTCGAGTTTCAGATGAAAGTTCTCTTTTTCTGGCCATTTTGAGCGTTTAATTGACCCCACAAATGTGATGCTCCAGAAACTCAATCTGCTCAAAGAAGTGCCCATCCAACCAATCCAACTTGTGGGAGCTGCTTCTGGAAGCGTGGGGTGCAATTTCTCCAGATTACCTCAACAAATTAACAGCTAGAATGCCAAAGGTCTGCAATGCTGTAATTGCTGCAAATGGAGGATTCTTTGACGAAAGCAAAGTTTGATGTAAAAAAAATCTTATTTCAAATACAAATCATTATTTCTAACCTTGTCAATGTCTTTACTCTATTTTCTATTCATTTCACAACATATGGTGGTGAATAAGTGTGACTTTTCATGGAAAACACAAAATTGTTTGGGTGATCCCAAACTTTTGAACGGTAGTGTATATAAACCAAGGAAACTTTTATGTTCGGTCACTTGCCCGTATCAGTTGATGGAATGATCTTTTTCTTTACATAGTCCATAGCTTTGGCGGCATCCATGAGCTCTTTCTCCTCGTTGTTGTGGGAAATGCGGAATCCAGCGAGAAAGAGTATTCCATAGCGGACTCCTGGTTTTCCTTGGAGCATCTTCCTGACGTCCGTGAAAGCCACTCTGGCTTTAGCGACGTTGGCTGTGTAGTCCGGAAATATGGCAGTTGGATTGCCGTTGTAGTTGAGTTGGCCACCACGGTCACGGGCCTTCCTCAGGATGTCCATGGCATCCCTGTCATGGTGTAATTTTGCAATGATCACATGCGGCTTGTCTCCCGGTTTTCTCTGTGTCAGACTTCAGTGTGAGCGCTCGATCTGTACGTCTTTGTCCATCTGGAACACTTCCTTAAGAAGTTTGGAAACTGCCGCGGAAGAGCTTGATCCTGGTTGCTCAGGGATCCCCATGATCCGAATGTTCCTTCTCCTCATCCTCCCCTCCATGTCCTCACATTTTTCTTTTAAGTCTTCGACCTGCTTCTTGAGGTTTGTTACAGTGATTTGTATCGATACAACTTCATCTGACCATGTTGACAGTCCTTCCTCAACAGCTTTTACATTAGCTTTAGCCTGGTCTATTTCTGCATGGATTGCGGTTGTAGTGTTAGTAATTTCAGTTTTCAATCCTTCGAAATCATCCACTAAAGCCCTGATCAGCTCTTCTCTTATTATAGAGGATATACAGTGCATCCGGAAAGTATACACACCCTTTCACTTTCCCCACATTTTGTTATATTACAGCCTTATTCCAATATGGATTAAATTCCTTTTTTTTCTCATCAATCTACACACAATACCCCATAATGACAAAGCGAAAAAGGTTTTGTAGAAATTTTTGCAAATTTATTAAAAATAAAAAACTGAAATATTGCATGTACATAAGTATTCACACCCTTTACTCAGTACTTGGTTGAGGCACCCTTGGCAGCGATTACAGCCTCAAGTCTTCTTGGGTATGAAGCTACAAGCTTGGGACACTTATATTTGGGGTATTTCTCCTATTCTTCTCTGCAGATCCTCTCAAGCTCTGTAAGGTTAGATGGGGAGCGTCGCTGCACAGCTATTTTCAGGTCTTTCCAGAGATGTTCAATGGGGTTCAAATCTGGGCTCTGGCTGGGCCACTCAATGACATTCACAGACTTGTCCCGAAGCCACTCCTTCGTTGTCTTGGCTGTGTGCTTAGGGTCGTTGTCGTGTTGAAAGGTAAACCTTCGCCCCAGTCTGAGGTCCTGTGTGCTCTGGAGCAGGTTTTCATCAAGGATCTCTCTGTACTTTGCTCCATTCATCTTTCCCTCGATCCTGACTAGTCTCCCAGTTCCTGCCGCTGAAAAACATCCCCACAGCATGATGCTGCCACCACCATGCTTCACTGTAGGGATGGTATTAGCAAGGTGATGAGAGGTGCCTGGTTTCCTCCAGACGTGACGTTTGGCATTCAGGCCAAAGAGTTTAATCTTGGTTTCATCAGACCAGAGAATCTTGTTTCTCATGGTCTGAGAGTCCTTTAGGTGCTTTCTGGCAAACTCCAAGCGGGCTGTCATGTGCCTTTTACTGAGCAGAGGCTTCCGTCTGGCCACTCTACCATAAAGGCCTGATTGGTGGAGTGCTGCAGAGATGGTTGTCCTTCTGGAAGGTTCTCCCATCTCCACAGAGGAACGCTGGAGCTCTGTCAGAGTGACCATCGGGTTCTTGTTCACCTCCCTGACCAAGGCCCTTCTCCCCCGATTGCTCAGTTTGGCTGGGCGGCCAGCTTTAGGAAGAGTCCTGGTGGATCCAAACTTCTTCCATGTACGAATGATGGAGACCACTGTGCTCTTCGGGACCTTCAAAGCTGTAGAATTTTTTTTGTACCCTTCCCCAGATCTGTGCCTCGATACAATCCTGTCTCGGAGGTCCACCGACAATTCCTTTGACTTCATGGCTTGGTTTCTGCTCTGACATGCACTGTCAACAGTGGGACCTTATATAGACAGGTGTGTGCCTTTCCAAATCATGTCCACTCCATTGAATTTAATACAGGTGGACTCCAATCAAGATGTAGAAACATCTCAAGGATGATCAGTGGAAACAGGATGAACCTGAGCTCAATTTTGAGTGTCATAGCAAAGGGTGTGAATACATGCAATATTTCATTTTTTTATTTTTAATAAATTTGCAAAAATTTCTACAAAACCTTTTTCACTTTGTCATTATGGGGTATTGTGTGTAGATTGATGCGAAAAAAAAGGAATTTAATCCATTTTGGAATAAGGCTGTAACATAACAAAATGTGGGGAAAGTGAAGGGGTGTGAATACTTTCCGGATGCACTGTATCTTTTCTTAATGAGGGGAGGATATCAGCTTTGATCGATGCAATGTCTGTGCTCGGACTTACCGTGGGTGTGGGTAAGGCTTGATCGGGGTTAGCAGAACTCTTCACCGGTGGATTGTTGAGCCTTGCATTGACCGGACCGTCGTATTTATATTTTTGAAGATTAGACGCCATCCGCGTTGGTTTTTACTGATATTCAGCTAACTTTGATTCATTAATAACAGATTTAAGTGTTTTGTATAATATTTAAAATGACGATGTCGTTAAAATATGGAATTAGCAAGGATTCTGCCGGAGCCCTAAAAAGTAGCCGTTACTCCATTTGCCGCTCAACCGGAAGTCTTCCTGACAGTTTTTGAGTTTATAATGGGTGTGTATCGGAGAGGTCTAAACTTCAGCTGTTCTGCCTTTCTTAAAACTTTTGTGCTTCTGCTCTTCCTGCTCATACATCTTTCACTTCTGACACACAATTTTAAATAGAAATGTAGACAAGTTTGTGCTGTTCCACACGGTGTGACTCCTAAAGCTGTATGACTTAGGGTTTTTGAAAACTGGAGCTTTAAGCAACAACAGGCACCTCAGCTGCTCCATAGACTCTAATACAAATTGAGGAGCGGATTTTCAGAGAAAAACTGAAAACTCCCCTGTCTTTAACTTGCTCGTACAGCCGCATTTTTGACACCAGGAACACCAAACTTGACAAAGATATGTTGGAAGCTCTTGTGGTTTTGATGGTCTGGTAACTTTGGTGACCTGAGCTACGGTTTTTAATCGAGGGAAGGCTTTTTAGAGGGTCTGCTGAGCCAATTCTCACTGTTGTCTCAGTCTCACTCAGTAGAAATTAAGCACTCGCAGTTACCATGGCTGATTAAACGACTTCTCTGATGTCTATGGTTTGGATCAAACACTTGACTGAAATTTCTGTCAAAGTACTGCTACAGTGTTTCCATACTACATACAAGACACATGGATTTACACACATTTCAACAGATTTCACAGAAAATATGTCTTTGTACAGATTTAGTCAGGACACATTTGGCAGTTACTTTTAGTTGGTTCTTCTAGCTGATTCCACACACACACACACACACACACACACACACACTTACACACACAGACAGACAGACAGACACTTACACACACATACACAGACAATTGAGACATTTTAACTGTTAAAATGAAAAAAAATCAAACCATCAGTTTCATGATACACTTCACCTGTCTGATATTAATACAAAGAATTTCTTTTTACAAAGTTTCAAGGTATTTCAATTTTACTTCCAGCTTCGTCAGTATTTAAATTTTCCTTTCAGCTGTTTCAACTACATTTTTTTCCAACTCTGATTCTTCAGCTGATACACTCCAGCTTTTCGTTTAGTAATGCATTTCAGCTCCCAATTCTGCCTGTAGGCGATTATGTTCCAGCTTCCAGTTAAGATTTCAGCATTTTCAGCTTTAGGTACTGACTTCAGCTTCCGACTGCCACTATTACACTTAAGCGTGCATGATTTTCAGTTAAGCAATTAAACGCATTTCAGTTCATATCAGCTGGTTTTCAGCCATTTTCATCACTGCTTCAGCAATTTCCTTCAGCTGTCAGAATTCACACGCATTTTCTGCAGGAAATGCATTTTCTAGTTCACACTGTCCTTGAAGCCCAATTTGAGTTTTATAAATTGTTGGAAAAAGAATAAAGGGCAGTTTTCTAATTAGACCTAACAGTAATGATGATAATTGCTTCAATTAAATGGATAACTGCAGCTGGCTGCGAGCACATTATTTTTCTTACAAGTCTACCTTCTTACAAGGAGAAGTAGTAGCGAAGCATGTCGAGACTCCAAAGTACAGACTCATGGTTTCAATCTTAGAGCAGACTCACAAAAATTAAACTTTATAAGTTGTATTATGTTCAGTGATCTGTTCAATATCGGTTTTCCATCCATCCATCCATTATCCAAGCCGCTTATCTCAATTCAGGTTGCGGGATGCTGGAGCCTATCCCAGCAGTCATTGGGCAGCAAGTGGGGAGAAACCCTGGACAGGCCGCCAGTCCATCACAGGGCCCCCCACCCCCCACCCCACACACACACACACACACACACACATTCACACCTAGGAACAATTTAGTGTGACCGATTCACCTGACCCACCCGGAGGAAACCCACGCAGACACGGGGAGAACATGCAAACGCCACACAGAGGATAACCTGGGACGACCCCCAAGGTTGGACAACCCCAGGGTTCGAACCCAGGACCTTCTTGTTGTGAGGTGACCATGCTAACCACTGCGCCACTGTGCTGCAATGTCGGTTTTGTCACAAAGATATAATCACAAGAATCTGGGTTGGAAAAAAACATTCATGAATTAACCAAAAACGAAAAAAAAAAAGAAAAAAAAAGGGTAGTTTATAAGGGCAGGTAGGTTGGTATTAACTAGGCAGGTGCTTCCAAAATACACGCTTCCCAGCACCTTGAAAGAGTCAGAATATAATGGGGCTGACAAGATGGGAATACTGCTATCGTGGACCGATAGGATCAGAACAATATATTGGCCTGATTGATATTTTAATACGTAGGTAAGCTACCATTTGTATTTAAGTTTAAAGGCAAGGGAACTTACCTTGTTCCCATCATTGTGAAGCACTGACATTCTCACTCCTCGACAAATCACTTCTCTATCAACTGGTTATCCTTACACGCTGAAATGTTGTTTAAGCGAAACATTGCAAAAAAGCAAAAACAAATTTTGAATGCAAGCAGGTCACTCTGACATCCAGCTGACAATGAAAGAATAGATTGCATTTTGAGAAGTTGCTTATAGGTTTACTGCCAGTTTGTTTGTTAACAACCTGCAACAAAACCTATTTCAAATTCATTTTCAAGTAGCAGTGAAACCCATAAAAGCCCATTAATTTTCACGTTATCTTCTTGAATTCTCAGTGTCTTTAGTTTTCTCTCTTTTGTCCATTTCTGTCCTGTTTTCCTTGTCTCCCCCCTGTTTTATTCCTCTCATTATTCAGTACGGTGACTGCATGTCTGGACCTCGTCGTTCCCTGGCTCCATCGCTACATTGACAGCCAAGACAGCAGTGGTAGACAAGCCTGCGTTGACGTTGCCCTACACGGTCCTTTCTATACAGCCTGCCAGGCCATCTTCTACGCACTCATCTTCAGACACCGAGCCATTCTGGAGAGCAACATGAAGAAAGGTACAAGGCAGTGCAGTCAAATTGTCATATGAAGTCTTTTCATGCACCTGGGCAAATACTGTGTAATGCCATAATACTTACCCTTGATATAATACCAGCTGCCAGAAACGTATCCTTATTGCCAACCTTACCTTTGATTTCTGCAACTCTTGACTCCCGCCTCAATCAAAAGGCTCTCCAGTAACTTCACGTTGTACAAAGTCTTGCAGAGAGGATTTTAAGAATACTTGCACAGCTCCACTGCTTACCTGTTCCTTTTACAACTTTTGCTTTTTTTTTATTTTCCCCCCTTTTTCTCCCCAATTGTATCCGACTAATTACCTTACTCTTCTGAGCCGTCCCGGTCGCTGCTCCACCCCCTCTGCCGATCCAGGGAGGGCTGCAGACTACCACATGCCTCCTCTGATACATGTGGAGTCGCCAGCCGCTTCTTTTCACCTGACAGTGAGGAGTTTCACCACGGGGGAAATAGCGCATTGGAGGGTCAGGCTTTCCCCCCCAGCCCCCCCCCCCCGAACAAGCATCTCAAACGACCAGAGGATGTGCTATAGTCCATGGGCCAGACGATATTTCGGTACACTCAAGGTGGCAAAACTTACTTATAATTTTTGAAAGGATCCATGTCTGTAGATGATATTTTGGTATGATAACCATTCCTGAGTGGCAGCTGTATCACAGTTATCAGCTCATGAAGTTAACCACCCGCTAAACTAAATTGCATTTTAGACGCTGGTGCATATCCTGGTTTAGCCTCATGGTCAGGACATTTTTCAATGTTCTATAATATTGTCTTTGGTATCATTTTAAAGGGGACCTTCTTAGCTTTCATTCAAGCCCTGTTGTGGATATTTCTCACAAATATAGAGGTCACTTGAGCTCTTCAACCCGTCAATAACACACATCTTTCTGCAATTTTCGCCTAAACTATATACTTTCTTTTAGCCCTGTGGCATCTAGGAATATCAGGGACACAAAACACAAAAACTGGAATACTCACAGGACTGTAAAGATTCAGAAAATGTATAATATACCCATACTATTTCATTGTGTGAGGTGATTGTGAGCCTTAAATGAGAACTAGACCAAAGCCAGTTAGGTCACAAACTGGTCTCTATACATTTGTTTAAATACACAATCAAAATACATGATAAAAAGGAATACCATAGTGAGGTAATGAACTATTTTAATATTTTAAACAACATTGACATTTACATATACTTAGTCAATGATACATGTAATCCCATATCATTAGTGGGTATATGTAATGGTAATGGGTAGGGTAATGGGTATATGTGAATATGGTTACATTATTGTTATCAAGCTCTGGGTAACCAAGTCCAGAATCAACATCCTGTGCATCAATAGACTACTACCACAGTAATACCATCAGAATCATCACACTGTCATTCATCAAACTGCTCGTTTCTCTCATCATCTGACTCCCCAAGTTTAAAGTCCAGTTCTGGACCATCCTGCTGTTTTTGGTTACTGCAGGTCTGTAACCTGCACATGTCTGTGCATGGAAGTCCATTTGACAGGCACATGCAGCTTGGCATTTTGCATGAATGCACACACTTGCATGTTAGCATTTCCAAGACCACATCTGGTGCAGGTGGGGAGCGCATCCAGTAAATGGCCAGCTTGCCTTCATCGTCTGTCCATCCATACTCAGTAGGGCTTGGCACCACAGGGTTAGCCTGCAGACAGCACTTCCATATTGCTGCCTGATAGTTGGCTCGCTGAACATGCATAAAGAGACAGTCTCTACATGGTGGCAGCTGGCTGGACTCAACCTCTCCCCTTTTGGTGCAGAAGAGCTGGTAACGCAGTTTGTTCACCTCAGCAGTGCTGCTATTAGCAACATACATCCGACAGGTGAACTGCTCAATTTTCTGGAACAGCTCATCACTCACATTCCATGTCTGTCCCAGTTGACTAAAAGTCTCTTGGCAGGAAGTGTGCTTTCTCACTATCTTCAGGGCATTCAGCTTCCCTCGACCAGCGAATGCACTGACAGTGTCGCAGCCTGTGAAGGCATGTAAGCCAATTAGGCTGTCACAGATGCTGTCTCCAAGTGAACTTGCCAGTTTGGTGATGTCGACAAACCGTGTGCGGTTCTGAGTCCCACACTTCTGGTAGATGGGACAGGTGATGTCCTTCTGGAAGCCAAGACAAAGCACCATGACATCAGTGTCCTCAGCTGTGATGATAACTGACTTTGAGGTCATGTACAACACCTTGCCATGCAGCATAGCTCTGTATCGTGGGAGTTTCCACTCTTCCACCAGAAACTTGATGAGACTGGTCTTGTTGGAGGAACTGCACAGAAATTTTCTCCACTGCTGGACGTGGTGTCCCCCTGCAAGATTCTTGTACTGGAGAGTGATGTCTCCACCCCGGTTCAGTCGTTCAGCATCTTTGATCGAAGTCTGGTGATAGACATCAAAAACAACATCAATCCTCCCACTCTGTGCTCCCTCATGGAGGACCTGGGTCAAGGCTGACTCTGCCACCTGTGCAAAGGTTTTGTTGTTGCCATTCATTTTTTGGACCAGGCTCATCCCATCAATGATGGAAGTAGATGGGATTGGGATGTCTTCTGCAGGAGATACATTCTTTTCAAGCTCTCTGGCAAGTGCAGCCTTGTTTGTTTTTCGTAAGGACCCATCAGCACTTGCCAGTGCCCATGGTAGTGGGCCCAATGGGTAGGCAAGGACATCCTTCAGATTCACCTTCCTGCTTTCAGCCACCAGGATCATGTGACTGAAAAGGTTTCTATCTGCCTTCAGAACCACATCCTGTGCTTTCTTTCCATGAGCTTGTTTTGTGCTGACATTGGAGAATGTTTTCAGACTTTGCTTGGTCATCTTGTCGTGGAATTTCACAGGTGGTGGGTCTGCATCTAACCTTGTTTGCTGGAATGCTTGGTAGGCCTCTTCTCCTTTCTCAAGAGCTCTCAAGAGATCTATGGTCACATCAGGTGGAGCCATGTTGCCAGTGGAGAGGCTAACCAAATCAATCTCATCAGGGGACATAGGATTGAGCCAGTTATTCTCCATAAGGTCCATGAGAGACTGGACATCTGCTTCATCTCTCTTGATCCTTGGACTCTGTAGATCTGGATGAGACCATTTGCACCTGCCTTGACCTGTCAGGTCTCTCAGCTGTCTGAGGTACATGCTTCTATACTCAGCTGTGAGATAATATTTGGTCACAGCTCCTGGCTTCAAACTGAATCCCTTTGTCCCTCCAGCTGTTAGGGTGTCTTTGTTCACCGTTTCTTCTATAGCTTGGTCAACAGGGATTCGGCCAAAGGGATTGGTGGAGCCCAGTTGGACTGAGAAGCCTCCTTCCATGAATTCTGTGTACACATCTGGGTGTGTGATGGGCAGCTCAGACATCTGGGCGTAGTAGTAGGGGAGGTAGCGTGCATAATTCATCCTGTCATAAGCAAAGCACCATGGGATCATTTCTCGAATGCTAGCCAAGTGTAGCATCCAGTCTCCCTCTCTGGATGCTCGGATGAGCCCCAACAAGATTTCAACCATGTCCAAATAGGACATCCAGAAGTTCGAGAGGCTGCCGTTTCCACCTCTAAAGAACTCACGGTAGACTTCAAATAGATCCATGATGCGTGTACAAGAGCTGTTCTCGAGGACCTCCTTCAAAGCATGTTGTGAGACTTCTTTCCCAAGGCTGTCAATGGTCTTCAGTGTCTCATTCAGGTGAACCATGTCATTCCTGTGAGTTTCTTCCAACCAGGACAGGAAACCATTCAAGGTCAGTCGCATGAGAGCCTCATACAGGAGCTTGTGTAGTCGCACTGCCCTGTTGTACTTGCGGCCATCCATAACACCAGCAATTGAGCCTTCTGCAATCATGCCAGACTCAATGCAGAGGTCTTTGAGTCCAGCATCTTGGAAACGCTTTCCTATTATTGCCAGCAGTGTGCAGATGGTGTGGAATACCCCAAGCCTAACGATGATATCATGGAACTTGTCATGGTGTTTCCATGTGATCTCGACAGCCTTCGCATACAGGGCTTGGTCAAAGACACAGACAATCTTCCTCAGGCCTAAGCACTGCATGATGCTCAGTGACTGGTTAAGCACCTCGTTGACAGTAGACATTTGTGTCGCTGGAGCATTGATGGTAGGCAGATAGCCTATATTGTCGGGGATGACCGTCATCTCTCCTCGAGTCAGGATGTTGAAGCCTGTCCAGCTGCTGACTGACTGTTCTTCTTGTTGTGACATGTGTGCTAGGACCCAAAGAAGGTTTTTCTCTCTGGCAAGCTTAGTATTGGCTGCAGTATCGGCATCTGACTTTTTGCTTTGTGGTGGCCATACCCGTTGTCCAGCATTGTAAGTTGGTAACATTGGTGGGGGTCCATCAATGCTTCTCTTCTTTGTTTTGGGAACAGTGGGCATGGGTTGGACAGGAAGTGGGTTGACTGGCTTTGCTTGCACAGCAATCCCATTGACTCTGTGAGATGTTCCCTCACCACTGACAGTTTCTTCAAGACGGTCGATATTGTCCCAGGCTAAAGTTGTGAATATGCCAGGATGGATGTTAGCTGGAAGGGCAATGCCACTCCCTGATGATGAGAGTTTCTGGAGACACAGGGCAGTGTTGATCTCTTCCATCTGTGAATAGGACACACTGTGACCAAGTCGGTTGAGGATGTTTATCAACTCTACATTTCCTGTCAACGATTTGACACTGAATGGCAGAACAATGTGCTTGGAAGGCTTGGTATTTCCACATGTCACTGCATATACTATGTCATGGCCAAATGACTGCAGAAGGCACTGCACTCTCTGGGATGCATGATCAGGATCATTTGAGCCTGTGAGTAGAGAGTACAGGAAGATAATGAGCGACTCTGGAATGGTAGGACATTCTGCTTCTGGTTTGACTTCAGGCGGCCAGGTTTGAGGAACATCTTGACTTTTAATGTCTGCTCTCAATTTGATGGCTGCTTTGGCTATAACATCTTGTGCACTGACACTTTTCAGGGTCTGCAGCTCCCTTTTGAGAGACTGATTTTCTTTGGCAAGTTCCCTCATGGACAAGTTATCGGGATAGAGGAGGAATTTTCCTTTCTCATCGGGGAATATCTGCAAGGCTCCAGCAAACTCACTCTCCAGGTTTCGCCTTAGGTGCTTCTTGGTTGATTCCTTGACTTGGGCAATGCCTTGGGAGTTCATTGAAGCTACCAGTCTAGAAGAGAGATCAGTCATTGTCATCACTTGAGGATTGCCAAAAAGCTCCATCCTGATGAAGAGGAACAGCTCATTGTATGCCTTATTCACAGCAGCTTCATACTGGGCTGCAGCATCATCATCTTCATTGCTGGCAACCTCTCCTTTGGAAACCTCTTCTTTGGTGTAAAGTCTATAGCATGACCTGTGGTAGTGCCCTTCAGCTGCTACAAGGTCTCTACTCACAATGGCAAGGATTCTGCTGTCCCTTTTCTTTGTGGCTGCACTCCTGATCTCTGCATCAGCTCGCAGTTCTCGACACTGCACCAGTACTTCTCTCGTATTCCGTCTCTTGGAATATTTGCTGTTTTTCTGACAAAATATGCACTCTGCATCATAAGTCCTAGATGTACTTGGAGCATGTCGAGCTACTCTCTTAGATTGTTTCTCTTCAGCAGAGACACAACTTTTCTTTTCTTTTGCAAGGAGGCCATCAAGAATTTGCTTCATAGTGAAGATACTGCGACACTTTCTGTGGTAGTAGATTGCTGGAATCTGTCCCTCAGGAATGTCTTTTGCCAGTTTCAAAACTGGTGCATGATTTCGTATCTGAGCTGCCCTGAGCAGAGTTCTCCATGAGTCGACACTTTGTAGTGAAACCAGCTTGTATCATCAGAACAGTGGATAATGCACTCCACCCGTGGGCGCTTTGGTATTGGGTAAAAACTTGCTTGTTCACCAGTGGCCATATTCAGTCAGTTTTCACCTGCCACATACAAACAAATACATGTAACTTAGGTGTATGAACACTACTAAAACAAAGTTTACTTTGCTTCACCAGCGTCATATTCCCATTATTTATCTTACATAGCCACAAATAGATACATTACCTAGTTGCTATGCAACAGCTGTATTTTGTCCACATGAGGCCGCTAAAATCAACACAAGATGAAAGTTCCTCGTAGCCACTTTAACTAATCATATTAACATATACATTAAAAGAACATGCTAACATTATGGGAAATTAGCTTACAATCTTCTCCAGAGTGAGACAAGAAGATAGATACCAGTTTCCTCTATATGTGTTTAGTAGAAAGCTATCTGGCTGCACGTTAGCCTAGCTTAGCACAATGAATGGAAGTACACAGTACTGGTTATCCTTGGTTGTTGGCCAACTAAGAACTGTCCCAGAGTTTAAGCTAGGCTAATCAGTACCAGGGGTGTTGAAATGCTATATTTGTAAAAATCTGGGCAAATACACAATCGTGAGAGGCACAGAAACAGGTTTCCTGAAAGAAAAATGAAATAGCTGCTCATTTGGAAAGGTTATCATGTATTATTTTACTTCTGTTAGTGTACCAAATAAAATGGCACCAGTGAAGTTGTGTCACCTTGGGTGATATCGATATCTGGTCTGACCCATGGACTAACTGGCTTTGGTCTAGTTAGTTTCTTAGTAATAATGCCCTTCTAATTTAAGGTTCACAATCACCTCACACAATGAAATAGTATGGGTATATTATACATTTCCTGAATCTTTACAGTCCTGTGAGTATTCCAGTTTTTGTGTTTTGTGTCCCTGATATTCCTAGATGCCACAGGGCTAAAAGAAAGTATATAGTTTAGGCGAACATTGCAGAAAGATGTGTGTTATTGACGGGTTGAAGAGCTCAAGTAACCTCTATATTTGTGAGAAATATCCACAACAGGGCTTGAATGAAAGCTAAGAAGGTCCCCTTTAAAATGATACCAAAGACAATATTATAGAACATTGAAAAATGTCCTGACCATGAGGCTAAACCAGGATATGCACCAGTGTCTAAAATGCAATTTACTTTAGGGGGTGGTTAACTTCATGAGCTGATAACTGTGATACAGCTGCCATTCAGGAATGGTTATCATACCAAAATATCATCTACAGACATGGATCCTTTCAAAAATTATAAGTAAGTTTTGCCACCTTGAGTGTACCGAAATAGGAAATTTTGGGCTCTGGCCCATGGACTACTAGTGCAGCCACCAGGGCACAGACCTACATCCGGCTTCCCACCCGCAGACACGGCCAATTGTGTCTGTAGGGATGGCCAACTGAGCCAGAGGTACACGGGGAATTGAACTAGTGATCCCTGTGTTAGTAGGCAATGGAATAGACCACATGCTACCCGGATGTCCACAACGTTTACATTTTTCTACTACATTTTCTATAGAATAGGTAAAACTTCTTGTCCAATCCATGAATTTCCAGCCCAACATGAGGTGTTGGGCTGGAAATTAATGGATTTGACAAGTTGTTATGACCAAAGGCGAATGGGTCGGGGTGTTCTTCTCATCCCTATGTCGGGATTTAAGACTAAAGAGAAGCTAAACTTATAATATTTGGTAGTCTTCCTACCCTGTGCTCACACTAAAGTATTGTCTTTCTACTTTGTAACAGATGGCTGCTCATCGCTGCCAGCCCACATAGAAAATGAATGACCACAAGCTGCTTTTGTTGCTCATGAGGGTTTTGGTGTGAGTGCTGGGTTAGGAGCTCAGACTAGCAGAATCAATTTTGTCTTCTACTTCCTATGACCTATATAATGTAATTTTATTGCCATACTTGCTATTTTTCTACTGTGTGATGACTCAGTAGCATTTACTATATGCAGTGTATGCTGTATGTGCCTGTTGGATGCCTATGCCAAATTTAAGCATCTTCTCTATATTGGCTAAATAGGAGCTTGAAAATGTCATTCGAGTGTGTGCCGGACTGCATTAACTTGCTTTGTATTGTGTGTGTGTGTGTGTGTGTGTGTGTGTGTGTGTGTGTGTGTGTGTGTGTGTGTGTGTGTGTGTGTGTGTGTGTGTGTGTGTGTGTGTGTTTTGTCAGGTCTGCTATACCTGCAGGGTCTGAACCTAGAACGGTTGGTGATGTGCCAACTTAACCCCCTCAAAGTCTGCCTGCCAGCCGTGACCAGTTTATTTGCTGCCTTCACCAGGTACATACATCCAGCCATCCATTATCCAAGCCCCATTTATCTGAACTCGGGTTGTGGGGATGCTGTGGCCGCTCCTAGCAGTCATTGGGCAGCAGGCGGGGAGACACTGGACAGGCCGCCAAGCCATCACAGGGCAAAAAGAAGTGGAATCATTAAACATATAGTTTCCATTTTGCCCATTTCATATAGCTCTCAGCAACTTTTAACATCATTCTTTACAATTCTTTACGATATATTATTGCGATATATATAATAATTCTTTAATTATAGTTATAATCTAGATATGAACACATATTTACAGATGGCCCACATCACCTGAACCTTTTTAAAACCCATGACATTTTGACATTCGAAACTTTTTCATTTAAACCTTCAAATTGTCTTACCTGCCCTCTTTGTTTTTTTGGTTTTTAATCAGGGAAAAAGCCTGTTTCCCTGTTTCGGTCTCTCGTTCAAACATTGATTTTTTTTTAATCGCTCTCTAATAATATTAGAGAGTGACAGCGGGTGCTTCCATACTCTTCTTTAGCATGTGTGTGTGTGTGTGTGTGTGTGTGTGTATCACCAGGTAATACAATTTCACATGAAGCTAAACTATTACACTCTGTCAGATAACATGTTGATTTTATTGGTTTGAGTATTGAGCAGGTGGCACGGTGGCACAGTGGTTAGCACAGTCACCTCACAGCAAGAAGGTCCTGGGTTTGACTTTCAGGGTAGTCCAAACCTTTGGGGTCGTCCCGGGTTGTTCTCTGTGTGGAGTTTGCATGTTCTCCCTGTGTCTGCGTGAGTTTGCTCCGGGTGCTCTGGTTTCCTCCCACAGTCCAAAGACATGTAGGTCAAGTGAATCGGCTATGCTAAATTGTCCCTAAGTGTGTGTGTGTGTGTGTGTGTGTGTGTGTGTGTGTGTGTGTGTGTGTGTGTGTGTGTGTGTGTGTGTGTGTGTGTGTGTGTGTGTGTGTGGTGTGGTGTGAAACAAAGTACAAAGATGAGCTTAAGCCCTACACAAAGTTGCATTCAAGAACTTAATGCTGGCACCCTTCTGTTAACCTGTAAAGGATGTGGAACCATTTTGTTCACAGGAAGTATCAGCTGGTTTTCTGCTATACTGTCATCCAGAGGAATAGCCGCTGTATGTTGCCAGTGGTGCGCAGTTCCATAGGGGGAGACTCTGTTATCGTCAACACCAACCCTCTGGACAGCGTCTTCCCCTTTGACCCATACCTGCTCAAAAGGTATGGTTTGACTAGCATTAAAACCATAACCCCTAGTTGATGTTGATCATTTTCACAGGTTTTACCCCAAATAAACCGTCACTAACTCAGTATTGGTACGTTAGTGTGTTGTGTGTGCTTTTTTTCAAGAACAAGGGCGATGTGCAGAACTGTAGCAACTACAGAGGTATAAAGTTGATCAGCCACAGCATGAAGATTTGGGAAACAGTAATAGAAGCTAGGTTAAGAGGAGAGGTGAGGATCAGCGAGCAGCAGTATGGTTTCATGCCACGAAAGAGCACCACAGATGCGATGTTTGCTTTGAGAATGTTGATCAAGAAGTATAGAGAAGGCCATAAGGAGTTACATTGTGTCTTTTGGATTTGGAGAAAGCATATGACAGGGTGCCAAGAGAGGAGGTGTTGTATTGTATGAGGAAGTCGGGAGTTGCAGAGAAGTATATAGGAGTGGTGCAAGATATGTATGAGGGAAGTGTGACAGTGATCAGGTGTGCAGTTGGAATGACAGAAGGGTTCAAGGTGGAGGTGGGATTACATCATGGATTGGCTCTGAGCCCTTTCTTGTTTGCAATGGTGATGGACAGGTTGACAGATGAGATCGTGCAGGAGTCTCCGTGGACTATGAGGTTTTGGGATGACATTGTGATCTGCAGCGAGAGTAGGGTGCAGGTTGAGGAGAGCCTGGAGAGGTGGAGGTATGCACTGGAGAGAAGAGGAATGAAAGTCAGTAGGAGCAGGCAGGGTGGAGAAGTGTATCAGGAGTACCAGCAAGAGTTAAAGGGAAGGTTTACAAGATGGTTGTGAGACCAGCTATGTTATATGGTCTGGAGACAGTGGCACTGACAAAAAGCCAGGAGGCAGGCCTGGAGGTGGCAGAGTTGAAGATGCTAAGATTTTCACTGGGAGTGACGAAGAAAGACAGGATTAGGAACAATTACATTAGAGGGACAGCTCAGGTTGGACAGTTTGGAGACAAAGCAAGAGAGACAAGATTGAGATGGTTTGGACATGTGTGGAGGAGAGATTCTGGGTATATTGGGAGAGGATACTGAATATGGAGCTGCCAGGGAAGCGGAAAAGAGGAAGACCAAAGAGGAGGTTTATGGATGTGGTGAGGGAGGACATGCAGGTGGCTGGTGTGACAGAGGAAGATGCAGAGAACAGGAAGAGATGTAAATGGATGATCTGCTGTGACGACCCCTAACGGGAGCGGCTGAAAGTATTAGTAGTAGTGTGGTGTGTTTGTTCCTGATTGTTCCTCTGCTGTTTCTTATTTGAATGTTGTGGGGTTCATCAAGTGGGTGTATCTTTGCGCATCTATGTTTTGTGCTCTGTACTCAAGTCCTGTATGGTGTGTAATCATATTAAGTTTTTACCTCTATGGGCTGTTAGATGTCAAACTCTTTCTGTAGGTCAGGCAAGGTGATAAATCCTCTGTACCAGGTTTGGGAGGAGCCAGAAGATGGAGAGGAACATACTGCCAGTGGGATCCAACAGGTGAGGTGTCTAGAAGAGACTAATGTGAGAATCAGAAGCAATGATGAATCTCTTTTGAGTTCACAGGAAGTTTATTGTTGGTGTGTTTGCATACCAGATTTTTCCACTTTGAAAATATAGGCTAATTGATGTCATTTTGTCACATAGAACTTTTATGTTCACTATTTAACGGAGTGTGTTGGTTTGTATACATACATTTTATCACATGGACATCTTAGTAGATGCAATTGTAAATTGATATCATGACAAATCTTAAAAATTAAAATCTTATATGGAATGATAGAAGTCAAAGTCTTCAGAGCTGACATTTAGGTAAGTCATATTATAGAGCTGTAGAGATAGGGTGAGGAGCTAGGACAACCGGAGGGTGCTCAGAGTATAATCGCTGCTCCTTCGCGTAGAAAGGAGCTAGTTGATGTGGTTCGGGCATCTGATTAGGATGCCCCCTGTGCGCCTTCCTTTGGAGGTTTTCCGGGCATGTCCAACTGGGAGGAGACCCTGGGGTAGACCCAGAACTCGCTGGAGGGACTACATGTCCGATCTGGCCTGGGAACGCCTTGGGATCCCCCAGGAGGAGCTGGAGGGCGTTGCTGGGGCGAGGGACATCTGGTGTGCCCTACTTAGCTTCCTGCCACCGCGACCCGACCCTGGAGAAGCGGCTGATGATGAGATGAGATGAGATGATGATACTATAGAGCTCAGGGATGTGAACTACTGGTTCACATAAATCTATTTCAATCAGTTTCTGTTTGATACAAAGTGGTGACGAGGCTACCGTTGTGCAACACAATCCACATGTTAATTTCCTTGTTTGTAATAATAATTAATATAAAATTTTACATTATGATTGATATAATTTAGAGGAGCAATAAATTAATTTTAGTTATTTTTTGTCCTTTTTTTAGTTGTATTTAATTTTATTTCTTTTATCAGCAATGTTTTCTCACACCTAGTTTTCTTCTTAGTTTTAATTTGCATCGTTAAACTTGGTAGACGTGACTTTTTTTTTCCCCCACTATGGGGCACTGTACAAACAAGTCTCATCCCTTATGCCATGTCTCCATGTTGACTGTACAACGCTGCTGCTTGTTTGAATGTTGCAGGGTTTACCAGGTGGGTGTACCTGTGTGTATCCGTCCTTGTTTGCTCTGTATTTGAACGCTGTGTGGTAACTACAGTATGTTGTGTTTTTAGCTCTATTGGCTGTTTTCTGTGCGACAAGCACTGCAAGTGTGGATGTGCAAACAGATTTTCCTCACCTAAGACATAAGTCAATCTGTTTAGAGTAATTAGCTTTTCACAGGCTTAGAATTGGGATCACTTGTTTTCAGGCTCTGACCTGAATTGGTCCATTAAGGGACCCCTCTCCCACAGAGTCCCTCCCCCACCCTCTGAGAACAAGGCTAATACCTCACGTCTTAGTACAACTAATGAAGCTCTTACTGATGCAGGGCCATTCGGCAGTCCTTATTTTTGAAAGTTTTAGCTAGATTACTACAGAAGGTGTGTCCTAACTATGATTTAATTACTGCAGTGTTTTTTTTTACTGTATATCATGGTGTACTTGAGTAGGTGCAATGTACAAGTTTGTGATTAGAGTCACAATTATAAAAAAGTGTCTTGTTATTGGACTTCATTGAACTGTAGGAGATACAACAGGAGCCCTAAAATGCAAAAAAAAAAAAAATCTGTGTGATGCGTAAAAAAAGTTCCTCATACAAAGTAATAATAACAATAACAAAAATACAATACAAAGTTCCTAATAGGGCCATGTGCTGGGAGAAATTTGGCAATACGATTTGTATCAGAACACAACTGTCATGAATCAGTATATTATGATTTATTACGATATCACAAACACTGATGTGTTGCAATGTTTTGTCAAAATTTTAGAAAGATGTTTTATTATCCATATTCTCTTTTCTAGGGCTCACTGGCGGATGAAGATGACTTCCTGTGTGGGGAGACAACCAAGACAGAGGGGGTCGCGGGTATGACACCAAGCTCTTTTGACTCAAATCTCTGTAGCCCGAGTAGTGTTGGCTCGCCCCCCATCGCCTTTCGGAAACCTTTCTGATCCCTCCGCTCAGCGAGGATTACCAATATCAGTAAAACCCTGTCTGAGAGATGGACTGGTCTACAGTCAGGAATCAGGAACGCTATGCCCTTTTTGAAATATCGTTTTGTGTTTCACATTTTTTCATATGTATATACGATGTGCTGCTCTTACAGTTGAACGATAATACAATTTCCCATGCTGTCATCAATTAAAAAAAGTATTGCACATTCAGGGCTCTAGTTTTTCTTTTTTCTTTTTTTGTGGATTTTTTTCTCCCTAATTGTATTTGGCCATTCTCTGAGCCGTTCCGGTGCTGCTCCACCCCCTCTGCCGATCTGGGGAGGGCTGCAGACTACCACATGCCTCCTCCGATACATGCGGAGTCACCAGCCGCTTCTTTTCACCTGACAGTGAGGGGTTTCGCCAGGGGGACGTAGCGTGTGGGAGGATCACGCTATTCCCCCCAGTTCCCCTTCCCCCCGAAGAAGCGCCCCGACAGACCAGAGGAGGCACTAGTGCAGTGACCAGGACACATACCCACATCCGGCTTCCCACCTGCAGACACGGCCAATTGTGTCTGCAGGGATGCCCGACCAAGCCGGAGATAACATAGGGATTCAAACCGGCGAGCCCCGTCTTAGTAGGCAATGGAATAGACTGCTACGCAACCCGGACACCCTTAGTTTTTCTTAACAGGAATGTATGTATGTATTTATGTTTGTTAAAAAAAATAAAATAAATGTATTTAAAAAAAAAAGTCGGTCACAGGAGCAGTTTTTGGTTTTGCGATGGGAAAATGTACACTGAACTCCAGAGAAAGATAAATGTTTTCATGTAATTGTCTCACTTGTACATATTATCATAGTTTTATGGATAAATATGAAGGAAGAACATTGGTGTACAAGTTATATTTGATTACCATGAAATATGAATTGATGTAGTTAATTCATATTTCACGAATTAACAACATCAATCTGATGGTTCAATGTTGTTGAACCACTGGTGGTTCAGTGTTATTGATCTGGTGGTTCAATGTTGTTGAACCACCAGATCCTCCTCTCTACCCTCGAGGGGCTGGGTGTCACAGGCTCTGCACTGTCAATGTTTGCATCCTACCTGACTAGGTGACATGGAGGGGATCTGTGTCGGAGCCTCGCATTCTGACTACAGGCGTTCCACAAGGTTCGGTTCCGGGTCCTCTCCTTTTCTCCCTGTACACGACATCCCTGGGTTCTGTTATTCGTTCGCATGACTCCTCTTACCATTGTTATGCCGGTGACACCCAGATGATCTTGTCCTTTCCTCCCTCTGACACACAAGTAGAGACACGCATTGCTGTGTGCTTGACTGACATCTCGGAGTGGATGGCGACACACCACCTGAAGCTCAATCTGGACAAGACAGAGCTGATGTTCCTCCCGGGGAAAGGTTGCCCACACCGAGACCTGGCCATCACCATTGACAACACCGTGGTGACGCCAGCTCGGACTGCGAAGAATCTGGGTGTGATCCTGGACGACCAACTGTCGTTTGCTGCAAACGTTGCATCGGTTGCTCGCTCCTGCAGATTTCTCCTCTATAACATCAGGAGGATTCACCCATTCCTCACCGACGAGATGGCACAGGTGCTCATCCAGGCTCTGGTCCTCTCCCGGCGGGACTACGGCAACTCCCTCCTTGCTGGCGCCCTGGCATCGGCCATCAGACCTCTGGAGCTTGTTCAGAAAGCTGCAGCTCGTCTTGTGTTCAACCGCCCTAAGTTCTCCCACACAATTCCCCTTCTCATGTTCCTACAGTGGCTCCCAGTAGCTGCTCACATCCAGTTTAAGACTGGTGCTAGCCTACAGGGCAGTGAAAGGAACAGCTCATTCCTATCTCCAGGCCATGGTCAAGCTCTACACCCCCGCCCGACCACTTCGCTTTGCTTCCTCGGGTCGCCTGGTTGCCCCATTGCTCAGAGGCCCCTGCTGCCGATCAACCCGGTCACGGCTCTTTTCTGTCCTGGCCCCACAGTGGTGGAATGAACTCCCCACTGATGTCAGAACAGTGGAGTCGCTGCCCATCTTTCGGCGCAGGTTGAAACCTCACCTCTTCAAGAACTACTACCCTGTTACTTGCTCTTAGCACTTATTATATTCAATCTTTTTTTTTTAAATCTCTCTCTTGCGCTTTTACTTTAGCACTGGTTTTGCTCTTAGTTGCTTGTTTAGAGAGAAGATGCACTTATGACCTCTGATGACTAGTAGTTCTCCTGATTTCCTACGTTAAAGGCACCTATTGTAAGTCGCTTTGGATAAAAGTGTCGGTAAAATGACTGTAATGTAATGTTATTGAATTTCCATTTATTTATGTTCAAAAAAAGGGGGGGACTAGTTTCCAGCACTAACACTGACATAGAGACACAGTTTATTTATTTATTTATCGTACAGCCGAGATACATCGCCGTTGTGTCCAGCTGACCACCTTTTTTCTTTCTTTTTTTGCTATATTGAACAATATTTTTACAAACAACAAGGCAAGTCAACCATGGTATAAAACATTTGGGCATGTGTCTGAATAAGACAAAACATCCACAATCAAGGTTCTTAAAACAAAAATGTATTAAAATATAGAAATCAGACCATACCACACAAACAATAAAACTAAGATGATAAATTCACATAATTTGGTCTTCAATATGAATTAAAGGTTGATGCTTTCAGGGTCTATCAATTTGTAAGATTGTGCACATTTCAGCAGTTCTTTTGCGGATTTTAAATTCATACATTCCAGGGATTTACAATAAAGTTTAAATTCATTACAAAAAGCATTGAAAACAAGGTGGGGTTTTCATAAATTTAGATTTGTGTATATAATGTTTTGCCATTATGAGAATTGTGTTAATCAGCAGATTTTCTCTTTTCTCTTTCATCAGCAGTCCATACATTACATCCACATGTGATCTGAGTTCAACAGATACATTATTTTGTTTAAACCATTCTTCCATTTGTTTCCAAAATAGTTGGGAGTGACAACATGCGTAGAAAATATGTTCCGTGGTTTCAATGTCTGAATTGCAAAATGAACAGGCATTCTTTTCAAAATTGAATCCTAATCTAAGAAATTCATTGGGGGGATTTAAGTCATTAATAATTTAAAATGGATTTCCTTAGCTTTGGGTAGGAGGGGATAATGTAAGAAATCCGCACGTTTGCAGGGTCCCTATCCCTAAAGTCAAGTACTCTGTTGAACTAGTTTGGGTATAAGTCATTGGACAACGTCTGTCTGATCAGACTGTTGTTACTTTTTTTTTTTTCAAGGAATTGGAATTCTCCAATGTACAAATCTGGCAATATTGCTATTGAATTGGAGTGTAGGACTACTACTTTGGCCAAAAGTAAGAATGGTTTCGGGATAGCATTAGTAAGGCTGGCAAACTGTTTAGGATGACAGAAAAAAATCTAATCTAGCACAAAAATCATTGTATGCTAACAAGTCTCCATTTGTATCTAAGCGATGTTAAACAGACCAGATATTTCTGTCCATCCATTCTTTGTAGAAAATGGATTTATTTTTTACAAAGAATGTATCTGTTGTTCCACAGCGGTGTGGAATGATGAGTAAAATTATGTTTGTACAACATTTGCCAATATAAGAAGACTTGCTGATGATAGCTGGATAGCCTAATAGGCAGCTTCTTGATGTTATAATCCCGTTTCAAAATTAAATTTAAACCTTCAATAGCATTTAATAAATTGTCTGGAAAAATGTGCCATAATCTATCAGGGAATTTTAAATAGGATTTAAGCCATTTCAATTTTATTGTTCTGTTCATACATTTAAAATCAGTGGCTTTTAAACCACCTTCTTCATAGTTTTTAACCAAAACAGATTTTGTGTGTGCGTGTGTGTGTGTGTGTGCGTGTGCGTGTGTGTGTTTTGTTATTCCAAATGAAATTAACATTTAGTTGAGTCACAGCTTTTATAATGTATTGGTCCAATGCCACGGAGTATGTAGGGTGTAGGATCTACTCCTGTATTTTCGTAATGTGTCTGGTGTGTGGTGTGTGTCTGTGTGAGAGTCTATAAAAGGCCAAACTAAAGCACTTGGGGCCTTGATTCTTTTTGGAGGTTATTGGGGATGATCAGGGGCACCTATAAAAAATAGCAGAAAATTAAAATTATGCATAATTATGCATAAATATGCAAAATATGCATTTTTCTAAAAATGGCTAAAAACCACTTTTCTCTGCATTTCAGATGATTCTGAGCATCTTTGATTTTTTCACCTATATAAAAAAAAAATTCTGGGACTTAGAAATGTTTTGGCATTATGCAAAATATGCATTTTTGCAAAAATGCACTTATGATCCTAATTTTTTTTTGGGAGGTGGTAGGTATTGTTCCAGAGAGGACCAGAAAAATAGAAAATTTAAATATAATTACAATAATTATGCATGATTATGCAAAATATGTATTTTCTAAAAATGGCTAAAAAACACTTTTCTCGGCATTTCAGATGATTCTGAGCATTTGGGGGGAGGGAGTTGGAGTGGGGGGGGGGTTAGGGGCAGGGGAAAGGTGGTTAGCTGGCAGGATGAAGAGGAGGGAGATTTAGACGGGTGGATAACCAAACCGCTACATTGTAGCGGGGTTCTTCTAGTTCTGGAAATACTTTCAACTTTACTGAGGTAAGTGCGACCAAATATAACGAGATCTCTTTGCAGCCAAGAGTCAATTTCCCCGTGAAATTTAAAGTTTCTTTCTTCTAGATGTTTGGTTAGTTGTATTTCGCCCCTGTTTTAATAGGTATGCTACAAATTGTTATATGGGTACAGTTTTTCATTGGTAACAGTTCACTTTTGTTAAGATTGAGAAACAATCCCAAGGCTTTGGAAAAAAACCACTAACTGTTTGTATAGCAGTAGGGATTTGAAGTTCATTTTTTAGAAAAACTTGCGTCATCCGCAATAGGTCGACGTACAGATAATTTGCTGATTTCCGGGCTCGTCATGACGTCACTTGAGCCGAAATGGGAGTAGGGCCGCAGTAGGGGGGTATCAGCCAAAATCAGGCGACGCCGTGCTAGTTCCCTTTTATTTTTTCTTTGTTTAGTTTTAGTGCTAGTCAAATAAAACCAAATATTATGCCTGCGTCTCCGCCCGGTCAGACCACGTCTTAGCACAGATGCAGATGTTGTGTGGTCGTTTCCGGACGCATAGATTAGTCCAAAATCACACAGCCACTTTTGCGTGTGTTATGTTGGCCCATTTGGTGAATAATTTAGCTAATGACTACTGTCTTAAATCTTTAATCACAAAACAAAATAGCTGCACGAGTATCATTGTCTTCCAACATAACAGTCAATGTGCGTCATTGCGCATGGAACACGTGGTGACGGGGATTTCAATTAAACTCATGCAACCTAACAGAACAAACTAAGTGTCCACGCTAATTGGCCCGTGATCACAACCATTTAAGGTCTCGTGCTGTGTTCATAGAACGCGCAGGAAAGATGCTAGTGAGCACGAACACGAAGACACGCTAAACGGTAGCCTGTCAAATAATCATGTTTGCGTGTTGTCTCAGATCACATTGGAATTGGTGTTAATGTCTGTTGTACGCGCACTTGGCGACTCTGCACCTCCCGAACAAGAACATTAGTTTCCTCCTGGGAGACGCTTTTCTCCCTTGGCCGGCCTGGACTTCCGCCGTCCATTGCGAAACTGGCAGTTCGCCATGACAGAGGGTTGCGGCTCGATAAGAGCGCGCTGCTTTTAAAGGGAATGAAAGGACCTTATTTGATTGGCCGTAAGTGGAGCGTCCCCACCACCCCTGGTCATTTAGTCCTTCCAATCCAACCCTTTTACAACTGCGCCTCTGTTGCGCCCGATTACCACCAGCGCATAATGTCCCGAAATTAGCACCAAAAAAAAAAAGGGGGGGGGGCTGGCCACACTTGAGGTCGAGTTGCATCGGGAACTAGCGCCCTTAGTCTCCGTTTTTTTCTTCTTCTTTTGGTTAGATATAAACCCTTGTTTCCATAGTGTAAGTAAAAAGCCACGTTATTTTTGTCATGGTACAGTTGTTCGGTTATAATGAAATGGGTTCTCTGCATTTAACCCATCCTATTGTATAGGAGCAGGGGGCAGCTGCAGCGCCCGGGGACCAACTCCAGTTCTTCTTTCCATTGCCTTACTCAGGGGCACAGACAGGAGTATGAACCCTAACATGCAGGGGCGTGGTCACGTGGGGGCCAGGGGGGGCCACGGCCTCCATTGGTCAGAGCACGGCCCCCCCGCTCCCACCCCCTGTCCCGAGTGGGTAAAAAAAAAACGCCTGCACAGAAACAAGTCAAATGGAAGCTGAAATACATGCATTGTTATTATTACTATAAACTACTAATAAGACACGTTAGCCCCCTAGCTAACGGGTCTGACCCTTTAGCCGAGCGGTTAGTGATGTCGCCTTGTGGTGCAGTACATCCGTATCGAATCCCGCACCGGGCAAGAAAATAGCCGGTGGCAGCGGTGGGATCCGGAAGTGTGCAGATCCTCAGAAGTCTCTTCGGAGCGCGGGAATAACAAAGCGCGAGGGCGCGCTCCCGGGGAGGATGACGACTGTAAACTACTAATAAGACACGTTAGCCCCTAGCTAACGGGTCTGACCCTTTAGCCGAGCGGTTAGTGATGTCGCCTTGTGGTGCAGTACACCCCGTATCGGGATCCCGCACCGGGCAAGAAAATAACCGGTTACATTATCTTATCATTATTATCAAGTCTTGTCCTTTGCCACTAAAGTTATGAGCCCAACTGGCTATTTTTAAGGGACCACCCACTGAGCTGCACGGAATGTTCAGTGTATCAACAGCTTGGGACACAGCGTGACACTCAAGCGCAGGCACTCTGACAGGCACTTGGAAGCTAGGATACCTTACCAAGGCAACAGGTGGGTTGGTGGTACATGGTACTTGAAATGATTCTTGAAATGATAAGGTTATATGAAGTTATTTCCACATTTAATTTAATGTGCTAGAATGTGTCGACATTGTGGAAATTGAGCAGAGTGAGCTGAGTTTAGTTGGGCTGCAGTTAACTTTGCAAGCTTGCAAGATAGCTAACATCTGACTAGCAAGCTAACGGTGAATTTCCAGGTGATATCACGTACAATAGCGCATACTGTCGCTAATTTACACTTGGTTAATGTTATGCGTTAACACCCGTACATGGGACATGTAGATTAGATGAATGATACCATTCCATACCCTTTGGCTATACACAATCCATGGCATTGTTAAAAGGGCTATCATAATCTTCGAAAGTAGTTTTAAAATAGTAGTTTTGACAAGTGCCACCCCAATTAAATGGCTGGCCCCAGCTGCCCCCCCCCCCCAGTAAAAAGTCTTGGCTACGCCCCTGCTAACATGCATCTTTTTGATGGTGGGAGGAAACCGGAGCACCTGGAGGAAACCCACGCAGACACAGGGGAGAACATGCAAAACTCCACACAAAGGAATTGGGGCAGCCTGGGGTTCGAACCCAGGACCTTCTTGCTGTGAGGCAACAGTGCTAACCACGGAGCCACCGCGCTGCCAGTTATCGCTAAACTAAGGTTACACAGCAGTTGCTACTGTATTTGCGTCTCACGTTTTCTAATGTCTAGACACAAGATGACAGGTAATGATGTGAATCAGAGTGTATTTTGAGAAGAAAAAGGTGAATCAACGCCAGCTACAAAACAATATTATTTCAGCACCTCTGCCTTCTCCTTTCCCGTTAACTGAGAGAAATAAGCACATCAGTGAAGATGTAAGGTTAGAATAAGATAAGACGCTGTTAAATTTGTTTATTCTGTCAACTCTTTCATTCGATATCACAACATTAGAGCCAGTCAGTTGTGATGGGGGCAAAGCCTAAATAGTGGAGCAAAGTGTGCGCACAATCAGAAAACCATATTTAGGTGCAAGGCAACAATTGAAAAACATAGAACAAAGGAGTTAAGTCTGCACACGGAAATGTTCCCAATACTTAAGCATTGGGACGTCATCACGCTGGTACGAATCAGGTCAGTTATCGCAGTTTTTTTGGGGGGGGGGGTCTGTGATCTTTTTTTCCCCAGCAAACAAGTAGAGCAGACAAGCAAGCAATGAAGAAGCTTTTTATTGTGTTCATGGACAGAAAAGTGGTCAGGGATGGGTGTTCAGTCAGCAAGAGTGACAGTTTATAACAGCAGCTGCACACATCTAGACATGGTCATGCAGCTCCTCCAATGTCTCACCGTCTCGACAACAAAAACACAATTCAAGTACAAAACTTTCAAAGTCAAGATGTTTAGAATACTTGTTATAGGTACATATGTATGGTATAATTTATCATAACAAAATGGCGACTGTCTTTTGTTCAGGTTAAATGGTGAAAGTCACTGATGGCTGTGCAGGATGAATGATCTACACTGTCAACAAGTGAGGACTGTGTCACTAAACTTCCGTTAAGCATTCTGCCACTTCCCTCTTTGGAACCCTGGAAGATAAAAACGTTTCATGGAAGAAGGAAATTCCATGCGGGCAAGCAGACTTTGGTGTCGTACATTTGACTGCCCTGTTTATTTTCATTCTTTCATTGTGTGAGATAGTGGAATGGACAAACAGGAAAAACGGATGGATACATTTCAATTTCAGAGTTTTAACAACTCAGCTGTAGATATGATCCATATACTGTAACATGCTATATTGTATAACCCGGGTCTTTTCTCTCTGTTAGTAAGCCCTTGGTACCAAGCAGGATTTACAGCCAAGGGCTCCTACAGGCTTTCCTATCATGTTTTTTTTGCCAGATGTAGAGAAGGTCAACACAGGAATTTCAACTGATCATACAATCATGGAATAGAAAATAAATACTTAAGGTCTCTCTGCAAAGCACCCCCTCCCCCCATTTGCAAGCTTCCAGTAATGCTGGACGGACATATTTAAAGATCTCTGGATTCGTCATTTTGTTATAAAAGTGCACTGAAGGCATCACAGTTTTGTGTCTGTCCCAAATGGGGTTGGCGTTTTAGGTACAGCCAGTCGGTCAGTCAGTTGTTCAACCACAGTTTTAATTTGCCCGACTCCCTCTGCTCACATTCTCCATGCATTCTTCCCTGGAGGTTTATCACAGGCCGACTAGATATGGTGCGTGCGTACATCCAGGACAGCCACCGCCTCCGTCTCACTCAGTTGTGCTGTGGGTGAATAAACGTTTTAATTTACACTTGAAAAGTTTACCATAAATATTGGCAGCACTGTGTATGAGAAAAACATTTTTCTGCTTCTAGTTTACCTAAAAACCTAAAACTTTGTTGTATTGTAAATTAATTAATTACTATATATTAATTACTATACTAAATAGCTGTTACACAGTTTGCTTGGCATCATATAAATACAATTAAAAACAATGATCCTTTTTGGTTAACAGCAACAAAGCCTGTTTGAAATGAAATGTAATTCCAAAAAAATTGTCACAGTCTATTCTCTCTGATTCATTAACTCGTCCTGTCCTTTCTTCATGCTTGCTCTCCCTGTATCTATTTCTCTCCATTCAGAATTGAGTTTGACCCTATATCCTCGCTTTGAACTCAACAGTAACTTCCTGATCGTTCCCTCTCTTTCACTCGTTTGCTACCTTCTTTGGTGTTCGTTTTTGTATCACTCTTGTAGATTTCCAAAGAATGAAGCCTTAGCTTGACGCTCAAACAACTCCCCTCGTCCGTATCCACATCAGAAAAAAAAAAGTCCACAGGACCGCTCTGTAAAGTTTGTTTACTTCAACAGAAGATATATTTGGTACAGAGTGACTGTCGATGAGCAAAATAAATAAACAAACAAACAAATAAATAAATAAAAGGTTAATAAGAACAGGAGCCCGAGAGGTAAAATAACTGTGGCTCCACTCTCTCCTTGCCTAACTCCACCCCCGTCCAACTCTCCTCGCGAGCGTATCAAAAGACAATTAAAGGTGCATGCAGTTACTAGGAAGCAACAATTATAGTCACCTATTCCCAAATATTACAAATGTAACATGAGATCTTATACATTTTCAATTATTCACACACCTTTTAAATGCAAGGAATCAAACAACTAACTTTTTGCATTACCGTAAATATGAACTGTAAATCATTGCATGCTAATTAGTCAAATATTTATATTTTATCAATAAACTGCATTTAGGCTCCTACATTAGCGGCCCTTAATTGTTATCAATGTCCTTGAAACAATTACTCAACAAAATGTTTTAACTTAAATTAAAGGAGCCTACATACTAAGTTACTTAGTTAAAGTTCA
This sequence comes from Lampris incognitus, assembly GCF_029633865.1. Classification (NCBI taxonomy): domain Eukaryota; kingdom Metazoa; phylum Chordata; class Actinopteri; order Lampriformes; family Lampridae; genus Lampris; species Lampris incognitus. The sequence goes on along the minus strand of NC_079220.1, from coordinate 44,967,213 downwards.
ACTATCCAAAGAAATCTTCTCTTTCTTAGCTATGTCCCAAATGAAGACTTGGCTTCAGAACAGTTCATCAATTATCCTCAGATTCTTGAAGAAGACATAGCTTCGTTACTGGGCGACAAAGTTCATTGGTCTTGGTCTGAACTTTCACTTGACAAACAAGGCCTTTTTGTCAGGAAAAGTTTCCTCCCTCCATTCTTTCAAGTGGCCATCAATTTCTGGGTGACGTGTCATCCACAATCAGCACCACATCACCGACACAGAAGTTTTCCAGGCATGGACCATACTTGATGTTCTTGGAGCTGCGGGAGGTATTCTTTGCACCAGCGTTTCCAGAAGACGTCTGTGAGGTACTGGACTTGCCTCCATCTGCGGTTAGTGTAATGGTCATCCTTGTTGAATACTCCTGGTGTTAGCTCAGGCTTGACCTTGAGTAACACCAGGTGGTTTGGGCATTAAGGCCTCTAAATCACTAAGGTTTGACGATGCTTTTGTAATGGGCCTGCTGTTTATGACTTTGTCTGGCAGGTCTTTGTCCCAACTATATTTCTGCCGGCATAAATCTTGCAGGATTCTTTTGGTGGGCAGCACTACTGGAGCGAAAGAACCCAACGAGTCATAGATGGAACTGATGAGGGAAAACAGGTCTCTCCTGGTGTGTGGTCTATCTTTGAGGTTGATCTTGAACTTGAACTGATTTGATTCGGCACACCACTGGATTCCCAATGCTCTCTCCATCGGCAAGTTGTCTTGGGCTATACAAATAAAATTGACTTGACTTGACTTCATCCAAGTCCAGATCTTGAAACCCTTGCCCTCTTTCCTCTTCGGGAATTGAGTTGAGCAACTTCGGGCTGTTGTGCAACCATTTTGTTAGTAGAAAGCCACCTTTCGCCAACATGCTCCTCAAGTCAGTGCAAAGGGCAATTGCTGTGTCTTCATCAGTAGTTGACTTAAGACAGTCGTCTACATAAAAATTCTTTTTGACTGTTTTGGCAGCTTCTTGACCAAATTCATCCTCAAAATCTGTTGCATATTTCTGAAGTGTAAAGGTTGCAACACTTGGCGATGATGTTGCCCCGAAGATGTGGACCAACACCTTGTGTTCAACAAGCTCCTGATCGTAGTTCCCATCAGGCCACCAGAGAAACTTGAAGAGATCCGTTTCTTCATTGCCGACTCTGACCTGGTGGAACATGGCCTCCACATCGGCCATAACCACCATGGTCTCTTGTCAGAACCTCATGAGGACCCCCACTAGCAAGCTTGTTAGGTCTGGTCCTTGCAGGAGCTGTTGGTTCAGCAATGTTCCTCAGAAGCTTGCTCCGCAGTCAAAGCCAACACTCAGTTTTTGCTTGGCTGGATGTCTGACACCATGGTGAGGCAGATACCATGCTCGCCCCTCAGTTGGCTCACGTTCAGTATTGTTGAGCGTCACTGCGTAGCCTTTCTTGAGGATGTCATCCATGAATGCAATATATTCTGTATAAAACTTGACATCTCTAGAGAATCTTTTCCATAGGTTCAGCACACGTTGCTTGGCGACTGATCTGTTATTTGGCATACACAATGACTTGTTCCTCACTGGAAGGCAAACACTGTAATGGCCATCCTCAAGTTTTGAGGTTTGGGACACCATGTTAATAAACTGGTGATCATCCTTGGACATTTCGATTTCTTCGTTTTGTCCAGCATCCGGAAAGTCCTGCTTGAACTGCAGTTGCCAGAGCTCTTCTAGCTTGGCTACTGAGATTCGATTTGCAGTGACTTCTGTCAATTTGTTTGTCTCCATTATATCGCTTCCACCTCTGAGTGGTTCATTTATCGTCCAGCCTAATATTGTTCTCAAGGCGTATGGTCCACCATCCATGCTGCTGACCACTTGTAGTGGCTCCATTGCTTTGGGAACATTTGCTCCTATGAGTAATCCAACCTCTGCTTGGATAGTGGGAAGTTTCACCTCCTTTAGGTGAGGCCAACTGTTATTCTCTTGGCGGGGAATATTATCTTTGGTTACAGGGATAGTTTT